>NC_045803.1:21600426-21900426 GCF_009873245.2 Balaenoptera musculus | reverse complement strand
ACTTTAATGAGTCTTGTAGTCAATATAGCAGGTGGTGACCATCGTTCTGTTCTTTTTTTCTTTTTTGAGAAAACAGAATAAACTGTGGAATAAAATACCAAAGTAAATTGCACATTTTATAATAATAAAGTCAGGACACTTTACTTCCTCACATTTTGTTCAGTTATATGTGAAAATGGAGGTCTCCAGACACAAGGAGTGCTGAGTTGGGTCTATGTTAGGGAGCTCTGCACCAATACCTGGTATGAGGGACAGTGAAAGCATATAACAAGGAAATGGTGTTCAGAGGAGTGAGGGAGCAAGCCCAATGTGTCACAAATTATCCGGGGTGGAGCTGGACTCCAGCCCAAGTTCCTTACTCCATTACCCAAGCCCTAATTCATCCACACCTCTGTGGAAGCCCAGGGTCTCCTCTGGCTCAGGAGCACTGAGGTGGGTGAGTCTTCTCCACTGTGGCCCCATGCAGACAGGTGTCTGAGTTGCAATTCCAGGAATCATTGACTTTGGCCTATGGCCACTGAGTGCATCAGTTGGGGCTATTTTGGTTGCAAGTAACAGGAAACCCTACCCAAACTGGTGAAACAAAAAGGGAATTTATTGTACCCCGTAATTGAAAGGTCAGAGTAGCACTACCTTCAGGAATGGTTTGATCCAGATGAAACAACATCTTCAGGACCCTCTCTTGCCATATCTTTGCTCTGTGTTGCCTCCTTGCTCAGACAGCTTCTCCCTTCACAGCAGCAAGCCTCACATTCCCTCAGTCTAGCTGAGGTCCAGCTACAAAGAAAAGGAATGTTTCTTTCTGGTTGCCCTTCCTCCAGTCCCAGGATTTGACCATTTGGATCAGGTCTCCACCCCTGTTCTGTTCTGTGGCTGGGGCATCCAACGTGCTAATTGGCCAGGCCTGGGTCACATGCTTCTGCCCTGGAAACACCTGGATGGATTATGGGAAAGGGGCTGTTCCTGCAAGTGCATTAAGGAGCTATTTTAAAAGAAGGGAGGATGGATGCTGGTGGCAACGATAATAGTAATAGATGTCCACTCCACTGAGCTCTTGAAGAAGGGAACAGGTGCAGCACAGCGAGGGGCCCTGGGATGGATCGGTAGCGGTAATTCAGCTGAGCTGGAATTCCATCTTCCAGCATTCCCTTTCATGCACAGTTCCCAGTGTGAGGGGCCACAAGAGACCTTCTGCCTGAGAGTTGGGAGGCGGAAGCACAGTGGCAGCCATCTCCTCGGAGCTCCAAGGTCAGTGCCGGGCACAAGGCTCCACTGCCGCTCACATTGGCAGGATCTGCTGGCTCACAGGGCTGGCTGGGGCTGCAGCCAGGCCCACGGGGCCTCCAGCTCCTGCCGGGTCCTCCTTCAGCTCCTCTGGTCCTGCGCCATGAAGAAGGATGCCAGCTCCTCCTGCAGGACTCCCTCATGGGTGAAATTGGAGGCAGGGAGACGGTGAGAGGCTGGTGCGGTGCCAGCCTCCCAGGTCCATTCCATCCTTGCGCCCTCCCCGTTACGTGCACCATCCCTTCCCAGTCACCTGCCCTGCAGGCTCCAGGTTCCAGGATCAGACACAGAAGTAATGGCTTCATGTAGTCTGTCTAACCAACTCCCACAATAGGATTTGGTCAAGTCCCTAAAAATAAATCCTTTATGATATATAACCTCACAGAGGTTCTGCTCCTCTGATGGACCCCTGACACAACAGTTCCTGAGCTGCGGGGCTCTGGAATCACCCTGATGAGCTCAGGAATGGTACCTAGGACCGATGCCAGGAGCAGCCTTCTGCCCCCTGCCTATGAGGACTCCCGAGTCACCCCAGGCACCATCAGTGGGTCCACTTCAGTCAGGCACCCAAGTCCATTGTGGAAGAAGCTTTGGCCCAGGTAGAAAACCTGGACTAGAGTCACTCCATCAGGACACAGGATCATCTGGGCGAAGAACATCTTCCCCACAGCCGCTGCCACCTCCCTCCCCTGGCTCATCCCAATGAAAATGCCCTCACTAGGTGTATCTCACTATCTAAAGATGCGGTCACAAGACGTAGAGGTCTTTGCATTTGACTAGCCAGAATCCATGCCCCATCCAAACAGTTGCTCTAAGCCAATCATAGTCATCCTGCTCTCCTTGCCAGGGATTGGCTTATAAGTGGCCCTAATCTGGCCAATGAGAGCCATTGTGGCAATTGTTAGCACTGTTTGCTAGTACTTCCATTTCTCCGCACTTCTGGGGAACATTTATTTCCTGGTCTCCTTGTGGTCAAGCGGGACCATAAAACTAACCTTGGCCAATGAGTCATGAGAGGGAGGGCTGTGCGTCACTTCTGGGGCAGAGCCGTTAACTGCTGGGGGGAGCCCTTTGGCACAGCCGCCACCAACAAGCAAGATGGCGGCCGCTCCCTCGGCGGGGTGTCTGAGTGATGTCAGCGAGGCGGCCCTCTACGGACCTGCTCTGGCACGTAGCATACGTGGAAATAAACTTTTGTCGTTTTAAGTCGCTGAGACTGTGAGATTTTTTGTTACTGCCGTGTAACCCAATTTTTCCTGGCTGTTACAAAATTCTACTGGGGGTTCCAGGACAGCTTCTTCTTCTGAGAATGAGGTACATATAGAAAGAGAGCCAATAACCCCCTTTCGTTCCTCTACAGGGTGCTATGTAGGGATGAGAAGCCTGGAACTCAGCCTCCATCCTGACACCAGAAGCCAGTCCGGGGGAACCACCACCCTGAAGGCCGCAGGGCAGAGGAACTGAGAGAAACGGGATCCTTAAGGACGTGGCCAAACCACTGAGTCAACCAAGCCCGCAAATTCTCTTGCTGCTCGACTTCCTGTTATGAGAGGAAATAAAATTCCTTCTTGTTAAGCCAATTTGAGTTGGGAGTTTCTGCTCCTTGCAGCTGAAAACACCCCAGCAGAGAAATGGTGTAGACACACTTCTTCCTCAGGTAACCTTTGGAGGGAGTAGTTTTAAACCAACTTCACCCGTGAATAACCTACACCCAGAAAGGAGCAAAGTTCCAAAGCCACGTATCCTCTCCTCCTGCTCAGAAGGCTAAGCAAGATGAAACTATGTATTAGGCAGCTGGAAGTACAGAAACCAAACTCAGAACTGGCTTATGTAAAAAAAGCAGGGAGAGCAGAAAAAACTGGTTCATGTGACTGAAAATGATGGGACACTTGTAACTTCAGACGTGGCTGAATTCAGGGCTCAGAGATGCTGTCAGGAATCTGCCTTTCTCCATCTCTTAACCATGTTTTTCTCCAGGTCGGCTTTACTCTCACTCAGGTCAATTGATCCTGGGGAGTGTTGGTTCTCATCTGATCAACCTAAACTTCCCAGTGTTGGGACACCTTTCCCAGGAGCACAGTGAAGGGCCTGGGTTGGATCCTGGCTTAGCTCAGATCGTGCACACATCCCTGAACCAACTTCAGCTGGAGAACATGGTGCTCTAGTCCAGCAGACTCATATCCCACACCTACCTCCAGGGCTAAGACTGGGGTCAGTCCTCTCGGAGTGAAAGGAATGAAGGGAGAGAAAGGCTCAGTTCCCCCCCAAAAAACAAGTATTTCTGCCAGAGAAAGGATGTCACGCAGGAGAAAACAGTGGATAAATACATCTATGTAGGCCTGGTGTATTTGATTTTAATGAGGAGGCTGGGCTGGGCTAGGGGCAGAGGATACGACGGTTATGTCAAGTCTTTGCCAGTCCGACAGCAAGGAGGGGAGGGATAAGACTTGGGGGAGGAACTGTCTTAGTTGGTGTTCACCAGGAAAGAGCCAGAGACAAGGCTTTTAATGCAAGTAGTTTATTTGGGAGGTAAAGACAAACACTGGCAGGGGAGAGAGGAAGTGAGGCAGGAAAGGGAAGGCAGCCAACAAAGGGTGTGTTTTCAGGCAAGCTGGAGCTGTGGACAACTGCAGGAGACCCCACCTCAGAGTTATCCCACCTGAAGGGTGAGGGACCTGGGTTATTTACCCACCAAGGCCAAGTGGTGAGGGCTGTCACAGCAGGTTGATTCCTGGCATGTCTGTACCACCATGCAGGTGAACACAGGTGTGTTCTGGAGCTTTGGAGAGAGCTCACCGGTAAATAGATCCAGAGACTGGCTGTTGGCCTTCAACTTACAGGATACGGGCAAGACACCAAATGTCTGCTACAGAACTAACATTAATTAGGCCAGTATTGTCTGCTCTACAAGTAACCACTTCAAATCCTAGCAACAGCCCAGTGAGGCAACTTTCAGCATCCTGAAAAGCTTCAGGAAGTGGCCCTCAGCTGGGGAGATGGAAGGGCACAGATAAGAATCCTGGATGCCTGGCTCTGAAGCGACTGCTGTCCCCACACACCCCACAAATTCAGCAGGGCTATTCTAGGCCACTGCCAGGCTCTGCCAACTTCTCAGAGAAGGAAAACCAAGCAGCCACTTCAGAGAGCCTCAAGGGCCTGTCTTTACCAATAGTCACTTTCTGCGCCCTGTTCTGGGCTCCCTGGGTGCCCGCTGTGATCACAGTCAAGGCCTCCCCTTCTGTGACAGCTGCTCTTCCCAGAGCCTCTTTTCAGGAATGTTTTTCTGCAGATGCTAATGAATGACCCTTAAATTTCCCAGGAAAGGCTACCTCTTTTTGAAGTGGCTGAAGATCTCCGCTCTTGATTGCAATCTTCCCAGAGCTGATTTTGGCCACTTGGCTCTTACTTCCGAAGTGATGATGGGGGTGGGAGGAGAGGAAAGAGAGGAGAAGACAAGTGTTTGGCGCTCAGCTCTCCTACAGAAACTGTAGTCTCAGGAGGCAATTTTTTCAGGCAATCAGAATTGTAAGGTGGAGAACAGAACTATTTTCTTTTCAGTTTTGTGCACAATTTCTCCCTGGTTTATACTCCAATATAAGGTACACCACCTGTATAAATCATGACTTGTAAAGATTTGCCACTTTTTTTGGTGATTTTAATCATAGGAACAAAAGTATTTCTAGAAGTCTCATCCCTAATTTTTAAAATTAAAGTCTATGGGGAAATATGACTTGAGTTGGAGAAATTTATATTACATGTAATTTTTAGAAGTCACATATACCTGCTCATAAATGTCAGAACGCTTATTAAGCACTTGTCAGGCAGTGTTCTGAGCACTTTGCATATATTAACTAATTTAAGCTTCACTACAACCCAATGACATCAATGCTATCATTACTCCCATTTTGCAGATAAGAAAACTGAGGTTCAGAGAGGTTAAGTCACTAGCCCAAAGCAGAGCTGGGATTTGAATCCTAGCAGCCTGGCCCCAGAATATGTGCCTTTTAATGCTATTGTCCATTCACAGACAGATGCACGGGCCCAGGGAGACACTTGGGCCTCTGCAGACACACTCACACCCACCACACACTCGTACACATGCCTCCAGCCCTCCCGCACACACGAGCACACACACGCTCCTTTCCGCAGGCTCTCTCCCACTCCCTGGTGAGTCCTGGCACAGATGGAGAGAAGGCTCTGCACTCGCAGCCTCATCTGGGAGGCTGGGACCCTCCTCTCCTGGTTTAAAGCCCAGCCCACAGTCACAGCGTCTTCCTCACCCCCTACACGGGAGAGGACAGCCCCTGCCTCTCCAGCACCACCGTCCACTCTGATCACCTCGTAAGGCAGGTGGGACCTGTCCTCCTGTTCAGCTGGGGAAACTGAGGTCCAGAGAGAAAAAGCAAGCGGCCCAGAGGCATCCTGGGAGCTGCAGGCCCCGCCCACCCCCAGCCGATTCCCCTGGGCACAGAGTGTACCTTTGCAGCCCGAGCAGATAAATTAAGGCCCCGGTTAGTGTGGTAGCAATTTGGAGGGTCTGTCACAGAGCAGGGCTGTCATACTAACGCCGGGTCAGGGGCTGAGGGGTGCTATTGTCTAATAATACACGCGTCCCGCCCACGTGCCACCCTCCACAGCCCGCAGGCGGCCCCACAGGATGTTCCCATTTCACGTGGACCCCGAGCGCGCCAGCGCCGGCACAGCAGCCAAAGTTGTAAATCTCCGCTTCTTCTCCCAACTGCTGGGCTCTCCCTCACACTTTGTGCGGCTGCAGTTCTTATGGGAAGACAAAAAATAAAAAAATAATAAAAAACAAAAAAAAATAAATTACTCGGGAATTTGTTTTTAATTAAGCAATAAGGCTCGATGGGGCCTGGCAGCCGCCTCATAAAGCTGCTCCTGGGGTGTGGGGAGGCATTTGGTCCAGATGAGTGCCTCAAATCAGCCCGGAATGTGATTAGATGATTACTCCCCGGAGTTAATACAAGATGATCTTCCCCAGAGTTGTCTTATTGCTATTATAAAAAGTCTGCAGGCAGGAGGGGGGAGGATGGCTTTGCTGCTTGGAGAAGATGAAAACGCAGATTCTAGCTGCAGGGCGACATCAGGGCCTGAGCTGCCTGCCCCTGCTTCCCCTCCTTCACCACACCTGCTCAAATGGTGAAACCCACCAAGCCGGATGGATGCTAACATCTTTCAAAATAAATGGGTCCCTGTACACAGGGAATAGGACGTGTCAACAGGGCAGTGGGCCGGGGGGATGGAGGGTGGGTACAAGGAAATCTCACTTTGAGGTACTTTCTCCTCTCCTGCCAGGAGCAACAAGCCATTCTCACTCCCAAGGCAGCTCAGTGCACCTCACCAATGCTACAGAGACTAAAAGTGTTAATGTCTGTGAATTTTCAAACATCTCTCATCTCTCTCTCTCTCACTCTCGCTCTCACTCTGTCTCTCTCTCAGTAAATGCTTTTAAAAAGATGTTTCATTTTGACAAAATAAATAATTCATCAAAAATATATATAATAGAGCAGTTAACAGTTGGAGAAAATTACTAGATTAATGGCAGGACAGTTGCTTCAAAAGAGAATGATTTGAATTTCAATGGGTTAAGAAAATTGATAAAATAATTAAATGTTTTTGTAAAACTGACTCTTACGACCAAGAAGAAAGAGTCAGAAGAGGAGGATGTCATATCAAGTGATTACATTTTGTCTGAAGATATATGCCTCCTCCAAACCAACGTGACTCAACCTTTGTTCATTCTAAGAATGTTTGGGTAGTTGCAAGCATAACCTACATTTTGAAGTTGCAAGCATAACCTCCAAACCAACATGACTCAAACTTTGTTCATTCTAAGAATGTTTGCGTAGTTGCAAGCATAACCTACATTTTGTTAAATGGAAGATAAACATTTTCATAATTTTATTTCATTTTTGAAGATCAAGGTACTTTCTTCTTTTTAAATTTTCTCTCTTATTGTGTCCCCATCTTGAGATGACTCACTTTAAGGGGCTTTTCTCTGATAGCAGTTGTCCTCAGATAATGAGGACCCCCTGCATGTGTAATAAACAGAGGTACGGATGTATTCTAAGGTTAAATTTCATGCTCCATCAGAAAATTCCTAAGGGAAAGAGACCTCATAAGTAACAGACACATGCAAGCACTTTCAAATACAATTGTGATGCCAACAGTCAAGAGAGATCCCTCTTAAAAAAAGACAGCTTATGAATGTAACGAATGTGGCTGAAACTTCAGGCAGAGCTCAACATGTTGGCACCAGAACATTTTCTAGTACATTCCCTAACTCTAGACTGTGCTCCTAACGGACACTCAAATCAACCACAACAGGTACTGCCTTGCATATCACGGGTGTGCACATGGGGACTGAGCCCAAGTCACTTGTCCTCTGGGTCTTAGTCTCCGGGGAGGCAGAATCACAGAAGACCATGATGTCGAGCAACAGAGCAGTGAGAGGGCTCAGCAGGTGCTGTGGGAGAGAGGAAGAAGAGCGGGAGTCGGGAGCCTCTGCAGTGGGAGGGATGGAACATCTGAGACCTGAAGGTTAGATTTCCCAGGTGAACCTCAGAGAGAAGGGTGTTTCAGAAGAGGAAGCGGCAGCGATTCACAGATGTGAGAGGAGGGCTGAGCACATCTAGCTGGGACGCTGACAGCCTATGCACTGGGGAAGAATGATGCTTTGGGTGTTGACTCTAATGAAGAAGAACCACCCAAATCCAGTGTCAGACCTTTGGTAGTCCAAGCCTCTGAGGGCTGAGGAAGGAGCAGCCTTAAAGGGCTGCAGGTATGTGTGGGAACCACAGCTTTCCCTGACTGTCCAGACCTGGATATCCAAGGCGGCTACCCAGAGAGAAGCCCAGCATGGTGGAGGCAGCTGGGTCTTGCAGCTCTTGCCCAGGACTCCCCTTCCCCTGAGGGTCCTTGCCGCCTCCTTGCCGCCCCTCTGTGCAAAGGTCCAGAGTCAGGAAGGACCCAGGTCACCCACTACACTCTGACCTGCGAACAAACAGACCAAGGCTCCGACACTGTGGTGAGAACTTCCTCAAAGCTAGGCAGGAGCAAAAGGGAAATAAGCAAAGAAAGCAGTCATCATGGCCGTTGCTACAGTCCATCTGGAGCTGGCGATGAGCTGGGCACTCAGAACTACAACAGGAAAGTACAACCCACTTTATTTGATAGCTTTGTCCCATTCACTTTGGATAGAGTTTCTCTATAGCAGCACTGCCGACATTTGGGGCTAGATAATTCTTCGTTCTGGGGCTGCCCTCTGCATTGTAGGGTGTTTAGCATCGTCCCTGCCTCTACTATCTACAAACCAGGAGTACCACCCTCTCAGTTGTGACAACGAAAAATGTTCACAGATATTGTCCAATGTCCCCTGGGGAGGAAAATCATTCACATTTGAAAACCATTGGTTTTAAACATGAATCTTAAAAGGAACATCTCCAGGCTGTTCAAGAGACCCAGGTGCCTGACCTGCTCATACAATCCTCAACGGTTGGATTGCTCAATGAGATGTCCTATAGAATTCAAAAGGGGTTGTGTTGTGGGCAGTAGATTAAAAAACAACAACAACAACCTTCCAACTCCCCTTCTAGACTGACAACTTAAGAAAAGGTGCCCCCTCTGGACTGGTGCAGCCTACAGGACACAGCATGGCAAGTGGAGTGAAGGTTGGATTTCAGCCCCCTCTCGTCTCTGCTGAGTATCTTTGTGCAGTGAACAACCTGCCCAGCTGTATGCAATGACCATGAAAAGAAAGCTCCCGTCTGGGCTCAGAACTGGGGAATGTTCAAGACCAAAGGAAAATGGAAAATAAATACATTCTGGATTTTTGTTAGTTGCCATATTGCCCATTGGGAAAGTCTGTTTATGTTTTACATGATGAATTCAGGAAAAATGTAAATTGAATAAGGAGGTTTGGACTCCAGATATTCAAACAGCCTTTGGACAGGTGAAACCCTATCTTGACATTGACTGTAGCCAGAGGCCTCATGTGACTCTGATGCTCATGTTGGCAGGGAGGAAGGGAACAGGAGGTTCAGGGTTGTCTTAATACCAGAGAAGGAAAAGCAGAAGGGACCCACTTTCTTAAACAGGAAATGGATATTCCAAAATCACACCCCAGTCACAATGCAGAAAGCAGTCATAAAAATAGCTCATCCTTACACACGGCCTGCTGTGTGCCTGCCCTGCTGTAGACCCTTCCGGTGCATTAACTCACTCACTCTGAGCTTGGCTGATCTCTATCTTGAAGAAGCAGAAAATTCAGTCCTTAACTTCATGCTCAGTCCCCTGCCTTGAGGTGCTCGGCGGGTCTCAGATGCCTTCAGTCCCATCTGAGACTGACTATGAGGCTTTTAAAAAGCCTAGATGGCTGAGACAAAGCAGCTAAGAGATATCAAAGTGGCTGACTCAGGGGAGGGTAGGAGACGTGAGGGAGGGACGTCATGATAAACCTTTGGGTACTGTGTTGTTTACTTTATTAAACTTTGCAATTTAATTTGGTAAAACATTTGGATTTTGTGTTGCTCTTGTTTTTGTTTTGTTTGTTTTGTTTTGTTTGGTTGTTTGGTTTTTCTTTTTGTCTGTTGTTTGTTTTACAGTAAGTATTTTCAGTTTCAGCAAGACACACACACACACACACACACACACACACACACACACACACACACACACACTTTAAAGGGCCCTTAGGCAATGCAAAGGCTAATCTTGACACTGGCCATGTCAAGTTCTCTGTGTAATTTCTTCTATTCATGCCAGACTTTCAGGACAGCCCAGTGAGTGATTCCAGCCTGGGAGGGGGAATGAAGGGAGGGATCAGGTCAGTGTCTCTCCATTAGGTAGTTAGGTTGACCTGTTGCCCCATAGTTCCTACAGGGGCCAGACCACAGACTCTAGACAAAGCTCTGAGGTCTGCTCCCCAGTCACCAAATAGGCAATAACCACTCTGGATGGCAAAGCAGTTGGGATGAGAGGCCCGCCACCAACAGGCAGGCAAAAGAAGGGCACATGGGTCTTGTGCAAACTTGGTACTGACTTAAATAGGAAATAGGAGCAGTTTTTGCCCTGGGATCTAGAATTTTTTTTCATTGCAATCAAAAGAAATCAAAGTGCAGTGCAGCTCTAGGTGGGGAGACATTCCTACATTTCTTCAGACCCAACAGCAGTCATCTGTTTTCTGAATCCTTATGGAATTTGTGGCTGGAGAAAATTAGAGCAATGGTGACATGATTGTTCTGTCTTCCATCTCTAACTGTGTCGCCCAACCAGGAAAAATCAAAACAAGGAGGGCAGCCAGGTGGTTTATCCAGCCTCCAGTGAGACGCAGGGGATGGTGGGAGTGTGGAAGACAGTCATAATTTCTGCAGCTCTTCCCGAAGTCACAGCCTGCTGATAAACTCGGTCTAGTTTTCTCTATTGGAAGGTAGTACTCAGTTGTGCCACTAGGATTTTTTCCTCTCACTCTTTCTTCTCCCTTACAGCTCTGGGGTTTGGAGGTGAGGGGTTAGGGCAGAGATAAAAACTAGGTTCATTTCTGAAATTTTGTTTCTCTTAACTCTGGTTGCTCCTTTAGAAACATTTTTGACAGGCTATTTTGCTCTGGCCTTTGTAAGACCATTTCTATGCCTAGATTGTTTTTTGTTTGTTTTGTCTAGTTGTGTTTTATTTCATTTGGTATGGGAGGTTTTTGCATTTTGTTGTTGTTGCTGTGTGTCTTTGATTTTGCTGATTTAGCTTTACTTATTCTGTGTTCTGCTTGTTAAGATTCAGGGGAGGGAAATTCTGACTTCTTACCTGGGAAATTCCCTCCTGTGACTTTGGAAAAGGGAAGGAAGTTCTGACCCCTGGCCTCCTAGTCAGGAAATAGCTGAAGAATCCCTAGGTGAATGGTAGAAGGACCTTTACCTAAAGCATATTGGGAAAGAGTTCTTGACAATGAAAAATTGTGCTTGCTTTTTTTTTTCTCCTCTCCTAACAAGAGGTAACCTGGAAGTTTTCCCACATGATTTTCTTTAATGCCTGGATGGCCACCAGACCCCCCTGCAGACTTTGTCATTTCTTTTGAAAATCCAACACGTTAAACTTTTGAAACACACACACACACACACACACACACACACACACAAATTCCAATTAGTTGACAACCATGTAAAGAACAAATGTAGAAAATGCTGTACATGCAATGAGATTTTAAATTATAAATTACATAATTATGCATTTTACTAATATTTGTTTTTATTTTTTAGTTTACAATCAATGTCACTCTTTTAGTGTACAATTCTACATGTTTTGGCAAATGTACATAGCGTATAATCAGAACACAAAAGCGCTTCCCTCATCCCCAAAGTTCCCCTCATACTGCTCTTTTGTAGTCACCCCACCCCTAACCGGAAGCAATACTGATCTCTTCTTCATCCTTACAGTTTTGCCTTTCCAGAATGTCATATAAATGGAAGCATACAGTATGTAGCCTTTTAGTCTGGGATTTTATTTTAGCATGGTGCATTTGAGAGATTTATCCTTGTTGCTGGGCCTACAATAGTTTATTCTCTATTATGACTAAGTTCCTTTTCATTTAATTGTATGGATATACATACATTGTTCATCCATCCACCACATAAAGGACATTTAGACCATTTCCAATTTTTGGTTTCTATGAATAAATCTGTTACAAGCTGTTAACATATTTTGTGTGAACAAGTCTTTATTTCTCTTGGGACTTCCCTGGTGGTCCAGTGGTAAAGAATCCGCCTTCCAATGCAGGGGACGCGGGTTCGATCCCGGTTGGGGAACTAAGATCCCACATGTGGAGGAGCAACTAAGCCCATGTGCCGCAAACTACAGAGCCCACGTGCTCTGGAGCCCGAGCACCACAACTAGAGAGAAAACCCGCATGCCACAACTAGAGAGAAGCCCGCATGCCACAAAGAAAGATCCCACATGCCACAATGAAGATCCCACGTGCCTCAACTAAGACCCAAAGCAGCCAAGAATAAAATAAATTAAAAAAAAAACAAAAAACAAAACTTGAATGCCTTCCATTTTTTTTTAAAAAAAGTCTTTATTTCTCTTGAGTAAATATCTATGAATTAGGTTGCTGGGTCACAGGTGAGAGTATGTTTAACTTCTTAAGACACTGTCAAACTATTTCTCAAGTTTTTGTATTATTTTGCATTCCTAGTAGCAGTGTATGAAAGTTCCAGTTGATCTACATTCTCACTAGCATCCAGAATTATTATGTATTATTATTTTTTGTTCTGGTTTGGTTTTTAGAGCCATTCAGATAGTTATGTAGTGGTATCCCATTGTGGTTTTAATTTGCATTTCCCTAATGTCTAATGATGTTGAGTATTTTTCATGTGTGTTATTTGCAATCAATATATATTCTTTGGTAAAGCATCTACTGGAATATTTTGACCATTTTTTAATTGGTCTATTTATTTCCTTTTTGTTGAGTTTTGAGAGTTCTTTATATATTTTTGATCTATATCCCTTTGTCAGGTATGTGATTTTGCAAGTATTTACCCCTTGTCTGTGGCTTTTCTTTTTATTTTAAAAGTGTCTTTCACAGAGCAAAAGATTAATTTTGATGAAGTCCAATTCATCATTTTTTCCTTTATGGAGCATGATTTTGGTATCTATCTAAGAACTCTTTGCTTAGCCCAAACTCACAAAGATTTTCTCTGTTTTCTCCTAAAAGTTTTATAGTTTGACATTTTACATTTAGGTCAACAATCCATTATGAGTTAATATTTGTATAAAATGTAGGTCAAGGTTTATTTTTTGCATATAGATGTCTAGTTATTCCAGCATCATTTGTTGAAAACATTGTCCTTTCTCCTCCTCCTCTTTCAGGAATCTAAGCAGGGAGGTTTCATGGGGCATTTATGAAGATGCTGCTGTAGTTTTTGTTAAGAAACAGGAATAGAATGCATCTTAAAAGAGATGATTTTTCTGTCTAAAGAAAACTTCCCGATAGCCAAAGCGATCTTGAGAAAGAAGAACAAAGCTGAAGGCATCATACTTCCTGATTTCAAACTATATTACAAAGCTATAGTAATCAGAATGCTATGGGAATTCCCTGGCTGTCCAGTGGTTGGGAATCCAAGTTTTCACTGCCGAGGGCCCAGGTTCAATCACTGGTCCAGGAACTAAGATCCTGCAAGCAGTGTGACCAAAAAATAAACAAACAAAAAAATCCACTATGGCAAGTATTTGCATAAAAACAGACACATAAATCAACGGATCAGAATTGAAAGTGCAGAAATAAACCCATGAATATATAGTCAATTAATTTACGACAAAGGAGTCAAGGATATACAATGGGGAAAGGACAGTCTCTCCAATAAATGATGTTGGGAAAAGTGGACAGCCACATACAAAAGAATCAAACTAGACTACTTTCTCATACCATACACAAAAATTAACTCAAATGGATTAAAGACTTGAATGTAAGACCTGAAACCATTAAACTCCTAGAAGAAAACATAGGTAGTAAGCTCCTTGACATAGATCTTGGTGATGACTTTTTGTATTTGACATCAAAAGCAAAGGCAACAAAAGCAACAATAAACAAGTGGGACTACATCAAACTAAAAAGCTTCTGCACAGCAAAGGAAACCATCTACAAAATGAAAAGGCCGAACAGGAAAAAATATTTGTAAATCATATATCTGCCAAGGAGTTAATATCCAAAAATATAAAGGACTCATGCAACTCAATAGCAAACAAACACAATTTGATTAAAAAATGGGCAGAGGATCTGAATAGACATTTTTCCAGAGAAGACATACAGATGGCCAATGGATAGAAAAGATGTTCAACACCACTAATCATCAGGGAAATGCAAATCAAAGCCACAATGATTTATCACCTCACATTCATTAAAATGGCTATTGTCAAAAACACAAGAAATAAGAAGTGTTGGTAATGATGTGGAGAAAGGAAATCCTTTTGCACTGTTGGTAAGAATGTAAATTGGAGCAAACACTATGGAAAACAGTATGGAGATTCCTCAAAAAATTAAAAATAGAATTACCGTATGGTCCAGCAATTCTACTTCTAGGTATTTATCCAAAGGAAATGGAAACACTAACTCAAAAAGATATATGCACCCCATGTTCATTGCAATATTATTTATAATAGACAAGATGTGGAAGCAACCTAAGCGTCTATCAATGGATGAGTGAGTAAAGATGTGGTGTGTACGTATACAATTGAATATTATTCACCCACAAAAAAGGAAAAAATCTTGCTATTTGTGATGATATGGATGAGCCTAGAGGGCATTAAACTAAGTGAAATAAGTCAGAGAAAGACAAATACTATATGATCTCACTTACATGTGGAATCAAAACAAACAAACAAATTCATAGATACAGAGTACAGCAAATTGGTGGTTGTCAGAGGCATGAGTGAAGTGGGTCAAAAGGTACAAACTCATTTATAAAGTCCTGGGGATGTAATGTACAGCATGGTGACCATAGTTAACAATACTGTATTGTATATTTGAAGGTTGATAGAGAGTGGATCTTAAAAGTTCTCATCACAAGAAAAACAATTTTATAATAATGTGTGGTAGTGGGTGTTAACTAGACTTATTTTGGTGATCATATCACAATTCGATACAAGTATTGTATCATGGTGTTGTACACCTGACACTAATGTTATACATCAATTATATCTCAATTAAAATTAAATTAAATATTTTTTAATTAAAAAAAAGAGGGACTTCCCCGGCGGCCCAGTGGTTAAGACTTCGCCTTCCAATGCAGGGGGTGGGGGTTCGATCTCTGGTCGGGAAGCTAAGATCCCACATGCCTCAGGGCCAAAAAACCAAAACATAAAACAGAAGCAATATTGTAACAAATTCAATAAAGCCTTTAAAAATGGTCCACATCAAAAATATATATATCTAAAAAAAATTTAAATAAATAAATAGAAAAAGAAAACTTCCCTAAGATGTAAAGAGAGAATGTATTAAAGGTCTACCATCAACTCAGCTGGAGCGGAAGAGAGAGATGAGGGTTTGGGAGAGAGGAAATAGAGGGAGGGAAGAGGCAGGATGTCTAGACAGTTTAAAGGTGTCTGGAGATTGGGTCTTGAGTAGTGGGAAAAGAGACCATTGGTAATCTGTGTCTTAGTTGGGGTCTTCCAAGAAGGAGACACCAAGACAGGAACAGACATGCAGGAGATGTACTGGAAGGAAGACCTGTGAAGGAAGAAGAAGAGGTAGCCAGAGAAGGTGGGCAGAGCCTGCAGACTACCATGCCAGCCTACCACCTGGTTAGAGAGGGAGAAGGCAGAATTGCACCGTCTCAAACTGCAATGCAGTTCCAAGAAAATGTACCCCGCCAACAGGGAATCCTTGATCCAGGGCGGCCTGTCATGGACTGAGCATGTGCCCTATAAAATTCACGCATTGAAACCTAATTCTTTATGGGCCCCCTTTAGGGGGCACATAGGTCATGAATGAGATTACACGAAGAGGCAGGAGAGCTAGCTAGCTCTCTCCTTTCTCCATATGAAGATACAAGGAAAAGACAGCATCAGCAACCCAGAAGAGGGTTCTCACCAGAACCCAATCATGCTGGCACCCTGATCTCAGACTTTCAGCCTCTAGAACTGTCAAGAATAAATTTTTATTGTTTAAGTTCAGTCTATGATAATTTGTTATAGCAGCCCAAACTGACTACTACATTGCCCAAGATCCCACATCTCACAGGAACGGACCAGTATTTCAGCCCTGCATGCTCAGACAGTGGCTGGGAGCAATCTCTAGAGGAAGTAGGGCCTTGCCATGAAAGGAGTGAAACCAGAAAAGCAG
Organism: Balaenoptera musculus; assembly: GCF_009873245.2. NCBI lineage: Eukaryota > Metazoa > Chordata > Mammalia > Artiodactyla > Balaenopteridae > Balaenoptera > Balaenoptera musculus. Next base: position 21,884,291 of record NC_045803.1, on the reverse strand, counting down.
CTTCTGGGGCTATCAGGTAACCAGGCAGCTGGAGGCTGAGCTGTGCTTTTAATACTCTGCAGCCAATCCAGACACTGTCTACCTGGAGATAGCATCAGGCCCCACAGGTTAAAGGCTCAGCCCCACAGGACTGCCAACCACCCACCTGCCCCAGTTCAGGTGCCAGTCCAGGTTGTCACCTGTGCTTCCAACTGACTGGCTGCAGATGGGAGCTTCCCAACACCTCTTCCGTGGGCTCAATTAATTTACTAGAGCAGCTCACAGAACTCAGAGAAATGTTTTACTTACTAGATTACTGGCTTATTATAAAAGATATATCTCAGGAGCAGACAGATGGAAGATGCACAGGGCAAGGTATAGGGAAGGGGCAGGGAGCTTCCATGCCCTCTCCAGGGGCACCACTCTCCCCAAATCTCTACGTGTTCAACAACTTGGAAGCGCTCCCATTTCAGTCCTTTTGAGTTTTTATGGAGGCTTCATTGCACAGGCATGCTTGATGAAATCATTGGCTGCTGGAGACTGATTTAATCTCCAGTCCCTCTCCTCTCCTGATATGGGGGCGGGGGGGGGGGCAGGGCACTGAAAGTTCCAACCCTCTATTCCCAGTGGCTGGTTCTCTTGGCAACCTGCCTGCACACTTAGGTGCATCCCAAAGTTCACCTCATTAACATAACAAGAGACACCTTTATAGCTCCCAACACTTAGGAAATGCCAAGTGTTTTAGGAGCCCTGTGCCAGAAACAGGGGACCGAGCAAATATACACTTATTATAAACCACAATGTCACATGCATTTTCATTCAGCTTCCACTGTAAGGGGATTGGGCACAGCGTAGGGAAGAAAATCCCAGTAAGATTGCCCTCCTCTGTCCCTAGCTGCCCGCCCCACCCAGACTCCAGGGCTGCTCCTCCGGGGGAGGCACCAGTAGAGGGCACGTCTTGCAGGAACTGCACTCAGCCTTCAGAGTCCAGACACTGGGGAGGAGAGAGACTGTGGGGAACCAGGATGTGCATGCCCTCTAATAGCACTCAGCGCAGATTTCTTTAAAGTTACTTCTGTTTTATTTTATTGAGGTATAACATACATACAATACAGAGCATAAATCTTAAGATTTATGTTCACACTTAAGTGAACTGTTTATGTATGTATACACATTTGGAATCATCACTAAGATCAAGATAAATAAAATTCTATAAAACAGCCCTAAAGGGCTCCTTCCTACCCTTTCCCAATCAATACCAGCCCTTTCCTAGATCGCCACTACCCTGATTTCTACCACTGTAGATTAGTTTTGCCTTTTTTGAAATTCAAATAATACAGTATGTAACCTTCTCTGTCTGGCTTCCCTCACTCAATGTTGGGTCTGGGAGATTCATTCCTATGAGATACATCTTCATTTTGTAGCAGTATTCTTCTTATTGCTGAGGAGTATCCAATTATATGAATACAACATTGTCTATTACCCATTTACTGTTGGTAGACATTTGGGTTGTATTCATTATGGAGCTATTATGAATAACGTTCTTATAACATTCCTGAACATTTATTTTGGTGAACATGTGCCCTCAATCCTCCTGGATATGTACTTAGAGGTAGAATTTCTGGGCTGTAGGATAGCATATGTTAAGCTTTAGTAGACACTACCAAATGGTTTTCCAGAGTAGCTGTACCAATTTATATTCCCCCCAGCAACATGAGAGTACAGTTGCTCTATATCATCACCGATTCATATTGTCAATATTTATAATTTTAGCAATTCTGGTGGGTGTCAAGTTCAGATTTTAAAATCCAAAGTGCTAGCCAAACAAAAAGGGTCTGTGGGCCTGCAGGCAGCTAGTATGAAACCTCTGCACCTAAGGGCTTTCCACTGCCTGCACAAGTGCCCCCACCCCTTACACACACACCTGGAAGCCAGGTTCTCTGAGCACTCTGGTAGAGTCCCTTCTTAGTCCAGGGTTCACTTTCCTGCAGTGGTTCCCATCTGTCCACCCCATATCTACCCAATGGTAATATCCCTGAATTATTGCACACAAAGTCCACAGTGTATATTAGGTTATTACTATGATTATGATTATTATCATCATCACCACCATTATTTGGACATGCACAAATGCAAAAGGTACAAAGGTAAAAAGACACATTAGTCATCTGGTACTACATAACAAATTATCTCAAAATTCATTGGCTTGAAACAATAAGCATTTATTATACCACATGATTTCTGTGGGTCAGGAATTGGGGTGTGGCTTAGCTGGATGGTCTTGCCTCAAGGTCTTCCAGGAGGTTGCAGTTAAGATGAGGACCTGGGTTGCAGCCACTTCAGGGCTTCTCTGGGGCTGGACGATCTCCTTCCAGGCTGGCTCCCTCACACACTGGCAAGCTGTCGGCAGGAGGCCTCAGTTTCTCACCACATGAGCCTCTCCACAGGGCTGCTCAACCATCCTCATGACTAAGCAGCTGCCTTCCCCCAGAGCCAGTGATCCAAGAGAGCATGGCAGAAGCCACAGTGTCTTTTATGACATATTTTGGAAAGTCACACTCTGTCATGCCCATGATATCCCATTGGTTACATAGGTTCATTCTATCCAGTGTGGGAGGGAACTAGATAAGGGTGTGAACACCACAAGGGTATAAAATGTGAGTCTCCCTCCCATGTGTTCGGGCCACTCATTTTCTCTTCAACACCACTGTCACCAGTCTCTTGTGAATTCTGCCAGCAATGTATTTCATACACTTACACAGGAAATCACACTTACTTTTGCACCTTACTTTTTTCACTCAGTATATCTTGGAAATCCTTCCACATCAGGACATAAAGACCTGCCTTCTTCCCTTTAAGTGTGATAAACCATTCCACTGCAGGCATAATTTATTTAACCCGCCCCCTGTTGATGGTTGTCTGGGATGTCCTCATTGTTTCCCTACTGAAAGCAAAGCTGCAATGGGTAAATGTGAGCACATACCCTTTTGCACTAGAATAAATGTCTAGAAGTCGACTAGCTGAACAGAAGGGTCTGGGCATCTTTCACTGTGGCAGATGTTGCTGCATTGTCCATCATGGAGGTTGGATAGAACAATTGGCTTTCCCACCAGCGAGGGTGTGGATTTTACGAAGCATTGAGGGGTAATGGCCAAAAATGTGGGGCATCTCGGGCAGCTCAGCAAGTAATTAAAAATGGAATATCACCCACCTTCGCTGTTTGAAACTTTTCTCAGTCACACTCCTCAGCCAGAGAGTTTCCCCTGGCTCTCTCCCACACCATGAGCTAGGCTTTTTTCTCTCTCCAGCTTGCTTGCTCCTGGCCCCTAAAATTCTTGCTCTTGCCTTAAATGCAGCAGGTGAAGAGTTCTTTGCCAGCCAGGCCCCAAACGCTGACATTTTAATGCCAAAATGGTGCTCCAAGATGTGTTCTCCAACAAGACGGTTCTCACCAGAGATGACCTCTGCCCTCTGCCCTCTGCTCTGGGTAAGCAGTTCTCGCTCCTCAGGGATAAGCCTGTGTTCGCAGGTCTGCCTCCTGCTTGACTGTGAGCTCCTCAAGGGCAGAAACAGTGCCTCATTCATCACTGAATCCGCTGCTCGAGGTGGCAAAACGAGCATCTAGGAACTGTTTGTTGAATGAATGAATGGCGCAGAGGGAACCTTGTCAAACCAGTGTTGTCAGAGCCCTCTTAGCTTTGCTCTATTTGAGAAGGTAGGTGTGTCTAAATCACTGTGAAGACTATATTAAGATGAAAGCATTTATTTCCTCCACCTGAAGCATTTCTCAAAGGCAAGCATTTCTTTTCGTCTTTCTTGTTTTCCCCCTTTGGCCTAGTCAGAGGCTCGTGGAGACACCCATGATGCGAAACAGGCACAATAATGTCCACAAACATGAAAAGGATGTGCAGACTTGGAATGACAAACACAGGGCAAACTTAGACAAAGAACAGCATAAATACTGACACTGCAGAGGGAGGGATGGGAAGCCACTGCAGTTCCAGTTCCATGATTTAGCAGAGGGTAGATGTGGTCGTGGTTTCAAATCCAATACTTCAGCATCGCCAAATCCAAAAATTTTGAGAGATATTCTTTTGAAATCATAGTTTCTGAACATCCCAGGTGTCCTCCTTTAACACAAATCTTTGTAACCATTTGAACAGAAATCTTTCCCCAATGTCCCACATTTCCATGGCTTTGAGACTCAGCCTCAGGTGTGTAATTGATAAAGAAGGCAGCATGGAGAATCATGGAAACTTGACTAGTTCAAAGTCTGCCCGTTATAAGCAGGATGGCCTCTGTTTCCTTTTTTTCTTTATTTGTTTTCCCTACTTTCTGTTTTGAATATCTTCAAACCGACAGAAGAGTTGCAGGAAAAGTATGATGAACAGCTGTAAGTCAGGGCTCAGCAAACTCCAGCCTGCAGCTCGTTTTGGTACAACCCGTGAACTAAGAAGGGATTTTATATTTTTAAGTGGTTGAAAAAAACTCAGAAGAAGCTGTCACAACACATGAAAATGACAGGACAGTCAGACGCGTGTCCTTCAGTGATGTTTGCTGAGTGCTCGTGCACTATCTATGCCCTGTTTGCGCGACAATGGCTGAGTTGAGTAGTTGCCACAGGGATCCTGGCTCCCAAAGCCCAGAATATGTACCATGTGACCCTTCACTGATCCCTGACCTAAGGTCATCAATTGTTACTATTTTGCCCCCTCTGTTTTCTCTCACTCTTGCTGAGACAAGAGTGAGAGAAAGTATTGCATTAGTCTCAATACTTCACCCTTAGATGCTTTGGCAGATGTCTCACTTTCTCTAGCCCAAAGCTGGGAATCACAGATCTAGCTTGGGGAAAGATAAGATGATGTGAAGTGTGTAGCACACACTGCTTGGCCCTTAGACAGAACTTAAGAACTGATCCAGGACTTCCTGGTGGAGCAGTGGTTAAGAATCCGCCTGCCAATGCAGGGGACACGGTTCAATCCCTGGTCCGGGAAGATCCCACATGGTGTGGAGCAACTAAGCCTGTGCGCCACAACTACTGAGCCTGCGCTCTAGAGCCCGCGCACCACAGCTACTGAGCCCACGTGCCACAACTACTGAAGCCCGCGCTCCTAGAGCCCGTGCTCCACAACAAGAGAAGCCACCACAATGAGAAGGCTGCGCACCACAACAAAGAGGCGCCCCCGCTCGCCGCAACTAGAGAAAGCGCGCGCACAGCAACGAAGACCCAATGCAGCCAAAAATAAATAAATTAAAAAAAAAAAAAAAGAACGGATCCAATAAAAATTCCTAGCATTTTCCACAGAGGTGATTGCCGGGACCCCTAACCTGAAAACCCTGAGACTGGTGCTTTCCTGAAAGCCTGGTTCCCAAAGTCTAGAAGCCAGCTTTCCCTCAGAAAGGGCTCCTTACCCGAGGAGCTGAAAAAGCCTCAGGGAGACTTCATTTTTTCCACAGCTTGTGGCTTGGCTGACTCAACCTCTGCCTTTCCCTGAGTCACGAGTCTTTCCTCTTATTTGGAGGAGCTCAGCCCTCCACCCACGGCTGGTCTCTGGTGGGAAGGGGTGGACAGCTAGAGGATCAGAGCTTGTGCTGCCTCCAGGGGGTTTCCCGGAGCTCCACCCACCTCCATAGAATATCAGCACGGAAGGAAGGACAGATGAGGAGACTGAGGCCCCAGTGGGCCCTGGACCAGCAGTGAGAAAAGGCTAGTTGGGGTCTCCTGACTCCAGGACCAAGAGCTGTGTATCTTCTCTCTGGTTTTCCAGAATCATGAAAAGACCTCCTTTTCCTGGACACCTGCTCTGTGCCAAGCACAGAGTCAGATGCCAGAGAGCTGTTTAGAGGGCTTTCCAGCTCCCTTCCTACAGCCACCTCACCCCAGGCAGGGCCTGCCTTCCTGGAGAAGGCCCCTCTTGCTAGGGAGGTGGGGGATCTGGCACTGAGGCAGTCACAGAACATGGCCTACAAGGCTAAGCTCAAAGTCCCTCTCCATCTCCCCCACCCCGGGCAACAAGCATGTGTACACTTGGGATGGCATTTCCCAGTGTCTCAGTGTCCCAACTGACTTCCTTGGTTATAACTCAGCCTCTGGGATCTTGGGGCCTTGTGTCCCCCACCCTCTGTCTGGTGTATACCATCAGAACTCATAAACTCAAACGCTTATTCAACTGCAGGTACATAAATGCGTAAAGGGGGGGTGAGAGGGAAACCACGGAGAATGGTGGGGACTGTGGTGAGTGGGAGAACACGTGCCCCATCTAAAGGGGACAGCGCTGTGTGGAGATGGGGGACCAGCTCTTTCAAATCCTCTGATTTAAGAGAAGCGGAAAATCCTGAAATTTTTGTGTAATCTTTCAAGACGAAATGTTGGCAATGCATTTTATAAACGTTTAAATACTTTTGTGAGCCTGTGGCTTATGTTGGGTGAGGGTAATAGCCATGAAGGTGGTGGAGGTGGGGATGCCATGGTGGGGGGATGTGGACTCTCCAAGGTCCTCACAGCCCTCTCACTTGCCTATCCACCCCTCCTCTTTCTCTTAGCCTCTCCCTGCTCTCTCCTCCCTTGCCCCAGCCCCTTGCCCTGTGGCAATGTGCCCATGTCCCGGCCCCACTCCACTGAGAAAGGCAGATCCCCAGTACCGGGGCCTACCTCACAGCCTCTGCCCACACCACCCAGGAGAGCGGGTCACCCCTGTTCAGCTCATGCCTCCCAGCACCAACCCTTCAGGTCCCAGCCCTGGGCAGAGTCGGAGGTCTGGACCCAGGCACCTGGAGCTGGGTAGGCTCTTCCTCCCGCTGTTGTCTCTTGCCTTGGTCCTGGCCCAGCATGCACTGCTCTGGACTGAGCCAGCCCCTCTTCACAGTGCCCAGGTCTCCCCTATTTGGCAAGACAAACTCATCCCTGCGACAGACACTTACTAAACGCTGAACTCAGTTCTCAGCACTGGAGAGAGAGAGGAATGAACAAGATGAATACTGTCCAGCCCACAGGGCTCACAGCCTACCTAGGTGGGGAAGATAATCCATGAACATGTAAACAAGCAACCTAATCAGATGACTTCAGGTTGAGAGAAGTGCTTTGCAAAATAATAATGTTTGAGTTGGATCTAAATGCCAAAAATGCAGCCATGGGAAGATCTGGAGGCACAAAGGAAGTGCAAAGTCCCAGAGGTGAGAACAACCTTGGGGTTTTGAGGAACAGGAAGAAGCTAGTGTGAAATGAAGTGTTGAGAGGAGGCCAGAGGGAGGTTGAGACAGCCCTCGAGGAGTGGTGATGGTGAGGCTTGGACTTTCATTTCATTTCAGTGTTGCTGGGCGGGGGGCGTATATTGGGCCCGGGGAGAAGGGGGACAAAACCTGTTGGTAATGTCGGAGCTGGATGATGGGTACATGGAGTCCATTAAATTAGTCTCTTTCCTTCAATGTATGTTTGAAAGTTTTCACTATAAAAAGTTTAAAACATAAAACAGATAAAATACTGATTTTTCATATTATGATTATCAATCTCTCGATTTCTGAGAGAGGACTATGCCAGCCAGCAGCAGGGAATCCCGCCAGAGTCAGCAGAAGGCACAATAACGCCAAGGCCTCCCTCTCCCTTTCCTGGCTCACAGGCCCCAGTCAGGCGAGTTCAAAGTCTGCTGCCTGGCAAGAACAGCCAGCGTGCAGAGCGCGGCGTCGGAAAGGGAAACCAGGGGGCTTGAGACGGGGTACCCAGTCCCGGGAGAGAGCTACAAGCGAGCCCCGCCCAGCCCTGGCTCGCATCAGGGGCGCACCACAACGCACTCAATCTCTGGCCACACCGCCTGCGCACTTTTCCCGGGAACTTGAGGTTCTGGAGTTGGAATCCAGGCTCCGCCCCCGCCGCGCGCCAGGGCTCCAATTGGCGGAGCTGCCGCTAGGGGCGTGTCGGGGAGAGTTGGAACGCGTCGGCTTGGGCGGTTGGGGTTAGCCCCAGCTGGCAAGAGGAACGGCGCGGCCGAGTGCGGTCTGACACGCAGGCTGCCGGGCGGGGCGCGCGGGGCCCCGGCCGAGGAGGTAAGGGTCCCCGGCCGGGCTGCGGCGAGCGAAGCAGGCGGGCTTCCGGCCGGCCGGCCGCCTCCAAGCTCCCCGGGCCGCCTCGACTATATGGTCCCGGGGCTGGGGCGGGGCGGGCGCGCAGCCAGGACTATCTTGGACTCTGGCCCGGAGCAGAGGCACGGAGCCGGGCGCTTATTGCTGGCTGGTCGGGCTGGAGGCGGGGCGGGGGCTGCAGGGGCTCCAGGGATAGCGGGGTGACAACAGGTAAGGGGTCTCCGGGGTGAAAACAGGTTAGGGGTCCCCGGGGTCGAGGCAGGGTCCCCGGTGTATGCGCGACGTGAGAGCGGAAAAGGTCAGGAGGCGCCCGTGGGCGTTGAGCCCTGGGGCAGCAGGGATCTCAGCGCTCCCGCGGTCCGGAGATGGTTCAGGGATTCCTGACTCACGCCGTCGACGGTCCCAGTCTGCGGGGTGTGGAGAAGTGGGCTGAGATAGTTGCCCCAGCGAAGGGGGGAGGAGAGGGAGGTTGGAAGCGCCTTCCAGGTGACCTAGGTGCTTGCTAGCCTCTCTCGTTTAGGAACCGCCTGGCCCCTGAAGCGTGTGAGTTTGTGACTTTTGGTGGGAGTTGTCAAAGGAAACGGAGCCGGACTTAATCTCCCATTTCACAGAGGAAGTAACTGAGGCAGGCCCAGAGAGAGGTGGCTGTTCCTTCCCAGCCTGCAGTCACCTGGAATCTCCTTCCCTTCCCTTTCTCTCTCCCTGAACACCTGAAGAGCTGTGCAGGGGGAGAGTTGTCATCAGCCCCTTTTGCAGGTGGGAAAATGGACGCTTTGAGTCACACTGAAACTGTTTTGTTTGTTTTTTATAAAATTTATTTATTTATTTATTTATTTTTGTCTGCATTGGATCTTCATTGCTGCACGCGGGCTTTCTGTAGTTGCGGAGAGCTGGCTTCTCATTATGGTGGCTTCTGTTGTTGCAGAGCACGGGCTCTAGGCGCACAGGCTTCAGTAGTTGTGGTTTGTGGGCTCTAGAGTGCAGGCTTCAGTAGTTGTGGCACACGGGCTTAGTTGCTCCGCGGCATGTGGGATCTTCCCAGACCAGGGCTCGAACCCGTATCCCTTGCATTGGCAGGCGGATTCTTAACCATTGTGCCACCAGGGAAGTCCCTGCATTATGCATTTGACAGCATGTGGTGGTATAGATCAGGGGTCTGCAAACTTTTTCTGTAAAGCGCCAAATAGTAAATATTTTAGGCTTTGCAAGCCAGTCCCCATTGCATGTGGCTGTTTTCCAATAAATTGTATTTAGAAAAACGGTAGTTGTTCAGACTTGATATAGATTTGCCACTCCTGGTGTAGATCATGTGTGACACCTCGACTGTCAAGCACAGAACCCTGGCCACCCAGTGACACTTAGGGCATGGCTCACTCACTGAGAGCACCTTTGGCCCAGCTCAGGTGGTGGGATCACTTGTGTTCAGGAAGGCCAGCCCAGGAGCCTGCCCTCCTTCCAAAACCTGCAAGAAAGAGCAGGTCTGTTTACTTCCCTGTTCCCAGACACTGGCCCTTCGGGAGTGTCCACCTTCTGTCAGCATCTGGGGTACCACATGGGGGTCAGCACAGGCTGTCCTGAGGCAGGCGGCCCCAAAAGGAGTGGGCACAGGCTCAGCTCTCTCCTCCCCTGTTCTAAGGGAGGAGGGTTCACTTCCCTAGTGAGAACAATAAGAACAGGATTCCCCATCTGCTGGGAGGGGTGGGGGATGGGGAGGTGGGGATGCTGCCTCATTTACCAAGAAAATCTCCAGGGGACTTCCCTGGCGGTCCAGTGGTTAAAACTGCGCACTTCCACTGCAGGGGGTGTGGGTTCGATCCCTGGTGAGGGAAAGAAGTGAGGGGCGCGGTCAAAAAAAAAGAAAAAGAAAATCTCCAGGCCATGTTATAGCAGGTGTGAAGTTCTGGTCGTGGCAGATCTGGTAGGCAGATGTGGGGGAGCCCCCCAGGAGGATGCTGTCTGCCCGGCCCCTCACCCCAGCTGGTACTCGCTGCAGGCCCACGGAGGAGGGGGCACAAGAGCCTTCCCACTACCCCAGTCAGTGTGTGGAGTCAGCTCGGAGCCCAGACCCCTTTCATTGTCACCAGGTACTCCCCACCCTTCCTGCGCCATATTTTGCCACCAACAGGGCCTGGAGGGGGTCTGTAAACCACTGACTAGGGACAGAGCAGTGTGGGGCATCCTGGGGCCTCCTACAAGGGACGGGGAGACAGTGCTGTAGGCCCTCCCCTGCCCAAAGCTCTCCCCTCCCTGGGCGCTGTTCCTCACTTCCTCCATGGCGCCCACCTGGGTAGCATCTAATCAGAGATGGACCTGGGCAAGTCTGCCTCCAGAGCTCACCCACTGTGGGGGGCACCTGCTCTTCTCTCCACATAAAGTCTGTCTGCTCAGTGCTGAATGTGTTAGGCCTCGGTGTGTGGCTGCAAGATTGGGTTTTCACCCAGTTCTGCCAGGTGGCTGCCAGGTGTGTTGGAGGGAACAAGTGGCGTTCCGTCCTCAGATGTTCATCCTGGCGTGTCCTGCAGCCTGGGCCCTGCTGCTGTGCGGTCAGGGGAGGCCCAGCCTGGTGACCCGCTGCGAGGCCAGTAGAGCCCAGAGCTCTTGACCCAGACATTGTACTGTAATTCTTTTCTTTTTGAGGACCTTAAATTTAGAAAGAGAGAAAGAAAAAGCTCATGTTCCCACTTCCCAGAACTGACTGGTATTGAGATTTTATCACATTTGCTGCTGCCTTTTTTTAAATGAAAGAAATAAAAATTTCTCCTGATTTTGGTTTGTATCTATCTTTTTGTTTTAAAACCATCTTAACTATTTTTAAGCTTACAGTTCAGTAGTGTTAAGTATATTCCTATTGTTTTGAAATATCTCCAGAATTCTCTTCATCTTACAAAACCGAAACTCTATACCCATTAAATAAAAACTCTCCTCCACCACCACAGCCCCCGCCCGGACCCCGCTCTTCCTCCTCCTCCACCCCCAGCCCTGGTAACCACCTTGCTACTTTCTGTTTCTATGAACTTGACGACTATAGATACATCATATTAGTGGAATCATGCAGTATGTCTTTTGGGGACTTGCTTATTTCAGTTGGCGTAATGTCTTCAGTGTCCATCCATGTTGTAGCAAGTGACAGGATTTCTTTTTAAGGCTGAATAATATTCCATTGTACGTCTTTACCACCTTTTGTTTATCCATTCATCCATCAGTGGACACTTGGGATGCTTCCATTTCTTGGCTATTGTGAATAATGCTACTATGAACATGGGTGTGCAAATACCACTTGGAGATCCTGCTTTCAATTCTCTTGGATAAATAAAGAGAAGTGGATTGCTGAATCATATGGCAGTTCTATTTTTAATGTTTAGAGGGACCTCCATACTGTTTTCCATAGTGGCTGCACCAGTTTACATTCCCACTAACAGTGCAGGAGGGTTCCAACTTTTCCATGTCCCTACCAACACTTATTTCCTGTTTTTCTGATAGCAGCCATCCTCATGGGCACGAGGCTCCATCCTATCCATTTTGATTCACAGATATAGTTCTTGGACACTTTTTAAAGGTTGCGTAATTTCTGCATACATGATGTCACACAGACCATTCTGCAGGTTGCTTTTTCCACTCAGCGTTTGGTGTCTGTTGTCGCTCCATGTTGACCCACGTGGATCGGGTGGAGTCACTGTAAGTGCCTACAGTAGCCCATTGTGTGAGTGCACCCAGCTCACCCTTTGTTCTGCCCTTTCCCCTCTGCCAGGCATCTCCGTTGTCGCTGCTGTAGGTCCCAAAGTCACTGCTCTTGGTGTCTCTCCCTCCTTTGCTACCCTCTGAGCTCCTCCAGTGGAGCCCTCATCCAGCCCATCCCGGGGCCCAGCACCCAGCCCAGGGGTCCTGGGGGTGGCCTCTGGAATGTTGCCAGGCTGTCCACAGCAGGGACGCAGCGACTGGTCCTGGCAGGACAGCCCAGGGCTGTCACCCATAATCAGCTAGGTTTGCAACATGCAGCCGAGATCAGCAGCCTAAAAATAGTGGTTCTTACATAAGGTGGTGTGGACAGCGCTTAGGATGGCTTGTGGTCTGAAAGGGGCAAGTGGTGTGTGAGTCGGGGCCGAGCACCCCTGTTGTGTAATGCATCCAGCCCCCGCGCTGGCCCCACTTCAGCTTCCCACAGGTAGCCTGACTTACGGAACTGCAGTGTGGTGACCCAGAAACTCTGCGTGTGTGATCATTTGGCCAGGGGTGTGCTGTGTGTGACTGTACACTTGTGCGCACATGGTGGTGGCGGCAGCAGCGGCTGTGGGGTCAGCTCTCATCTGCTTCCTCTTCAGAGATAGGAGGTGCTGGCTCCTTCCTCCTGTGGTGGGCCCCAGGGAGCTTTGGTTCATTCATTCACTAGCCACTCACGAAGCACCTACTATGTGCTTGGCACTGTTCCAGGCATTGGGGATACAGCAGTGAACAAGAAAAGGCTCCTGCTGTGATGGAGCTTAGAAGTGGGTGAGGGAAATAGAAAACACGCAAGCAAATGATGGATAGACAAGAAAATATCAGGTCCTGGTAAGTCCTGTGAAGAAAAAGCAAAATAGGGTAATATCCTACAGAAAAGGTTAGCAAACTTTTTCTGTAAAGAGTACATTTTAGGTTCTGTAACCGTGTGGTCTCTGTCACAGCTCTCAGCTCTGTTACTGCAGCAGGAAAGCAGCACAGACAATTGTAAATGAATGATGTGGCTGTGTTCCAATAAAACTTCATACACGAAACCAGGCTGTGGGCCAGAACCCTCAGGCCATGGTTTGCAGACCCTGTCCTGGGTAGGGGGAGAAGCTGCCTGAGCTGGGGTTGTCAGAGAGACCCTTTCTGAAGGGGAGATAGCCTTGCTGTCAATTCACTGATGGAGTTGTGTGGTGAGACGTGGGCAGACTGGGGCCAAGTGTGAGAGAGAAAAATGATGGAGCTTGCTCATGGGTTGAATGGGGGTACAGGAAAGAGGAGATTCAAGGGGGAGTCCTAGATTTGGGGCTTCAACAACTAGGTGAATGGTGGTTTGTTTCTGGAAAAGAAGAGGAGCTGGTGGGAGGTCACAGGGGCAGCTCAGGGGAGAGCTGGGACTGCAGGCTTGCCCTGGGGTCGGCGGTGTTTGAGTGTCCTCAAAGCTGTGAGTCTGGTGAGTCAAAGGGAGTGGGTATGGACAGAGCAGAGGGGGCCCAGGTGAGATCTGGGGCTACCACATGGAGCGCTTGGCAGAGGAGGATAGAGGCGTCCTGCTCCATGGGGGAAGGCTCTGAGCAGCACCATCTCCAGGGGTGCAAGCTCTGGGCTGCCTAGTTACTAACAGAGCCTCAGTTTCCTCCTGTCAAGGGGGGACCTACCTGCTATGGTTGGTGTGAGGACTAAATGAGATAGTCATGCTTGACATGGAAGAAGCACTCAGCAATGGTGCCTGTGATGATGATGGTGGTGACCACTGGGCTCATGGGCTGAGTGAGTGGGTTGCAGGGTCTATGATGCTTTGTCTTGGTAGACGGGGGAGTCACTGACAGGTTGGGGTTGCAGACACCCCATTGCCTGGCACTCCCCATCCTGGTGCATGCACCTGCACCCTTCTGCCTGGGGCAGGCCCAAAGTGCTGGGTAGTCAGTGCTCCTGGAAGCCCCTGAAGGGAGTTGGGGCTCAGTATCCTTGCCCCTTGGGTGGATGGCGTTGAGGCCTGTTCTACCCTGTTTTCCAAGGCTCCCCAGGGGCTTGAGCCCCCACTTCTCAGTCACACATCTTTACTGCTGCCTTCCTATCCCGGGCTGGCTTCCATACGTCCCTCACTGCGGGGGGGGGGGTCCCCCTTCACCTCCCAGTAACTCCTTGTCTAAGGGTCATTTTCTGGGGCAGCGAGTTTCCTTGGTTGAGTGGCCGTCTGGGCCCGCTGGGTTGCAGTGGGGTAATTAGTGGGTTGTCTGACGGATGGGTTGGTGAGCTGGGGGTTAGGGGGTGGTCTTGAGCCACCCCCCCCCACCCACCCCCATGTCTGAGCAAGCTGACGCCTCCTCTGCTGCTCCTCCCACAGCCGAGTGGCCGAAGATGGTGGACTACCTGGCGAACACGGAGATCAACAGCCAGCGCATCGCGGCTGTTGAGAGCTGCTTCGGGGCATCGGGGCAGCCACTGGCCCTGCCAGGCCGAGTGCTGCTGGGCGAGGGCGTCCTGACCAAGGAGTGCCGCAAGAAGGCCAAACCGCGCATCTTCTTCCTCTTCAACGACATCCTGGTGTACGGCAGCATCGTGCTCAACAAGCGCAAGTACCGCAGCCAGCATATCATTCCGCTGGAGGAGGTGACGCTGGAGCTGCTGCCCGAGACCCTGCAGGCCAAGAACCGCTGGATGATCAAGACGGCCAAGAAGTCCTTCGTGGTGTCAGCCGCCTCCGCCACCGAGCGCCAGGAGTGGATCAACCATATCAAGGAGTGTGTGCAGCGGCAGCTGCTGGCCACGGGCCTCCAGCCCAGCACGGAGCACGCGGCGCCCTGGATCCCCGACAAGGCCACGGACATCTGCATGCGCTGCACGCAGACGCGCTTCTCGGCGCTCACCCGACGGCACCACTGCCGCAAATGCGGCTTTGTGGTCTGTGCCGAGTGCTCCCGCGAGCGCTTCCTCCTGCCGCGCCTCTCGCCCAAGCCCCTGCGCGTCTGCAGCCTCTGCTTCCGCGAGCTGGCCGCCCAGAAGCGGAAGGAGGAGGCGGAGGAGCTGGGCACCGGGTCCGCGGGGCAACCGGCCTACCTGGCCGGCGCCGTCTGCGGAGCGTCCAGTGGAGACGACGATGACTCAGACGAGGACAGGGAGGGCAGTGGGGATGGTGTCTGGCCCAGCCACGTGGAGTTCTACTCCTCGGGAGTCTCCTGGTCGTCCTTCCACAGCTGACCCCGGGTCTGCAGACATGCGGGAGGGCTTCCCTAGTCACTTCGGCATCCAAGCAGATGCCATTGCCGAGGCCCCTGAGAGGGCAGAGTTCCCCAAGCTGCCCAGCACCCTGCAGGGCCCTACCCCACGGGACCCTACCCCACGGGGTGGTGGGCACAGCGGAAGCGGATCCTTTTCTCTGAAGCCCCAACGCCTCTTTTTGGATACTGGCGACCCTCTAGTTCCACTTCAGGTAATTACCTTTTCATTTAGCAAACCCAAAATACTTAGGCCTCTTGGGAACAAATGTCGTTTCTCGGCCCTTTGAGCTGTTGATCCAGATGATCCCTTGAATTAGACAACCTCAGGCAGCTTTAGGGACCAGAGAGAAGGTTGCACTGGAGTGAGGTCCCCTCTTCTCTGAGGCCTTGAATCACCAGACCTGGCCCCGCCCCCCTGCAGGAAAGACTGTGGGTCCTGAGAGGCCTCCAGGAAACCAGTGCCTGCCCACCTACCTTGCTGATGCCCACCTGCCTGGCTGGCTGGGCCTTGTCACGGCAGGCATGTGGGCTCACCCAGAGCCAGGCAAGAGACTGCCATGCTGTGGGTGTCCGCCAGGCCCAGGAACTGCAGCCTGAGCTCCCCATGGTCCAGAGTGGCCTGCCAAGCCCTCTGGCCCAGTCTCACCTCCCTCCAGGTGTCTGATGCCTCTCAGTTCTGTCCTCATCCCTCCCTGTGCTGGAGAAAGCAGTGTTTTCTGTTAGGACTCTTAATTGCAAGTGACAGAAACCCTACCCAGACTGACTTAATAATAAAAAGAAAGTTTATTGACTCATGTGTTTGCAAAGTCCAGGAGTGTTCTTGCTTCAGACACAGCTCTGTGACTGAGGACTGAAACCATGCTAGGTGGCAAATGTCAACAACTGTCCACCACTCTGGGCATTCCTGAGAATGCTGGCAGTTCCAGCGGGATCAGATGTTTGCACCACACCATGGTTGATTCCCAGGGACAGAGCCCCGTCCATCCAGGCGCTGTGACTGTAGCCCAGCACCTGCAGCCCTGTTCACTTGGTGTGAGTTATCTAAACAGCCAGACAGCAAGTAAAGGAAACAAGGAGCCACTTATCCAGCTCTCCATGAGCCTTCCAGGTTTAAAGCTCTCCCATGTGGCCTCCTGCTCTGGCCCACCCCCGAGGATGGTGCCGTTGAGTGGGGAAGTCCCAAGTGCAGCAACCTGCCATGCTCAGCTGGTGTGTTGTTGGGGCTGGAGCTTGAATGGCAGCCGCCTGATTCCTGGCCCACACCCGGCCACGGAGTTGTGGTCCTTCAGGACAGTCTCCTGTACCAGTCTTCCCCCCATCGCCTGGCTGGCCTTGGCCAGAGCCCACTGGGTGGAGTGGGGGGTCACTGTCAGAAGTGGTGACTTTGGGGCCAGGAAAGCTGCCCCCAGCCCACACTGCGCAGTGCGTGAAACCCCACCGTCAGCTCCAGTCCCTGGGTGAACAGTTGTCCTCCCGGCCCAGTTCTCAAACGTTCACTTGCAGACAGAACCCTGAGAATCTCCTTCGAATGCTAACTCTGATTCAGCAGGCCAGGTGGGCTCCAAGGGGTGGCAACACTCCAGCCTACTCTTGACAGGAGCCACCCGTGTGAGGGAGGGCGGGAGGGGCAAAGTGTGATGCACCCAGGGCCTGCCTGTGGCCTAACCCGCAGGGCAGAGGGACTGGGTGGGGAGGGTCAGAGGTGCTTCCAAGAATTGACGAGTCCTTGGCCTCCCTGAACCACACAAACTGGTTCAGGCAGTTCTGCCTGGGCAGAGGGTTCAGGGCAGGCAGGTTACAGGGTGCAGGGCAACTTACTGAGGCCAGATCGGCGTGAAAGCCCAGGCCAGCTAGTCCTATCCCCTCACCCAGGGTTGGTGCCCAGGCAGGGAGTGCCCAGCTCCAGCCACTGGCGTCTTGGTCACTGCCCCACTCCCCTAGAACCTCCCTTGCCCGGTAAACGGGGAGTAGAAGCACCAGGACAGTGTTCCTTTGGGCAGAAGAGAGGATTTCCGCACCTGATTCCGGGTACCGGCAGCCTTCTCCACAGCTGCCTGCCAAAGGGGCACAGGGCACAGAACCCCAGGCAGGTGAGGCCATGCCCTCCACACTCGGGCTGGACAGGTGCTGGCTCGGCCCTCAGCCTTCGACCCTCAGACCTGCCTCCCTCACAGCCCTAGCCACCAGGGCTGGGACAGGGCGGCAGCTTCCCTGAGCCCTGAGGCGTTAGGGCCTGTAAGGACCCAAGGGCTCAAGTGGCCAGCAACCTTTGGAGGGCTTTCATTCACGCAGACTCACTCACTGCTGTATGCTGCATCATGGACTGGGGACACGGCCTGAGTGAGATGCACAAGTTCTCAGCTCTCAAGGAATATACAGCCTAGCACAAGAGGCACAGAAGTGGGTGGCGTCGGGCCTGGCGTGGGCTGTGATGGGGGCATGGACTTGGGCATGGCGGGGCGCGGGAGGAGGGCAGCACTCCTCGAATAGTGAGAATGAGTGAGCGAGGCCAGTTGGGGAGATGGCGTTCCAGACTCCAGACGGGGAACAGCAAGTGCAAAGGCCCCGAGGAGGGGAGGAGCCCATGTGTTCGGGAGCAGCTTGGCTGGACTGAGGCCAGAGAGGTGGTGGGGGCAGGTGGGATGCACCGGGAGCCACTGGAGCCTTAGCAGGGTGGCAGGGCTGCTGTTTGCTTTCAGGAGCTTGCCCTGGTGTCTGTGTGCAGATGGCAGAGGCGGGAGAATGGCCGTGAAGCCTCCTGCTCCCCCTGGGATCCCCAAGGGGTGGCCTAGGCTTCGCTGAGGCCACATCTGCCTACCACGATAGATGGCTGAAGGCAAGCCTTGGCTGCCCTCAACTTATCCCAAAGGGCTGGCCCCTGCCCTGTTCTGCAAGACGCTCTGATGACAGCAGATGGAGCCCTGGGAAGCAAAGTAAAAGCGCTGGGCGGAACGTTTGCGCTGGGCCAGCGTGGGAGGTGGAGCAGTGATCAGGCCCCCGACCACCGAAGCACAGAGGGGAATGTGTCGGAGGAGTCAGGACCTCCTGGAAGGGAAGATGCGGGCCCAGGAGGGGAAGGCGCTGCCTCGGGAGACCCCATCTCTGACTCCTTACGGGTCTGTTTCCCTTCAGAGACAACCTCGTCAGCCTGGCTTGGGTCGAGAGTCAGGCCAGGTCCTGACTCCACCCCCATCACGCACAACCCCCCACCCTACTCCCCCATTCCCCACCGGCTGTTCTTAGCAGTAGCCTGCTGCCCAGCCAGGCCGCACGGGTCTGCGCTTTCCTCCCCCACCTACCCAACGGCACGTGTTGTCCAAGACTCTGGAGTTGCCCTCAGTCAGGGCCACGTGGCTGGCCCTTGCCCTTGGCCACCATGCTGTCCCCACACGTGGAGGAGGTCAGGAGTTCTCAGGCTGAATCAATGCCTGGCTGTTTGTGGATGTTCCCTTTCCCCCAGGACGATGCTTAAGGTCCGGCAGCAGGGCTGGGTCTGCTGGGCCTGCGTCTAGGTCCTCTCAATCCCTCCTGAGGCTTCACTTGCAAGGCCTGGTAAGGGCACGAGAACCAACTGTCCTGCCAGCCAAGTGCTCCTGTTCACCACCCAGGAATCTTCCCCCTCAGCTGGGCGTTGACTCCACGGCCCTGCCAGAGGCTAAGCCTGCTAACAGGCTTTGGACGCTGGGAGGGGCCTGCCTTGCCCCTCCTTCTCAGAGCTGCAGATGGACGAGGGTCTGAGGACCAGGCCCAGGCGTTTGAGGGGCACTGTGGAGCCCCTACCACCTTAGCACTGCCTGAGGCACCCTTGCTGGAATCAGCCCAGACGGAAGTCTGAAGTCGCTCCAGGTGGAAAGTCAACTCACAACGGCGACCTCAGGGCATTTGGGGGCTGACTGACAGGCAGGCCTCCCTTTGGAGTTTAGCCCACTCCTAGGCAGGGGTGCTATGTTCCTACAGGACTCAGCTATTAGGGGAGGCCTCCTCAGGCCTCCTCCAACAGTTTTGTCTGTTGGGGTTTTTAGATGCTGAGTTTTCTTAAATAGGGCCCACTGCATGTGTGCTGATAACATTTGGGTGCTTTCTGCCACAGGCAGGCAAGGGATTCACGGGACCCAAGGAATCTTATCCCTCCTGGATGATGATGATGGTGGGTAGTGGTGCTGATGGGAGCTGTGGCTGCCACTTACTGAGACCCATCTGTGCACTGGTCCCAGAGAGGCAGACCCAGGTCACACAAGGCCATCCTAAGGCCCTCAGGACAGCTGTTTGATCAGGGAGGGCTTCCTGGAGGAGGTGGTGTTTGGTTGAGCCTCAGAGGAGGGCAGGACTTTATCATAGAGGGTGGTAGTCTCCATGAGGCCTGGGAGTCTGGGTCTTTTTGTTAACCATCCCCTCCTGTCCCTGGCATTAATTTGTTGACTGAATAAATGAATCAAGTAAGAAATAGGCTGGGGGCACTGGGGCAGAGGGGATGACAAGGAAACGGGAATTGGGCCTCACTCCTGGAGCCCCCAGTCAAGGCGCTGGATGAGAACCCTCGCCTCTTTCTGGAGGGTTGGAGACCAGCCCCTCCCCCAAGACACTGATTGTTGCCCTCTCAGGCAGGGCAGGAAGTACCCATCCACCCCCACCCACTCAGGCAGAGCTTTCTGGAAAGGTGTCATCACACCTGTTTGCAGGGTTCCAGTGGCTCCCTTGGGGATGGCATCCAGGTTGTCATCAGAGGATTTCTGGTGGCCTGGCCTCTTTCCTGCCCCAGCCTGTTCTCTGGGACATGGCCACAGAGAGGCTGCAGGGGGGGGTCAGGGCCACTCTCGGGCTCAGCCACTGGGCAGGGTGAGAGTGGGTGCGAGGCTGACCCAGTTCTCAGCCAGGACCCAGGGTCTCTCAGGCCACAATTGCAAAGCAAGGCAGCCGCTTCCTCTGCCCTGGGCCTGCAGGAAGTGGCCTTGAGGGCTGTGGGCAGGGGAGGGGCCGCCTCTGTGTCTGGGGCTTTTCGCACCTGGCTGGCAGGCTCTGGGCTGCCTGAAGCCTCCCTCCTCAGTGCTCACCGCCTGGCCCGTGCCTCTTTCTGTGCCCAGGCCTGCAACTGTGACGGGGCCCCTGCCCTCCACCTAGGTGCCCTGCTTCAGCCCTGAGCAGACTCAGTGGGACCTGTGCTCAGATTGCAGAATGTGGGGTGGGGGCCAGAGGTGGGGGAGAGGGGTCTGCCTCACTAAGACCAACAGAGCCAGGCTCTGGGCTTCTCTGGGCTACTTGCTATCTCTGTGCTCACCATTCCACCTCTGCCCATGAACTTAGCCCTCCTGTGAACGCCAGTGCAGCTGCCACCTCCACTCTGCTGCCTTCCTGGGATGCCCCAGGTCAGCATGGCTGTCCCATTTATGCTCCCAGGGCACCTGCAGCCCTGCTCCAACTTCCCCACCCTCTGTCCTCCCGGAGGTGCCTGAGTGGGCCTGTGCCCATCAAAGCTGGCCCTC
The DNA here is from genome assembly GCF_009873245.2 of Balaenoptera musculus. NCBI lineage: Eukaryota > Metazoa > Chordata > Mammalia > Artiodactyla > Balaenopteridae > Balaenoptera > Balaenoptera musculus. The sequence continues at coordinate 21,863,833 of NC_045803.1, read as the reverse complement.
AAGTCTGAGCCACTCAAGGGCAGGGGGCAGCTCAGTCATCATTCATCTGTGGCCCCCACAGCTCCCAGCACAGGCCCAGTGCCCCTGGCCATTCCACAGATGCTTCTCTTCTAGGGGGAGGTAGCCTTGTGACTTCCCCTAGCTCCTGGGGGCCATTGGCAAGATGCTGGGTTCACAAGGACAGCCCCTGCGGTCACAACTGCCCCCATCGGCTTGGCCTAACCTGCTTGTCTGGCCTGCATTGGCGCCTGCATTCAGGCCTTCTAGCCAGACACTGGGGTGTCTTCTGGCCCTTCCCTTGCCTGTCCCCCACCCTTTTGCCCTTCCAGGCCACCCAGGTCCGAACTGAGGGAGTCTGTGGTGCACTGAAGCACCGAAGGAGCTTCCTTAGGGCCTTGGAGGGAGCAGTTCACACGAGGCCATGGCGCTGGATGTGGACCAGGCTGGGCGCCCCCGTCCCCAACACAGACACCTCCAGCCCCTCTCGGCCTGCCTCCTCCTTTTCCCCTCCTGGACTCCCCATCTCAAAGCCTCAGACTGGCTTTGGATGAGTCTAGAAGGGAGGAACAGACAGTGAGGGCGCAGGAAGGAGAGGAGAGTGAGGCCCACGGGAGGCCCTTGGGGCTCCTCCCCGCCCCCTTCACAGGCCCCCAGGGCAGGCGTGTCCCCGACACTCGCGAGTCAGGGTCAGTGCCGCACGAGAAGCAGTGACCAGATCCCGTCTCCTGCTGGTTGCTCTCCACACCACAGAGCCCAGCTCTGACCGGAATGTTCCAACACTAAAGACAGAAAGGCAGGCGGGCAGGCGGGGGTGGGGGGGACAGAGGGAGGGCAGGCTGAGCCAGACGGTTCTGGGCAAAAACAAGAGGAAATTTCAGTCCTTGGAACGTCAGCTTAGGGATCCTGCCAGACATTCTGACCCCAAAGAACAGGCTTTCCAGAGACCGGTTCCTGCCCACCGTGGCTCCCAAGCAGGGAGGGGTGGGAGTGGGGGCCTGGGGCTAGCCGTCCTTGCCACCCATTCTTTCTCAGTACAGAGGGTCCTCTGGCTGCCCACAGCAATGCCCAGGGCTGAGGAAATCAGGGTCCCAGGATCCTGGCACACACACACACACATACACAAACTTTATGTAGTTTGTAAATTACCAACATTCTAAAATGCCAAAATGCCTTCCTTTGTATCTCAACCAAGGCTCCTGGGGTCCCCACCCCCCAAGTCAGGAAGTGGAAGAACCCGTCAGCCTTGGTCTCAGACCAGCCACTAGCTGACAATTTCTTTCCCCAAGACCTGGGCTGGATTAGAAGTCAGAGTTGAAGCAAAGGCACTCAGTGAGAGGGAGGGGGCCTGGGGGGCCACAGCGGAGGCAGGGCTCAGGGGGCCCAGCACTGAGTGGGGCTGGTGTGCAGACCGTCACCCCAGGACAGGCCCAGGATCCCCGTGCCCTTTCTGTTCTGCACTCATGCTGTGTCCTCACCTGGAAACACCACTTTGCTTACTGCTCCCTACCCCCTGCCGCTAGAGCGAGTTCACGGGGTGGTGGGAGCCCGTGGCTTACCTGAGTGCATGTTCCTCCCTCGGGCGGTCACACTCTGGTATTCCCTGGTGTGAAATAATACAAAAATATATATATTCGTCTCTGCCCCCCAGTTCCTGGCACAGAGCTCCTAAAACCTTTGTAATTTCCCAAGTGATAAGAGCACTAGGAACATTTCTGACACAGCTCCTAAATCCCCTGGAATTTCCTGTGTGAGAGCAGTGTCTCTTTTTCTAATGAAGCAACACTTGTAGAAAGACTCAGCCATGATTAGAAGCTTGGAACTTGTAGTCCCCCCCACCTCCACCAACCACCCAGACGGGGAGAGATTGAGTTAATGATCAATCATGACGAAAGCTCCGTAAAAATCCCACAAGCGCAGCGTTGGGAGAGCTTCCAGGCTGGTGAACACATGGAGGTGCTGGGAGGGTGGTGCACCCGGAGCGGGCACCCAAGCTCCACATCCCTTCCCACTCATCTCTTCATCTGGCTGTTCATCTGTATTCCTTATTATATCCTTTATAACAAACAAGTAAACAAGTATTTCCCTGAGTTCTGTGAGCTGTTCTAGCAAATTATCAAACCCAAGGAGGGGGGTCACAGGAACCCTGATTTATAGCCAGTCTGTCGGATGTACAGGTGACAACCTAGGACTTGGGATTGGCATCTGAACCGGGGGCAGTCTTATGGGACTGAGCCCTTAACACCAGTTAGTGCCAGAATGGAATTGAATTATAGGACATCCAGTCGGTGTCACAGAGAATTGCTTGGTGCAGGGAGGGGCGGGTGGGGTGAACCCCTGCACATCTTGTATCAGAAGTGCTGCGAGTGTGGTACTAACATGAGAGAAAATGAGATCACGGAGTGTTTTTCCCACGCCCCTGGGGAAGCCCTCTTCCTTACCTTTAGCCACATGTTTTGCTGCAGCTGACTCACCCACACCCTGGCTCTAGAAATGGGCACAGGACATGGGTCTGGACAACCAGTGCAACCGTGGGACTAAGTGAGGGGACCTACTGAGAGCTGCGAGGGTCCATAGCCACTTCCTCCACCTGCGCAGAGAGAGGAGGGGTCCTGAGTCATGTGACGGGGGTCTCAGCCCAGCTCTCAGGGCAAAGGACCAAGGAGTCTAGGGAAAGGGACCAGGTGAGGGTCTTGGGGCCCATATTCACACCCAGAATGAGGCCGTTGCCAAGACACTGTGCAGATTTCAATTCAGTTAGGGAGAAATCCACCCAATGATGAACAGCTCCAAGATATGAAAAAAGAACATTCACAGTGATTGTTTCCTTTATTCAAGTCAAAAACAATGCGACATCTCACTGTCTGTCTCACAAGCTGATTATCACATGAGTGGAGGAACAAACATAATTCAGATGAAAATCTGATTTGGGGAAACAAAGCCTGCCCAGCCCTCCTCAAGTTAGGAGAGCAATGATGCAGAGAGACCAAGTTCTTCAAGGATATACTTTGTGGAAGCACCCGTGTCCTCCAGGATTAGGTCCTAGGTATTTCGGCACATCGACCTCCTCTCCAAAGGTCAGGTAGTGAGCAGGTAGGAAAATCAACAGGTCTTCAGAGCATTACAAGGATGAAATTAGCACAGGGTCGGATATAAGACAGAGCAGTCATCTGTCGGGGTTACCACTCTGGGACGGTGGGTGAGGTCTGGTAGTTATGTCTTCCCGTGATTGCGAGAGGATAGCGCTGAGCGGGGAGGATGGAGGGGGCGGGATTAGGCTTGCGGTTTAAGTCCTCCTTCTCTTTCATTCTCTCTTCCTTCCTTCCTCCCTTCCTCCCTCCCTTCTTTCCTCCCTTCCTTCCTCTCTTTCTCTCTCTTTCTCTTTCTTTCTTTCTTCCTTCTTTCTTTCTTCTTTCTTCCTTTCTTTCTTTCTTTCTTTCTTTCTTCCTTCCTTCCTCCCTTCCTCGCTCCCTTCCTTCCTCTCTCTTTCTCCCTCTCTCTCTTTCTCTTTTCTTTCTTTCTTCCTTTTCCTTCTTCCTTCCTGATGTAATCTCTCTCATTCTCTCTTCTTTCCCTTTCTTCTCCTTCCTTTCTTCCCTTTTCCTTTCTTCCTTTCCTTCTTTCCTTCTCTCCTTCTCTTTCTTTCTTTCTTTCCTTCTTTCTTTCTTTTTTCTTCCTTCCTTCCTTCCTTTCTTCCTTTCTTCCTTTCTTTCTTTCTTTCTCTCTTTCTCTCTATCAAGGTCTAACCTTCATTCAGAAAAGTGCACAAACTTCAAGTGTGCAGCTCAGTGAGACTTTGCACACTCTCACACACACCTATAAGCACCACCCAGATCAAGATATAGAGCATCTCCAGCACCCAGAAGGCTCCCTCAGTCCCTCCCAAGCAGTACCTGCCTCCAAGGGTAACTGATGTTCTGCTTTCTGTCACCACAGATTTTTTCCTATTTTTTTAAACTTCATATTGATGAAATAAAATTCATACTTTATGGCAAGACCAGAAAAATTTAAACATAAAATTTTTCTCTGCCCATTTGGGCCTCCTCCCTTTAGTGTGTGTTGTGCATCTGCATTAACCAGACCTCCTTAGGAGATAACATTCCTCCTTAATCTCATCAAGGGTCACAACTCTTTAGGCGATAACCTTCTTTCTTAATCTTGCAAGGGGCCATGACGACCCATGACCCACTACTCGCTTTGTACTCAGAGATCTGGATTGTGTAAACTGTCAACAATACGTCATTTAATACACAGCCCTTTGTCTCAAAAACTTACGTAACTGTGCTTTGATCTCTAACAAGTGGAACAGTTCTTGGAGCTTTCTGAGAGGCTGTTCCTGGGTTATAATCCACAGTCTGGTTCGAATAAAATTTTCTATTTCTTTCTTAGATCGACTGATTAACTTTTCTTCGACAACATGAATAGAATCACACTGTATGTCTCTCCTTTTGTTCAGGCTTCTTTGCTCAACACTGTGTCTGTGAGATTCCCCTCTGTCTCTGTGGGTGATGTGGTTGTTGTTTTTCATCGTAGTAGAGTATTCGACTCTGGGAACCCTCCACAATTGTTTATTCATTCTGTCGCCAGGCATTTGGGTTGTTTGCAATTGGGGTTATCATGAATGAGGGTTCACGACCAATCTTCTAGATGTCTGCTGGTGGATGTAAGCCCTCATTTCTCTTAGGCACGTAACTAGGAGTGGAGTTGCTGGGCCATAGGAGAGATGTATACACGGCTTTAGCAGATGGTACCCAGCAGTTCTCGGCAGGAGGCAGACCAATTGGCATCCCCACCGGCAGTAGGTGAGGGCTCCAGTCGTCCCACGTTCTCACCAGCAGTTGGTGTTGTCTGTCTTTCCCACTGCTGTCATTCTGGAAGGCTACTTGGCACGTAGGCCTCAGACACTGTGCTGACGTTGGAGCCAGCCTCACCAGGCACACGGGAGGCTGCCTTTTCTCTCGCACTTGGGTGGAGTGGATGTGTGAGATGGAGATGGTGTGGGAATTAGGCCTGGCCCGCGAGAAGCAGTCAGCCTGCGTATGGGATGCAAAATGAAATGGGAGAAAACCTGCCTGCTAGCTTTTAAATTTTTGTTTATTCATTCAACAAGTATTGATTGAGTACCTGCAAGCACTGGGAATATAGCTGTGACCAAATCAGACAAAAATCCCTCCCCTCCTGGAGCTCACACTATAGTGAAGAGAGACAGGCAAATACAATTTTTTAAAGTATGTTATACTCTCTGTATCTCAGGTGTCTTTTCCAGCACTAGGGTGATTTCCAACCAAGAGGGACCACACTATTTGGAAATGCTCATGCCTGTCCCTTGTCAGTTCAGCTCTGCTGATGTGCTTTTTCTTTTGTTTTCTGAAAAGATTATCTCAACACTCTTCTTGATATAGATGGTCTCTATATCATCTGGGAAAAAAAGTCCGTAAGGGAGTCAATTTGTAGGTATCGAGTGCTGTAGATGATAACAAGGCAGGGTAGGGGACAGTGAGGGCTGGACAGCCACAGTTTCAGATCCAGTGGCCAGGCAGGGCTTCACTGAAGAGGTGGATTTAAGTTAAGACCTGAAGGAAACGAGGCAGATATTCGGGAGAGGGAAGAAACAAGTGCAAATGCCTTGGGGTGGGAAGGTCCCTGCCCTGGTCCAGGAGCATGGAGGAGGCCAGTGTGGCTGGGGCAGAGCCAGTGGCCAGAGATGAAGAGATGAAGAAGATGAGGGGTAAGGGGGAGGGAGGCGAAGTAGGGGCCTGGAGGCACTGTAAAGGCTCTGGTTTTTCTCTGGAGTCAGACAATGGGAGTCATGGGAAGGCTTTCAGCTGAGAAGTGGCACAAGCTGACTCATCTTTTAGCAGGATCACTGGCTGCGGTGAGCTTGACTAAGAGGGCCAGGAGGGCAGCTGGGAGATCACCGAGGAGGGAGAGATGATGGTGGCATGGACCAGGGCCCAAGTGGATGTGCTGAGAAGAGATTAAATTACGGATCTACTTGAAGGAAGAGCCAACAGAATTTGCTAATGAGATGGATGTAGAATGTGAGAGAAAGAAAGACGTCAAAGCAACTGGAGGCGTAAAGCCCCTTGTTTCTGAGATCCAGAAGGCTGAAGGAGGAGCCGCTTGTTATTGTTGTTGCTTGTTTGTTGTGGGTTTTTTGAGGAGTGGGGAGTATGGTATCAGGAACTCAGTTTTGGGATGTAAAGTTGGGAAGATTGAGCGGGCAGTTGTACTTAAGGGACTGGAGTTCAGGAAGAAAGTCTGAGCTGACAAACACACTTGGGAATCTTCAGTGAGTGAGCAGGCTGTGCACAGGATGAGAGTCCCAGGGGGGTGCTATAGATAGAAAAGAGAAGGGGTGAGCCCAGACGTGGCAGCAATGTAAGTGTCCATCGATGGATGAATGGATAAAGCTGTGGTGTACATATACAATGAAATACTACTCAGCCACGAGAAAGAGTGAAATCTTGCCATTTGCAACAACATAGATGGACCATGAGGATAATATAAGTGAAAAAAGTTGGAAGGTGAAAGAAAAAAAATCATATGGTATGATCTCACTCGTATATGGAATCTAAAAACAAAAACCAAAAAAAAAAACACAAGACCCCCAAAACAAATGAACAAACAAAAAACCAAAAACAAACTCATAGACACAGAGAACAGACTCGTGATGACCAGAGGGGAAGGGAGTTGGGAGGATGGGCAAAATGGGTGAAGGGGGTCAAGTGTAAGGTGATGGATGGTAACTAGACTTTTGGTGATGACCACTTTGTAATGAACACAGATGTTGAATTATAGTGTTGTACACCTGAAACTTATATAATGTTATATACCAATTTTACCTCAATAAAAAGACAGAGGGAGCGATAGTGAGAGGCCCGCGCACCGCGATGAAGAGTGGCCCCCGCTTGCCGCAACTGGAGAAAGCCCTCGCACAGAAACGAAGACCCAACACAGCCAAAAATAAATAAATAAAAATAAATTAAAAAAAAAAGTAAAAAGCTTGAGATATAATTTACATACCATACAACTCACCCATTTAAAGTGTACAATTCAATGGCTTAAAAAAAAAAAAAAGAGAGAGGGAGGGAGAGAGAGAGAGAGGAGGGGTCAAGCAATGAACCTTGGACATTTCAGTGTTTACAAGTCAGGACTGGAGGTGGAAGCAGCAAAGATCAAGAAAGAGCAGCCGGGGAGGCCAGAGGAAACCAGGAGAGCACAGGGTCGGGGAGGCCAAGCGGAGAGGGGTGGTCAACTGGGCCAAATGCTGCCCACGGGTCGGGTAAGATGAGGACTGAGAATGACCACTGGGTTTAGTAACGTGGAGGACAGTGACCTTGACAGGAGATCATTTAGTGGGGTAGTAGGAGCAGATGCCTGCCAGAAGGGGAAGAGACAAACTGGTGACAGTGAGTGTGGAAAACTCCTGTGAGGAATTCCACCGCAAAGAGAAAGAGAGAAATGGGGTGGCGGCTAGAGGGCGCAGCAGTGCCAAAGAGAGTTTTTTTAAACAGCTTTATTGAGATATAATTCACATCGCATAAAATCCACCCTCCCTCTTTAAAGTATACAGTTCAGTAGTTTTTAGTATATTCACCAGATTGTGCAACCGTCTCCATTATCTAGTGTCAGAACATTTTTGTCACCCCGAAGAGAAACCCCATGTCCGTGAGCAGCCATTCCTCCTCTCCCCAAGCCCCTGGCAGTCACTGATCTACTTTCTGTCTCTATGGATTTGCCTATTCTGGACATTTCATATAAATGGAATCATAGAATACGTGGTATTTTGTGACTGGCTCTTTCACTTAGCATATTTTCAAAGTTCATCCATGTTGTAGCATGTGTCAGTATATACATAATATAATTCTTCTTTATTGCCAAATAATATTCCATTGTATGTTATATACAATGTATATGCCACGTTTTGTTCATCCATTCACCAAGTGATGAACATTTGGGTTGTTAACACTTTATGGCTATTATAAAAAATACTGCTAATAAACATTCGTATACAAGTTTTTGTGTGGCCATATGTTTTCAATTCTCTTGGGTATATACCTAGGAGTGGAATTGCTGGATCATAGGATAACTCTATGTTTAATATTTTGAGGAACTGTCGAACTGTTTTCCAAAGTGACTGCACCATTTCACATTCCCAACAGCAACATACAAATGTTCCCATTTCTTCCCAATCTCATCAACATTTGTTATTGTGTTTTTTATTTTTGCCATCTGAATAGTGGAGAAGTGGTATCTCATTGTGGTTTTGATGACTAATGATGTTGAACATCTTCTCACGTGCTTATTGGCCATGAATATCTTCTTTGGAGAAATGTCTGTTCAAATCCTTTACCCATTTTTAAATTGGATTATTTGTCTTTCTATTGTTGAGTTGTGAGAGTTCTTTATATATTCTAGATAGTAGTCCCTTATCAGATACATGATTTGCAATTATTTTCTCCCATTCTGTGGATTGCTTTTTCACTTTCTTGATGGTGTCCTTTGAAGCATGAAAGTTTTTAATCTTAATGAAGTCCCATTTATCTATTTTTTCTTTTGTCACTTATGATTTTGTGTCTTATCTAAGAACCCATTGCCTAATCCAAGGTCATAAAGAGTTATTCCTATGTTTTCATCTTAGAGTTTCATAGTTTTAGCTCCTACATTTAGGTGTATGATCCATTTTGAGTTAATGTTTTATATGTTATAAGGTAGGGGGTCATCCAACTTCATTTATTTATGTGTTGCTCCAGAACCATTTGTTGAAAGGACAATTATTCCCCACTGAATTTTCCTGGTACCCTTGCTGAAATTTTTGTTGTTTTTTTAATATGGGAGAAATCATGCACATGTTCACGCTGATGGGACAGGTCTGTGCAGCTGGGGACGTGGCAATGAGGGGGAAGGAGGAGAATGACTGCAGCAGTGCCCTCAGGAGGGAGGGGGTGGGATCTGGTGTCCAGTGGAGGGGCTGGCCTGAGTCAAGAGCAAGAGCGGTTCCTAATACCAGGAGGAAAGATGGGCACAGATGTAGGGAGTGAACATTCTCTTCCGGTTAATTCCTTTTCTCAGGGAACGAAGGTCATGACCTGAGGGAAGACACAGGAGGAAGGGTTGGGAGCTGAGGAGAGGAGAGGCAGTGGGAGAGGAAGTGAACTAGGAAAACACAGCGGTGCTGAGTGAGACCAGTCATTGTGGGCAGGTGTTTTCTTTAGCCACATTCAGCTCAGCAGGTGCAGGCAGAGAGGGGGTAGAGATTAAGGGGTGCCATCCTCCAAGGCCTCTGAGGGCCACCTGTGCCTGGGACAGAAGGACAAGGCTGGTTCTTAGTGGCTGAGGATGTTCATCCAGGGGGGTCTTCACCCACACACCAGGTCGAGTTGTCATCTCAAGGCAGGGAGAAAATGCTGTTGCCCCTAAATCAGGTTAGAGAACAGGGATCTGGGAGGTCCCCAGTAAGCCTCCCCCTCCCAGCTTCCCACCTGCCGCAGTCTGCTCAGGCTGCCATAACAAAGCGCTGCAGACTGGCAGCCTAACCATGGACATGTATCGCTCGCCGTTGTGGAGGCTGGAAGTCCAAGATCAGGGTGCCGGCGTGGCTGGGTTCTGGTGAGGGCTCTTGGCTTGCAAATGGCCCTCTCCTCCCTGTCTTCACATGGCAGAGAGAGAGAGAGAGAGAGGGAGCTCTCTGGTGTTTCTTCTCACAAGGGCACTAATCCCATCGTGGGGATGGGGGTCCCCACACCATGGCCTCACCTAACGCTTATTACCTTCCAAAGGCTCCATCTCCAAATGCCGTCACATTGGGGGTTAGGGCTTCTGCATGTGAATTTGGGGGAGAAACAATTCAGTCCATAGCACCATCCAACCTGATCTTGACCTCTAACAAGGACCACAAACAAGCCCAGATGCTGAACTTCAGAACAGAGAAGGGACAGAAAGAGGTTCCTGGCCCTTAGAGGGACATGTCTGTATCACTGGCAACCCAAGGGGAAAAGAAAAATCTTTCATCTTTATGTTTTCTATTATGTATCTTACAGAGTGGTGATGCCTGACGTGGTAGCCACTGGCCACACGTGGCTTGACACGTGGCTAGTCAGATTTGAGATGTGCTATAGTTGTGACATATACACTGAGTTTCGAAGAGATAATATAAAAATTTGGAAAATATCTCAATAATCTTTTCTATTGATTACGTGTTGAAATGATAATATATGTTGGCTATATTGGGTTAAAGTATACTACTAAATTTATTTTTTACTTTTAAAAACTGAGGGTACTAGAAAATCTAAAATTGTGTTTGTGGCTTGTATTATGTTTCTATTGGACAGAACTTAGAGGGGAGACTCTGTATCCAAACAGCTCCCAGCATGGCTGGCCCTCCTGCCTTGGTCAGGGGGCACATGTAACACCCCTCAGGGCTGTGCTTTGGAACCTTGCGCTGCAGTGGGACCTCGCCTCTGTGGGGGCAGGCTTGTGAGGACGCTGCTCGTGAGGTGGCCTTGAACAGTTAGTTCCTGGGAGAAGCAGCCCCAGGGAGCTGGGGACCAGGCTGGTTCTTGCCTGGTTTGCGGATAGGTAAGTAATTCACATTTTAAAACACTAGAACCCCCTCAGGCACAAGATGCCCACACTCTGAGATTCTCAACCACCTGTGCCGCTTCCCCTGAGCCACACCCTTGAGGCATTGGAAGCCCTTGGGGTCACCAGCACTGGTTACAGCTTGTCTTTTTCTTTATTCCCCCCAAGCACTTAAGTATGGAGTTGCTGTAAGGCAAATAATGCGCGTGGAGCAATTCCACTGACTCTCATACACCCATCCCCATTTACTACTTATTAAAATTGGTGTTAGTATTCCATTATATTGCCCACATACACAGTTTAACTATTTCCCTGTTGTTCAACATCGGAATTGTTTCCCTTTTTTCCTGCCATCATAAACAGCAGTGCTATGAATACCTTTATCTTTTTTCTGTTTGAATTATTTTATTGTAATGTTTTCCCTGAAGTGAAATTGGTTGGCTGGAAAGTATATACAATTTTATGGTTCCTGTGACTTTTTTCCTTTAAATCACTCTCCCAGAAGACTGTATCACTATGTATTTTCTCCAGTGGAGTGTATGTATGTGTATACATTGGTTTCCCACAGCCCTGCCAGCTCTGGGTTTGATCATGTGTATTCATTAATACTAATTAATTGGTGTGTAACAGATAACTCCTAGATATTATCCTTTCATTTGTTTCACTGCAAGTGAGAACAAGTAAAGTCCCCCCTTAAGACCCACAAAAATTAAATAGCTTCCACCTCAATAATTTAGAAAAACATTTTTTAACTTCCTCCATTCGCCAGCATTTGGGGTACCTTAGCAGCCCTGAGGCTGCGATGCAGCTGGCCAGGCCCAAGCTTTGCCTCCTGACCCGCTGTCATCATAATGGTCCGAGATGCCATCTCCAGTGAATAAAGCCATTTATCTCCTCCCAACAAACTGAAAATATATCAGACAGTCCTTCTTCCCTGTGTGGTTTAGATGAATCCTGGCATTGCTTAACTGCCATATGTTGACTGTTCAGGACTGAGAGACATTCTGGTTTATATGCAAAAAGGTTGCAGCAGACATGGCTGATCTTCTGTTCATGGCTTATTAAAACCTCAGGAAGGCCCCAGCCCCCTCCCAAGGGGAACTCACAAAACCGCATATCCTTGTGGAGCCACATCCTGGCCTGGCTGGAGACTCCGAGAAGGCTCGACAGGACTGGCTCAGAGGGAAGAAGAGAAAGGATGCACCCGCTTGCCCACTAGATGGCACCCCTCAATGAGTAACGGGGAGAGGACCCTTCCTCCACACCCTGAGCCCCAGTCCTCCCGCATTGCAACACACCCCGGTGTCTACTTCCAAAACACAGAAAAATAGAAAAGTTCATTCTAGCTAAAAATACACCATCTGCCTGGAAAGATCTCGCTCGGCACTGTCACGTCAACACCCGAAGCGGGTTAATAACCGGCCCGGAGCAGAAGGTTTCTTTGTATAATTACTGGGTCCCCCACCAAGGCTTCCTCCTCGGCTGCCTCCCTACGCTCCTGCTGTTGGCACTCCCCTGCTGCTTCCTGGCCACAAGCCGCCACCGCCCCGCCAGCCCTCTGCTCAGGCCAGGGCCCCCTCACTCTCTGCTAGGCCTGGGCCATGGGGGCCCGGGGGCTCTCAGCACCGCCTGGGTAGGCGGCCGCCAGGAGGTCACCCTGGCCTTGTCAACCCCACTCATAATCCAAAGATAAATGACTCAAACCAAGATGTCAGTAATCACCCATCAAATTAACAGAGCTTTAAGACACTCTCATTCTATTTCTTGGTGAGGATGTGATGAGATGTGCACCCCCAAAACCTGTTGCTGGGAGAGCAAATGATTGATACTGCCCCTCTGGAAAGAATTTTGACCGAATAGAACAACAGCCTTAAAAAATATTACATACTTTTTAATTCAGCAATTTCACGTTGAGGAATCTATCTTACAGACTATCTATCATAATCGAAAATATGAACAGAATATGCGCACAAAAATGTTCACAAAAATGCAGCACTATAATAGTAAAAACCTAGAAAGGACACTACAGCAGTTATGTATATATGGTTTAGTGCAGTGGAATATTATAAAGCCATTACACGTGTTTACAAGAGATTTCAAAATACATCACAAATGTTATTTAATGTTAATTGGTAAGAGTGTTCAAAAAGGTCTAAACACTAAAATACACATACATAGCATTAAAAGGTTTGCACAAAATATGCCAAATTTGTTAACAGTGGTTTTCTAGGTGGTGACTTTTTTTTTTTTTTTTTTTTGGCTGCTCTGGGTCTTAGTTATGGCACGCGGGATCTTTCGTTGCAGTGCGTGGGCTCTTCGTTGTGGCATGCGGGCTTCTCTCTAGTTGTGGTGCACAGGCTTCTCTCTAGTTGTGGCGTGTGGGTTTTCTCTCTTTCTAGTTGTGGCATGCAGACTCCAGGGCGCGTGGGCTCTCTAGTTGAGATGCGCCGGCTCAGTAGTTGTGGCATGCGGGCTTAGTTGCCTGGAGGCATGTGGGATCTTAGTTCCCCGACCAGGGATCAAACCCTCGTCTCCTGCATTGGAAGGCAGATTCTTTACCACTGGACCACCAGGGAAGTCCCATGGGTGGTGATACTTTTAATGGTTTTTATTTCATTATACTTTTCTGGATTTTTCTGTTTTCAGCAATAAACACTGACAAATAAAAGAATACTATTCAATGACTATCTAAAAACAGAGTTAAAGGAATATACAAGAAATTGGTATAGTGGCTGCATCTGGAAAGGGGGCTGGAGCAGGGGTCAGTATAGGAGGATGCCTTCCTTTTCCATTTTTATCTTCTGATGTCTTCTAAGTTTTGTACCAGGTTTGTATTACCTATTCAAAAATAAATAAATGAAAAAATTTCAAAGAAGATGCAGAAATACTAAAGCCACAGTTGCTGGGAGTAGAGTGTGAGGGGAAAGCAAGGAAAGTGCTTTCAGCTCCTGGGGGAGATGAGACTCGAGGCCTGGACTCCTCTTGGGCCTAAAGTCCACCGCAAGTCACCCAGGACCTGGCTAGGCCACTGACTTTATTCTGTAAGGCCTGCTTCATCTGACCCCAAATTGGTCAGGAGTCAGGCCATCTCCTCCCGAGAGTGGTTTTCCCAAGGGTAAAGCTAGGCAGGCCGGGGAAGGGACTCCAGTGGACATTGGTGCAGGACCTCCGAGCTGGAACCACCTGTGTCCCCTGGGCCTGGCAGAGTAGGACCCAACACACGAGTTGGATGGGTGGGCCCCCCCCCCATAACCACCCAGTCACCTTCTATGAGTCAGGATAATCATCTAAAAGGACTCCACCCTGCCCCCCATCAACCCAAGCAGTGCAAATGACCAAAGTGGCTTCATCAACCCCAGGAGTGTGGCCTGTAAAGGGCACCTGATGTGTGCTAGATGAGGCCAGATAAAGAGCAGCTTTTCTGGGCTTCCCTGGTGGCGCAGTGGTTAAGAACCCGCCTGCCAGTGCACGGGACACGGGTTCGATCCCTGGTCCGGGAAGATCCCACATGCCGCGGAGCAACTAAGCCTGTGAGTCACAACTACTGAAGCCAGCGAGCCACAACTACTGAAGCCCGTGAGCCACAACTACTGAAGCCCGCGTGCCTAGAGCCTGTGCTCCGCAACAAGAGAAGCCACCGCAGTGAGAAGCCCGCGCGCAGCAACGGAGACCCAACACAGCCATAAATAAATAAATAAATAAATTTATAAAAAAAAAAGAGCAACTTTTCTGAGATACAAGCTTGATCCTTCCTTAATCACCCTGGGTTCTAATTTGCCCTGAAGTTTTCCTTACACACACGGAGGCGCGGGACACTGACTCTGCTCAGCAGGAGTGCCTTCCTCTGCACCCCAGGGAGGACGGTGCCGCTTCCTTCCAGGTCCCTGGGACCCAAGGGACATCCTGTGGTTGCTAGGGAGGCTCGGGGCAGTGTGTGCTCACCGGCAGTACAGGGAGCCACAGCAGCCTGGAAAGTCAGGTTGCGGGCCCTGCAACCCAGAGCTCTCATTCCTTCTTTAAAGTCACAAATCCGATACCTTCCCTTCCCTTGTGCTCCACGTGTACAACTTCAAATGTCAGAGATACTTTACACAAATAGGTGGAGAAAAGGACTGTTCAGAAAACATTTACTGTAGTTTGATGACACTTAGTCAAACTGTGGTTCTGAAAGCAAAGCAAAAACAATATTAGGAGAAATTTAGGGTGGACAGATTTCTTAGAGATAGTTTATGATTCTACCACTTCAGAAAGAGCAATAATTTACTGAAAATATTTAATTTAAAAAACAGAACTCAGGAACTACTATGACTTTTCAGATGGGGAAAGCAAGCCCCTGGGAGGGTGAGAGCCCAGTCGGGCAGCTACTGGGGGAGGGGCTGGGTGCCACTGACGTTTGTGGCTTCACTCAGCAGGCCGACTGCCCCCTCCCTGAGGCCACTCAGAAGTCACTGGGTGGGGAAGGGGCATTCAAGAGGTAAACATGATTCCAGCAGGGGACAGCCCCTAGGTCCCAAGGGAGGGCTGGTCCTGCAACGGCTGCCTGTACCGGCATCATCTTCACATGATGAGATGAGAAGGCTGAACGTGAAGACCTTCTTCCAGCTCCTGTGTGAGCGACAGGAGATTCAGAAAACTGCCGCTACGTGGCAGCAGTCACGGCTTTACTGTTCACCAGCTTCCCAGCTGAAGGGTTGTCAGGGCACACAGGTGCACACGGCCACAAAACGCGGCATCTTCTCAAATAATTCCAGAACACGATATAGCACAGCCCCAGCCTCTCCAGCAGGAGATTTCGCTACAGTTTAGGGTAATATTCTGATGATGTGGGGCTTCCCGCAGCTCCCCAGTCACCTTCCACGAGTCGGGGGGACCCCGCTTCCCGGAGCGGAGGCCTAGTCGTCGTACTGCACTTCCGCCCGGAGCTCCTTGGTGATGTAGTTGGTCAGCATCGCCAGCAGCTGCTGCTGCAGGGCTTCACTGCCCATGACCAGCATGGTCAGCTGCACGGCGTCCGTCCATTCCAGGTGCCTGACGATGGCAGTGGCTTCGTTAAAGAGCTTCTGCTGCTCGGCAGGTGGCAGCTCCATTAGGATCTGAGGAACCGGCTTAAACTGTCCACTTGTCATCCACGCGCCTAACAAACCCCCGACGGCCCCCCCTAGAAAACAGGAAGGACTCAATTAGTCGGTCATTTATATTCATAAACGATAGCCACAGGTTCTCGCTGAGTTCACATCTACCGTCGTGACGAGTGGGCACATTCATGAGCGGGTCAGAATGGGCTTGGCTTCATGCCTGCTCCGCCAGGAGGGCAGAGGGCAAAGGTTGACGTGGTCTTTGGTCGATTTGGCTCAGATAATTGTCACCCAAACATGCCCTCCCCTAAGCTCTGTGCTCACAGTGCAACACAAAGCATCTCCCCTCCTGAGAGCTGTGCTAACTAAAATCCTCTTCGTGGGCGGAAGGTTTCCATGCTTCTCATAAAAATCTCTCTCATCTCAAAGAACAGGGCTGAGAAGCAAATGCATTTTCAGGGAGAACCATCTCAGTGGTGAGGCTGCGTTTCCTCCACTGGCTGGCTAATTTGAGCCTTAGCCCTGAACTTTGAAATTTCCAGTGGAACCACGTGGTTATAAAGGACCCTGCGGACAGATGAGGAGGTATTTTCTCTTGAAGCAATGTTTTTCATACAACCCCTCCAAAGTTGTATGATGATAAATAACAAATTTAATGTATTCAACTACTTCTCTTTCTGCTACCCCAAAAGGGCACAAACATTATTTTTAAATGTCAATTTATTATTATCAAAGTTAAAGCACACTATTTTGGAACTTGAAGACCTTGTATCAATGGAAAGTTCTATTTAACCAGGTCAGGTGCAGTCTGCTACAGGAAGATGTCCTAGGGCAGGGGTCTCAAACTCAAGTGCCTACAGGGGCCAGGCAGGTAGCTGAAAGGAGTGAAGTGAGCTGCGTGGGACTGTGGTGACCTGGAGAGATAGGTCGCTGTCTAAAGGAGACGAGGTTACCCTACGCCAGCCAATTGCTGCCGCATGGAATACCAAGTATGTATCTTTTAAAAGTCTTATGATTTTTAAATATGGGCAATCAGATATTGAAAAGACGCAGCCCAGCTGGACTTGGTGACTTTCTTCAAAAGAGTAGAGTATGGAAAGGGGGAAACAGTAACTTTGCAGTGGAGAAACCTGGCGGACATGACCTTAGCCAGTTGATCAAGGCAAGCATCACAAGAGAGGTCCTGTGGGTGTCATGTGTCCTTGAAATGTGTGACAAGAAGGGCGCTGCACCTCCACGGTATTCTTTCCAAAGATCCATAACCACAGTCTACTCAGGAGAAAGACATCAGGCAAACCCAAATTGAGAGGAGTTCTCCAAAATACCTGACCAGTACTCCGCAAAAGTATCAAAGTGGTAAAAAAACAAGACCGGAGAAACCCTCAGAATGGGAGAAAATATTTGCAAATGAAGCAACCGACATGGGATTAATCTCCAAAATATACAAACCGCTCATGCAGCTCAACATAAAAAAAAAAACAACCCAATTCAAAAATGGGTGGAAGATCTAAATAGACATTTCTCCAAAGAAGATATACAGATGGCTAAAAAGCACATTAAAAGATGCTCAACATTACTAATTATTAGAGAAATGCAAATCAAAACTACAGTGAGGTACCACCTCACACCAGTCAGAATGGCCATCATCAAGAAATCTACAAACAGTAAATGCTGGAGAGGGTGTGGAGAAAAGGGGACCCTCATGCACTGTTGGTGGGAACGTAAACTGGTACAGCCACTACGGAGAAGAGCATGGAGGTTCCTTAAAAAACTAAAAATAGAGCTACCATATGATCCAGCAATCCCACTCCTGGGCATATATCTGGAGAAAACTATAATTCGAAAAGAGACATGCACCCCAATGTTCATTGCAGTACTATTTACAATAGCCAGGACATGGAAGCAACCTAAATGTCCATCGACAGAGGAATGGATAAAGAAGATGTGGTACATATACACGATGGAATATTACTCAGCCATAAAAAAGAATGAAATAATGCCATTTGCAGCAACATGGATGGACCTAGAGATTGTCATACTGAGTAAAGTAAGTCAGACAGAGAAAGACAAATATCATATGATATCACTTATATGTGGAATCTAAAAAAAGGTACAAATGAACTTATCTACAAAACAGAAAGAGTTACAGATGTAGAAAACAAACTTATGGTTACCAAGGGGTAAGGGGGAGGGATAAACTGGAAGATTGGGATTGACATATACACACTACTATATATAAAACAGAAAACTAATAAGGACCTACTGTATAGCACAGAGAACTCTACTCAATACTCTGTAATGGCCTATATGGGAAAAAAATCAAAAAAAGAGTGGGGTAAAAAAAACAAGACAGGGGAGACTAAAGAGACATGATGATTAAGTGCAATGTGCTGTCTTGTGCTGGATCTGGGACAGAAAAAGATCATGGATGCAGAAACTGATAAAATCCAAATACAGTCTGAAGAATAGTTAATAGTAATGTTAGTGTTGGTTTCTTAGTTTTGACAAGTGTACCTTGGTAATATAGGAACTGAAACTGGGTGAGAGATATATGGGAATTCTCGGCATTATTTTTGCAACTTCTCTGTAAATCTAATATTACTCCAAAATAAAAAGTTTATCTAAAAGAATGCAGCCCAGGCCAGAAAGAACCCATTTGCAAGCTGGACTCAGCCAACAGTAAGTAAATCTTGCACCATCTCAGGAAACCAAGTGTGGAGGCACCTGGTAGCACACACCTTCTCTGGGGACCAGCCAGCCTCATGTCCTAGAGGCTGAACACTGCCCTTTGACAGCTTCCCCCCAGTCTGAAAATAAGGAGCATTCTAGGGAGGGAGGGCCAGTCATTTACAAGTTTTACTGAACTTTTCCCCATGACACCAGTGAAACACTTAAGAGCTGATAAGAGTTGCACTCATCTGCACTAAACCTTTATGAGAACATCAATATTTGATTTAGAGCAGCACTTAATGCAAAAAGTCGCCAGGAAATATCGACCAGAAAATTACCAACTCTTTGGAAAAGAGAAAATTCCTTTGTTTTCCGGGTAAAATGATGCTCCTGCCCACGACCAGGGGCTGCAAGTAGCCAATCCCTGGGGTTCTCTTTGCAGACATCCTGTTCTCTACCAGCTTTTACTCAATCTGAATAAAATATGTCCTCCCCAAATGGCATTTGGGCACAGCTATATGATAAATGATCCCAGCTAGCCTTCCCTGAGCACATTAGATGGGGTGGGACAAAGATATAGGATGTCACTGAGGAAGAAGGCAATGGCCTTGTCTCCTCCCTCCTGGGCTACTTCCTGGATGGCAAGAAGCTGAAGTCAAGACTCACTAATTCACAGAGTTTGGAAATGGAAATGCATAGATGGAAGGTCTGGGGACACCCACAAGCTGATTTTTCTCCCCGGTGTGGGCTCAGCTTAATACAGTGTCCTTGAATGTCAATCCTGCTACCAGAGGGAAGAACAGATCAGGAAGCCTTACTGGTGAGCTGGGACACAGAAACCAACCTCAGCAGAAAAGCAGTCACCTCTCCAGCCTGTATTCATGTGAAGACTGCAAGCCATGTAGAAAGGACTTCCACCAGACTGTGAGCTTTCCCAGGCCCTGTATCCCAGCACAGGCTGCCTGGCACAGAGGAGGCATTCAGTAAATATTTACTGAGCCCAGTGCAGCAGACTATGCCTTAAGCCGATGCCCCTGTGTTGCAGGGTCCATCTGAGGCACCTCGAGGGAGGCCTTATCTGGCCCCTCCTCAAGTCAGGCCTGGACAGCAGCCAGCCCTCTGACACCACCCCTAGCCCGCGGTTTGGGCCACAGAGGAATTCTTCCTGCTCCTAATCCAAAGGAAGCAACTTCATTCTAGCAACAATGAATGATGGGAAAATCAGCCAAAGTTTCATTTATTGCCAGAAACGGGTTCCCAAATAGAAGCAGGTGGTAAAAGAAGGGGACAGGGATGACCACCCTAGGAGTTCGCTTATTGCTTTTCCTGCACTGGACTGCTTGCTTTCAGAATGGGGAAGCGCTGTGGGAACGAGCTTATGTAAAGTGGCTCTATAGCATCAGCCCCCAGTAGGTGCCTGGCAAATCTCAGCTTCCTCTCTGGATGTGTAATGGTGATGGGGGGAGGGAGACTGTCCAAGGGACCCAGGACACCCTGAAATCTTCAGACTCTAAGACACATCCCTGGGGGGAAAGGTGTCCTCCAGGTCTGCATGACACAGATGCCATTTGAGAGAGCCCTGCACTTCTGAGACATTCACACAGAAGCTCATGTTTTTAACAGGATGAATTACGTACCCGAAGATCATTTCACAGAAGCAACCTCAACTCAACAAACTTCTCACACAGGACAGAGGCTTTTATGAGGTCTCTGTGGTTTCAAAGGTCTTTTTTTCCCAACAGCTGCACTGTCCCTGTGAGGCACTTGCACTTACCAACGGCTAGTCCTGGTGGGCCGCCCACCAAACCACCAACGAAGGCCACGGCCCCTGTGACCAGGGCGCCCCTCCCGGAGTGCCTGACGGCCGCCCTCATTTTCCTCTCCTCGGAGATGTAGCACAGCAGCCTCATGATGTCCTCCAACGCGACGGGCATCGCAGCAGACCTTGAAGGAAGCATTCCAAAGGAGAGTTGTAACGAGTGAAGCGTATTTCTACCCAAATGTTACTCTTCCTAAAGTTTTAAGGAAGGTTCCCCATTTTTGGTACAGAACAGTATCTCTGCTGTATGCACAATGACAGCACCCACCCCAGTCATGTGCCAAGTCCTTTGCCAAAGAGAAAGCAGGACAGCTTTCAGTTAATAAGCAGACTGAATCAGCAGAGTGGATGAAAGGTCTTCTCTGCCCTCTGATTAACTTCTGATTTACAACAGGTTAAGGAGCAACCCTGCCCACATGTTCCACCAGTTCATCACAAGTGAGGCAAGTCTGAGCTCTCTTGCATCAGGGCCTTTCAGCTGGCTCAGGCAATCCCCGAGCACAAACCTTGGCCGAGTGCACAAAGTCCCAGCCCCCCGTCGTCTCCTGTGTGACAGGGCATCTCAGCCCACACCAAGCCAGAGAAGGGGAAAGCACAGGGCTCTGCAACCACACAGCCTTCACCCACTGGATGACCCTGAGCAGAATGGCAGATTCCTCACCTGTAAGATGGAGATAAACCACCTACAGGCTGGATTCTTGCAAGGTGTAAGCAGAATGGAAGCAAAGTGCCTGGAGCGAGTCTGGAACACTGCAGACTCTCAGACATGATGGCTCTAAATGAACGTTTGGTTCCTAACATACACCACTGGCTTCTATAAGCAACCACTCATCGAGACAATCCAGTTCTACTCATGAGACATCAAAGGCAAGGACAGGATGATGTAGTAAGATGAAACAACCAGAGAATAAAAGAAATCAAAGAATTCCAGGGGTCTGCATATAGATGGACAGATGACAGATGGATGGATGTACTTTGGAACAATGACCTTTAGAACAATTCTCTGGGGTCAGGAAACTGTTTGCCACACTAGCAGGAAAAGGACAGGCAGGGGCAAGAGTGAGGGCAGGGCAGGCTCCGCCCCAAGGTTGGTGGGAATGGAGAGCTTTGGCACTGATGGGCCACCTGGCAGGATAGGAAGTAAAATCAAAGCAGCAATGAGCAGGTGATTCTCCTTCCAGCTTCGGCTAGACCCAAGGCTTGGTGGGCACTTTCCTTTCTCACCAACACTCCCCTTTTCATTTAAGGCTGAGACATGCAAATATTCACTAAATGAACTCGACTGTGGAACTTTGGAGCAGACCCTATTACTCACTATCTTTTGGATATATGAGGTTTTTTTTTTAAACCCAAGGATAATCTAGAATTAGTCTCTAATGTAAAATTATCCTCCCGATCCCGAGAGAGAATTCTGAGCCCTTAGAACAAATCTGTGGATCTCCTGTATCACCAGTCAGAACGTCTTTGTAGTTCCAGGAGAGGTAAGAGGGATCCTGTGCTCCAGCCCCTGTGAATTTCCCCTCTTTTTCTTTTATATTCTTGACATCAGTGATTCTCCACCGGTGCATAGGAGTCACTGAAGATCTTGTTAAACACGGCCCCTATGGGCAGGGTGAGATTCTGTATTTACATGCACCCCCAGGTGATCTTCTGCCCTCACTTTGGACAGCAAGAGTCTATGAGAGCATGACTCAAGATGTCTGACGTCTGTTACTCAGTCCTTGAGTTCAGAAATGCAAAGAGGCATCCCCCAGATGTGTCTGTTCACCAGGGGTGTGAGAGGCAGTGGAGGGGCAGTCCTGCAGGGTTGCCCAAGGGGCTAGAGGAGAATTCAAGTGTGTTTGTCCTTGCTCTGGCTCCCAAGTGTCCTGGATCTGCTAAAATGCCTGCTAGCTTCCAGGCCCCTCTTCTCACCAGCGGTGACCACGTGTAGACAGAGCACATGCCCCCTCCTCCTCCCTGCGAGAGAGCCCCCTTCCACCCTTCCAGAGGTCAAGAATTTTCCAGGCACAAATGTCAAGATAACATTATAGCGTTATTAACAGCGAAGGAACTGCACTCAGAAATGGGGGGAGAGAGAGTAACCTGATTTACACAATAGCCATGGTCCTGTAAAGCTATGCAAACAAAATGTTTAATTTCAAGTACATAGTAAGATAACCAAAGGAATTAATTTCATGGTAAAACCTTTCAAAAAGCTAAAAATCCTCCTGTAAAATATCTAGTCACCTTCTAGCTTAGCTCTGGTTTATATCCAGCTTTTTATCTGTCACTTATGCTGAAAAAAGGGAGATGAAGCGCAGGTCCCTCGAAGGCCCCTCTGGAGGCTGCAATGAGCCTCCCATTCCCAGAGGCATGAAGACCCTGAGCCTTGCCATGCTTGATCTGCAAGTCTGGCTTCTAGGCCAGTGTACTCTGCCCAGATGCCACTCCTAAAACAGGTTTTCTGCAGAATTATGGATCTGTACCCTTGAAACAGTTTCTGCACAGTAAGAAAAGGTATGTAAAAGAGGCAGGAAATAGACATATACCCACTTCACCCTCTACTGTCTATTTAAAAAAACCCCCACAAAACAAAAAACAAAAAAACAGCTTCCAACCTGCGCTGAATGACTTTAAGTCGAAACCCACAGGGGCTAATGAGGCATCACTGTGCAAACGCCACTTCCAACCTCCACTTAGCCCAGTTGGGCCAGCACAAGGCACAAGCCCAGAGCTCTGTAGGACTGGAGAGCCAGCAGGTGTCATGGTGTGTGGGAGGGGAGGCAAGGAAGTGGCCTGATTCCAGCTGGGTTCAATGGTTCCACACCATGGGTAGAGAGGTGGCATTGTGGCTGCCTCCATCCAAGGGAATGCTGGTTTAATTTCCTTGTAAGAATCATTTTAGAAGTTAGAGCATCAATAGACTCTTGTTGTGGAAGAAAGGTTTGCAGCCCCATCTCCTGAGCCCTTGCTAAAAAGCTCAGCCTCCCAACTTCTCCAGGCCTGCCAGATTGAGGAGGGAAGCCAGTCCTGCTTCTCCTTCTCCCACTCCAGCTGCCTTTGTCTGTAAGCGGTAGAGAAGTGGGTGAGGAGGGAGGAGACAGGAGCACTCTGATGGGGACAGACCTCAATGGGGCGGGAGTGTGCCTCCCCCCATATCACACCTATTTCAGGATCGGATTTGTCTACGAAACAGGCTCCGGTCACAGGAAGCCCATCTGCCAGCCACAGGGAAGGCAAATGCCAACGTGAAGCCCTGGTTTCTTGTGAGCACCCAGGCTGGTCTGCCGATTACAGCAGGGATCTGGGGGAGAGGGAGATGAGTCCGTCCCTGGGACTGCAGCCTGGCTTTCTGAGGTGGACCAGATTGTGAGAGATGAGGAGAGGAAGGCTACGGAGCTAACACAGCCCTCCATGCACACAGCTCTTTTTAAGAATTAGAAAAGCAGGGCCTCTTAAGAATCACCTGCAATCCTCAGTACTTTCTACTTCGCTGGTGAAATTTACAAAGCTCCAGCAGTGCCCACTGGCTCCTATAAACCGTGTCTTTCCACCTCTCTATGCCCCAGGGCAAAGATTGGATCCCATCAGCAAACATTGTCAGATTAGCCCACAGACTTTTTAAAAACGAATTAGTTGCCAGAGTTTAAAATCAAGAGATTTCACATACACCTCAGACTTCTGATTTCTCCTGAAAAATCAAAAGCACAAGCCACACTGGGGCCGCCATCTGCAGCAACCCAGGCCAGAGCCGAGCAGGACCCTAGCGGAGCACACCTTACCTACCTACCTGGCCCAGGAGCAGGTCTCTTCACACCCTCTCAAATATTCCTATTTATTTTTGTTTGTTTGTTTAAAAGCCTAAAGAAGCTACCAGTCCCCACAAATCTAATCTCCCCCAGCCCCTAAATCAGTAACATCCCTTCCTGATCATCTCTAAACTAGCGTCCAGATTCTCTTCCCAGAGGGCAAGGCCAAGGGTGCTCCGCCCTGCGGATATAACACCAGCCACACGCACCGCGGTTCCTGCGGGAAGTGACACGCGCGGGCACACGCACACACAGGAGTTCCTGCGGGAGGGGACACGCACACACAGCCCTCCGTGTCCCCCCGTTTCTCCATATGGAAAATAAATGCACGAAGAGCGTGCGCCCGGCACGGGAGGGCCACGCCCGCGGCCAGCCAGCACGCCAGCCGCTCCGGGCGCCCCTCCCCCTCCCGGCTCCAGCAGCTCGGAGCCCTTTACCTGCGGAGGCGGCGCCGCGAGGTCACAGGCCGGCAGGCGCGGGGACACCAGGCCGCCCCGCCCGGCGCGCAAGCCCCACCCTCCCGCCTTCCGGCTCTTCAGCGCTGGGCCTTCCGGGGCACCACCCACCTGGTCGCGCAGCCGCTGCCGCCGCGCTCCCGGCCCAGACCCGGCTCCGGGAGCGGCCCTCCCGGATGCGGCACCTGGAGTGGGGTCGCTGGGCCCCGAGGCCGCGCGCATCCCGGCCCTCCACCCCGCCCGCACCCGTTTTAGGTCGGGGTTCCCTTGGACCTTGCTCAAGCCCGGGCTCCTCCTGGGAAACCCTTTCTCTCTTTGGCCCTTCGCTCAGGACCTAGGGACCCCTCCCTTCCCCCCATTTCCGGCGCGGGAGGGAGCACGGCAGCCTTGGCAAGTAAAGGCGCTGAATTAATATTCGGTGAATATTCGGGGCAGAGTCAAACATCAGCTGGCCGCAGTGCGGGCACCGGCGGCATCTGGGCCTGGGGGTTTGAAAAGGCCTAGCGCCACCTTTGCTCCTGGGGTTCCAAGGGAAGAGGAGGTGCAGTTTCGGGGCAAAGCTGAGGTTGGGGAGCCTCTTGGGAGGGTGCAAAGGCTGAGGGTGGTGGGTAACAGAAGGGCCAGGGAATACTTTAGGGGCATATGGAGAAGGCTTCCCCCCATCTCCTCCGAGCCCCCCACACAAGATCTGGCCTGGAACCATCTCAAATCTGAAAAAGACTTCTGGGGGCTTTCCGTGCACTGTCTCACTCAATCCTGACAGCAATCCTGCAACGTAGGCATGGTTGCCATTGCCATATTACAGACAGGAGAAGGGAGGCAGCAAGGCGCAGAGAGATTGGTCTACCCAAAGCCACCAAGATAGGGAGTGTCGGGGTCCAGACTCCATCTTGGGTCCACCTGCCTCAAAGCCCCTGCTTGTAACCAGCACTCTGCCTTGCTTTCCCGGGTGTTGTGGGCATCCAGACGGTGAGCCTCTTTCACACTACCGGAACAATTTTGTTACTTTTCTTTTTTTTTTTTTAAATGGGAAAGTACTTTGGGTATGTTTGTGAACTATAGATATATAGATACATATCTTACTTTTCTGAGGTATGATTGACATACAAAAAGCTATACGTATTCAATGTATACAAAACCTGATGAGTTTAGGGATGAGTTTATACCCGTGAAACCATCACCACCATCAAGGCCATAAGTACAGACGTCGCCTCTGGACGTTTCGTCTGGCCCCCTTTATTATTATTATTATGATTTGTGTTTGGGGATGTGGTAAGAATACTTAACATAAGATCTACTCTCTTAGCAAACTTTAGTGTACAGTACGGTATTGTTAGCTATAGATACTATTCTGTATAGTAGATCTCTAGAACTTATTTGTCTTAGTTAACTGAAACTTTGTATTCTTTATCATCATTTTGTCACTTCTGTTTCCCCTCTGTCCCCATTGTGAGAAAGGGCCTAAAGCATTAACCAGAGTTCCCCTGGCCACAGTGAAATAACCCCATCCGTTTCTGAATAGGAGCTTTTGTATGAGTTTGGGTAATTTTCAAGAGTGAAAATTAACCAAAGTTAAGAATAGCCCAACTCCCTGGAGTGTCTCCAGGCATGGGCCTGGGTGAGATTCTCCTGTTTCTCTGCAGGCAGCTCCCTCTGGCGGCCCATTAAGGAATTGGGCCTGCTCACTTCCCCAGAGATGGGGAAGAGAGGACAGTAGGGAAGGAAAGATGCTGGAAGGGAAAGAAACTTCAAGGTTGGGACCCTCTAGAGAAGGTTAGCTATAAGAAGTCAGGCAAACATACAACCCATCAGCAACTTGGGAACTTCATTCTGATATGAATAAAGTCATAAAATGCACACACCAAAGCCCATAAATACAACACATGGTACCACATTCTCGTAATAGCAGCTGGACCTCCTGCGAAGTGGGTCCCATGAATGAGGTGCACAGTGGGGTCTCCATCATGGTGTGGTGACTGTGCACTGACCCGGCATCCAGCTAGTGCTTTCATAATGCTTATGGTCTTAAGGTCTGGCTGGATGACCTTGGGAAACTTCTCTGTGCCTCAGTTTCCTCATTTGGGAAATGACAGTAATAATAGTACCTGTCTCAGAGGATTGTTCTGAAGATTAAAGGAGGTAATGTGTAGGAATCTAGGTCATTCTTGTTTACATCATAGGTTATGAAAATGAACCTCCAAATTCCCAAATGTGAGCCTCATATGCCCAGAGTGGCAGGAAATTCAATTCCACCCCAGCCTTCATAATGCACCCTCTTCCTGATAGGCCCAACAATCTCCCAGGGTGCTAGGTTTTGTTTAAAGAGCCAGATGGAGCCAGAACTCAGGTGGGGTCCCCTGAGGCCAGCGCCCTCATCCTCCTCTTTTCCAGAGGATGAGTGAGGCAGCTCCCAACTTACACAGCTCTTTCAGGATAACCCTGCCCAGACCCAGGGCTGGATGATCCATGCACAGGACACACACATAAACCCCTGCAATGTCTTTTTTTTTTTTAATTAATTAATTAATTTATTTATTTATGGCTGCATTGGGTCTTCGTTTCTGTGCGAGGGCTTTCTCTTGTTGCGGCAAGTGGGGGCCACTCTTCATCGCGGTGCGCGGGCCTCTCACTATCGTGGCCTCTCTTGTTGTGGAGCACAGGCTCCAGACGCGCAGGCTCAGTAATTGTGGCTCACGGGCCTAGGTGCTCCGCGGCATGTGGGATCCTCCCAGACCAGGGCTCGAACCCGTGTCCCCTGCATTGGCAGGCAGATTCTCAACCACTGCGCCACCAGGGAAGCCCCCCCTGCAATCTCTTAATAAGAGCATACAAGTAAAGCAGATGTCATTTTCAAAACTAAAACGTGTTCTTTTTATTTTAAATTACCTCTAAGGAAGCACCATAGTCTGTCTGGTGCTTAAGGATTCCTGGGGATCTTGATCTAGCCTCGCAGACAGTCATTTGTCCCAAGGCACTCACAGAGCCAAGGTTTTGGGTCAGGAGAGGTTTCAACCCCACTGAGTCCTTAGCCCTGGAGGCAAAGGAGGTCTCCTCACCTCCCAGTCCTTCCCCCAGGATGCATTTCATTCCTTTCACCTGTGAAGTGTTCAGCACACTTTTTGGCACATATCAGGTGTATTAGTTTGCTGGGGCCCCATAACAAAGTACCACAAACTGGGTGGCTCAAAAGGGAAATATATTGTCTAACAATAATATACATCTTTGTTTACTAAATAATTAGCTCTGTTACATAAACCATAAAAATCACGATTCTCAGATCATTATATCAGAGGAACAAGAATGTTTCTGTATTCTTATAATCTGAATTTTGATTTAGGATCATACGATGGATTGAAAGGCTTTACTTAGACTATATGTGAACTTAACATTTGTTAATTAATAAAAGTGAATAGTTTTTAATGTGTTAAAAAAAAAAAAAAAGAAGTCCAAGGAGTTGGCAGGGCATGCTCCCTCCAAAACCTGTAGGGGAGGATCCTTCCTTGACTGTTCTAGCCTCTGGTCGTGGCCACCAATCCTTGGTGTTCCATGGCTTGCAGCTGCATCTCTGCCTTTTTTGTCACATGATGTTCTCCCTGTGTGTCTGTGTGTGTGTCCAAATTTCCCTCTTATTATATGACGCCAGTCATATTGGAGTAAGGGCCCACCCTACTGACCTCATCTTAACTTGATTACATCTGCAAAGACCCGATTTCCAAATAAGGTCATATTCATAAGTACCAGGGGTTAGGACTTGAACATATATTTGGGGGTGACACAATTCAATCCATAACACCAGTTATTCAGCAAATGCCAGCTACGATGATGACCATCCAAGCATGCACAGCATGCACATGGTACCTGCAAGCATGCTACAAATACCAGTCTCAGCCATGCCTTGTGTCGAGGCTGTTGTATACAGGGGGCCATCCAGCCGCCTGCCTTTAGTCTTGGGAGAGCTTAATTCCGAAAGGGTTGTTGAGGGACAAGGTGGCTTTGGGACTGGTAATGAGCTCCTCCTGGGCTTCATCATTGTTCTTCTAAATAAGTAATTCATCTTCTTCCTTGCTGTTTACATCCTTCACATATTTGTAGACGGTTATCCTGTCCCTTTAGTCATCACTTAGCACCACTCTACATATTTGCCATGGTGTTGAGTGTGTGCTGTCCTCATTGTCATGATTAGTATTATTATTTCCTCCTGGCCCACTCCCTGGGTCCCTCAGCCACCATCACCACTGTGTGAATCTCCTTCAGGTCCCCAGCCTTTCAAGTGCCAAGTTCCTTAGCATGGAACATTAGAAGTCAGTAGTGGTGACAAGGGATGCTTGCAGGCCCTCTGGCCCCCTGCTCCTCTGTCATTTTTGTCAGTTTCCCCAAAGCCACATCAAATAAATAGACAAGCTAAGTAAAAACAGTATGCTTACAGTGCAAATACTGTTTCCAGACAAATCTCCCTGTCCCTGCTTTCATCCAGATAATCTCAATTTCTTCAACTATAAAATAAGGATAAGAATTCCCGTTCTCAGCAAACTGGGATTACTGTGAGGACTACATGAGGAAGAGAGTGGGAAAGTGCTTTGTAAACCACAAAGCAGGGGGAATGGCAGTACCAGCAATGCCTTCAACATACGATTAGATTTCTGCAGAAAGTTCCAGGGGTCAGCTGTTCTAAAAAGCTAGAAATTCTAAGTTAGAATTTACAAAATGAACTCGATAGAACTGAGATTCACCCTAAAATCTGTTTGTTGAAAGAATATAGAGATGCCCTACTTCAAAATCTACTATTAGATTTTAGTATTCCAAAAAAAGTGTGGAACTCAGAGCCGGATGGGCCCTTGGAGACACGTTACAGATGGCCCTGAGAAGGCTTTGGAAGGTTATGCTGCTATAAAAGATTTTTTTTTTTAAATCCACTTTGTCTTCCATTTCAGATCTCACTGAAGGGTTCTTCTGTACCCAGAAGACTTATTTTCAGTCTGAGAAGAATGATTTTCAATGGTTTTGTTGAACATGCAATTCTCATGCAAGTATTTCTATAATTACCCTGTTTCAGTTATAATACAGTTTCTGGAACAATAGGACTTTTATTGTATTGCCATATCTGTTATAATAGATGTTTTATTACAGAAAATTATGGTAGAGTCACTATTATGATTCTGAAGTTTTTATTTCAAATTGTTCATAGGATGGAAATTCTTTCTCCCAAGTAGTTTTTACTTTAATGGTGCTTTGGATTTTTTTTTTTTTTTTAACTTTTTTTGGGATTTTGTTCAATGGCAGAATGTGTTCTTTTGCTACAGTACATACTGTGGATGAAAAGTTACCCCTGGTGTTTATTTGTTTGTTCTTAGCATGTGGTGCACAGAATTTTTTTTTTAAATGCCATCTAGATTGTTCTATATATATCTGCATACATTAGCCTGCTCAGGCTGCCATAGCAAATACCGTAAACTGAGTGGCTCAAACAACAGAAATTTATTTCTCACAGTCTGGACGCTAGAAGTCCAAGAGCAAGGTGCTGGCAAAGATAGGTTTCATTCTGAGGCCTCTTTTCTTGGCTTGCAGGCAGCTGCCATCTTGCTGTGTGCTCATATGACCTCTTCTATGTATGCAGGGAGAGAGAACAAGCTCTCTGCTGTCTCTTCTTATGAGGACACTAATCCTATCAGATCAGGGCCCCACCTTTATGACCTCATTTAACCTTGATTACCTCCTTATGGGCCCCATCTCCAAACACAGTCACATTGGGGGTTTGGACTTCAACACATGAATTTGGGGACACACAATTCAGTCCACAGCACTGCATAACTTTTATTATTATAAATAAAAAGAAATTCCCAGAGCCCTTGTATTAAATAAAGTTAATAAACTATATTTGAGAAGGAATAAATAATTTTAGTGAGAATGACAACAGAGAAGTTGAGACTTCAAGCACAGAGTAGGTAATAGCCTATTTCAGATGGTAGCCCCACTGGGGGAGAAGAATGGGGGCTAGAGTTTTTCTTGATAAATTCACTGGCCTCAGACCCCCAGCTGGGGTCTGGAAGCATGTTTGTTGGCTCCAATGTGATGGTTTTGGCCCATAGGAAGATCCCACCTCAGGGGAAAAGGTGATTCTGAAATCTCAGACGTCAGGTCAAGCTCTAGACCCAGTGGATCTGTCCACATGGTAGGATTTAAGAACTATGAAAAGTCCCAAAATATCTGTGCACAGGTCCAGCACCATCAGGACCTGCCTCTGAGTTTAGCCATCATTTCCACGTGCCCCTGGTAGAGCATACTCCCCGGCTTAGAGTCCAGAACTATTGATGGAGGGACAAGTCCTGGGCCCTGGGGAAAACAGAGGATCTCCAGTCATGGTCTTTAACTAGACAGACCTTAATTCATCTAGGCTCCTGGGTTTCCAGATGATTTCTTAGGCTCCCCAAGAAAGAGAGAGGAAGGGATTTCCCATGGTTACGGCATTAGTAACAGAATCATAACAAAGGTCCAAACCTCTTGGTTTCCCAGCCTCTGTTCTTCCCACAGCACACGCTCCAACAGGGAAGGGAGGAGACCCTGGAGGGTACTGAGGGTGGGGGTGCTGAGCATTGGGTGCTGAATGCCTTTGAAGCCTGGGGGGTGGGTAAACACACACACACACACACACACACACACACACACACACACACACACACAGTAAACGTGGAGAAAATCAGAGAGGAGACCGTTAGGGAAGTAGAAAACAATCAGGTAGTTTGGAGCTCCCAGAAGAGAGGGACTTTGGAATTCAAAGCATTCTTTTGAGGCTCAGAGGCACTGGGAGGTGGGGTCTCTGGGGTCTTACCTCCTCTCCTCCCCCCACTCCCATCCCACAGTGTGGTTGCCCACTGCAAAATGTCAACTGCCTTGTGGGAACAAAATCCTGACTTCAGGATGGAAACCGGTGAGGAAAGGGAACTGCTTTGCACACATTTGGCCCCTATTTCTGTTAAGCAAGCAGAGACTCGTCCTGTGTTCCCATCGATGCTTATCCGCTTGTGGACCTCAGGTAAATGATGTTTCATTCACCTCAATGTTCAAGCCCTGATAAGGCAGACTTTGGGGCGATGGTTTGGGGAGATAAACATATATTATCTCTGGCAGTTTCTGTAAGTTAGGATTTCAAGCATGCGGAGAGGGCACCCAGTAGTCATTTCTACCAGGGACCCCCTCCCCTGCCCGAGGCTCAGGCAGGTGCCAGGTCCTAGGCCCTCGCCTCTCCTTGGTCGAAATCCCCGCCGTAGGATTGCCTTCCTCGTTGCCATCACACTTTGCTGTCGCGGCCCACGTTGGCTGGGATCACATGCCCACGCCTTGGTGAAGGCCCTGCCGGTGCCAGCGGCTAGTGGAGAGTGATCCAAGCGAGCCAAGAGATTCCACCCAAGTAAGCTCCTCAAAGTACCTCCTGAAACCTCAGAGATTACACCGCCCACACAATGCGAGCAAAGCGGCTTCCGATAATGCGGCAGACAGCGGGGCGCGGGGCCGCGGCAGGGATGCTCAGCGCGGGGATGATGGGCGCCCGCACTCGCACGGGCCCAGGTCGGCTGCACGCCGGCTCACCCAGTGCCTTGCTCCTCCCCGAAAACAAAGGCCCGGGGCCAGTCTTTGGGGGGCAGCGGGTGGGGGGGCGGGGAGGGCCGTACTGGCTCCGCTTGAGCGACAAACAGAGCAAGCAGACAAAGGGCGCGGCCCGCGGGTGTGCGCGGTGGGGAAGCAGTGCAGCTCGGTTGGAATACCATGTGTGGATTGGAGACCAATGGGAAGCGCTCCCAACAATGCCCGTTGTTTTCACCGGGCTGATTTTTGCTCAGTTTCATGAAGTAAGTTGCATGTCATTTAAATAAAACGAATTATGGCCGAGTTTTTGTTTTATTTATATTAAATAATGGCTTCCTGTCCTTTATTATTGAGATAGTTCGTCCTGAGCAGGGTGCACAGTGGGCAAAGGGAAGCTCTCCCGCTGGCCAGATCCCAGCTTCCTGTCTGCTGAGCCGGATAGTCAACTCCCAGGACGCCCTTCGTTTGTTCTGGCTGTCCCGCGTGGCAGTGGGAATAAACTAGAACATCAGCCCTCTCCTTTCTTAAGCCTCCCTTTCTTGCGGTGGAAGCTCCAGAATCTCCATGTAGGAGGGGCTCAGAGTCGACAGTGTAGTCAGAAAGAGGTGGATGGTTAAAGGGCTTCTCTTAACGTGGTATTTGCAAACTAAGCACACTGTTTACTAGGGTTTATGTTGCAACTTTTAAAAAAGAGAATATTTTCTAAAATTCCTTTTTTAAAATTTTCATAAGACTGAGGAAGTGTCAATAGTTGGATTAAGGAACAACATAACACCACTGTATTTGTTATTATTGCTGCATAACAAATTGCTTCAAAACTTAGTGGCTTAAGACAACAATAAACATCTAATATCTCTCACAAAATTCTGGAGTGCTTTATCTGGGCAGTTCTAGCTTGCGTTCTCTCATGAGGGTGCAGTCATTTGAAGGCTTGATTGGGGCAGGAGGGTCCATTTCCAAGGCCTCAGTTCCTTGACACCTGGGCCTATCCACAGGGCAGCTTGAGCATCCTCACGACTGAGCAGTGGACTTCCTTCAGAGCCAATGATCCAAGAAACAAAGCAGAAGCCACAATATCTTTATGATCTAGCTTTGAAAGTTACACCCCATCACTTTCTCAACATCCTATTGGTTAAGCAGTCCAGCATTTGTCAATATGGGAGGGGATTACCCAAAGGTACAAATACAAGCACTGGAGGATCATTGAGGGCCATCTTAGAGACTGGTTACCACAAGTGATTATCACTGATATTGTTCGGCAGGGGTTTTTTGAGGGTCTGGAGGAGAATACTATATGCCTAAAGCCAACATTTCTTATTTGTCTTTCTAGTCAATGCAAACTTAAATGGTCCATCACCTTTAATGCTCTTCCATGTCAGCCCAGCCAGTTTATTGTGTTTATTGCACAGCCAGTTTATCTGTGCAATAAACATGGACTCAGGGTCCTCTCAGTGCCGGCCTCACCTCCAGATTGGGGAATAGAGCAGTAGTCAAGGGAGACAAGAGCCCCCTCTTAGCTGCCTGACGTTCTGGAGAGAGGAGACACAAGGAGACAAACACATGGCAATTAGGGCTATAATGCTATAGGCAGTGCTGTCTCGTGGGGGATTCAGGAAGACCACTAAGCCCTGAATGCCATGGCTGGCGGTCTGTATACCTTGGTCCCCCCCAAATTGGAAATCTCCAATGACCCAGGCATTGCATTCAGGTCGCTGCAAGCCAAACCTTTTAGTAGAGTAACAGCCTAGATAAAATGGACTTTTGATATCATCACAGCTCTCATGGACCACCCCTCATGTATACAACACTCTCCCTCCCAGAATGTGAGATCCACAGGAGAGGAACTATGTCTTATTTACTCCTGGGTCTTTAGTGCCTAAAGAATGACTAGTATGTAATTGGTATTCACTAATGACTACTGTTAGTAATAATTATGTAATAGTTATCAGCCTATTGGTTCCCCAAGTCTTTCAGTCTTAATGGAAGTCACCCATTAATAAACAAAAGTGACTCAAGCTCTCAATCCACTTACAGTAGAACAGCAGCACTGAATCCTAGAGACTGCTGATAGGTGTGGGGAAAACAAACTCCATTTCTCCTGAGCAGAAGTCCCTGGGGCCTGACTCTTCCCGGCTCCTCTCCTAGCCTCCCGTCCCAGCTCCTGCGTTGGCAACCCTCTTCCTGCTTAGCTTCCCGGGACTGAATGAACGGGGAATTCCAGAGCTTCCCAGGAACTTCCCCAAAGCACCTCTAACGCAAGGTGCTCTGTGCTGCAGACTTTGACTAAGGGCTTGCAGTCTCCAGAGAGAGCTACGTGAAACAGCATGGTCCATCAGGGGGCCTGAGAGGGAATACTGAGTCATCCAGATCCTTTAAAGTTCCTGGGGCCCAGCCAGGCTCTCCTCAGCTTACTGGGTCTCTTACTACTCTCTTCCCAATGGACCAGCCTCAACTCACTTCCACACTCGTCCTGGACTCCCGTTCCCATAGCCAATGTCAGTAACATGCTCATCCAGGCCTCAGTAGTTAGGGGTCCAAAGCTCTGAACTAAGGCCTTACCTTTAGCATCGTCAACATTTTAGGCTTCATACCCAGCATTCTTCTAAATGGAGGGAAGCCATGGGTATAAAGGTTTACTCTGTTCCCATAATGAATTACACCCCCCCTTCTCTTTAGAAGACACAAAATTTCTGGTTTTTTTAATAGCAATTTTTCATTCTGGTTATACTTAGATATACATACATACCCACAAGACTGCTGATTACAGTTTTTCGAGATCTTCTGGTGTACTGTCACTTTGCAAAACAATTTGTTGTCCATGCAGTGACTTTAGGGGTTTTCTAAGATTGTCTGTTCTCAAAGACTATTTATCAGAGAGGTGGCACAACTGAGTGAATCCCAGCCATTCTGTAGACAGGAGGACTGAGGAAGAAGTTCAAAGGGCATTCTGGAGTGATTTGCCACGTCTCAGACAGAAATATAACATCTTCTTTCATCCTCTGCAGAGTCTGGAGCGAAATTCACACCTTTTTTTTCTTCCCGTCACTTAAAATCAAATTCTCGCCCTTAATACTTCCTTTCAGAACTGCACCCAAAATGATGATGTCTTCTCATGCATATGAATTACCCGAAGTGTATGAGAATCAACCCCACCGGAGTGTGCTAAAGCCTTAACTCAACTCCCTTGAAAGCTGCTAAGCCCTGATTAAGGCGAAGGTGTCTTTTTATTTTATAAGACATTTAGGATAGTTCACATCACCGTGCACAGATGCACTGAAATCGATTGTGGGGGGAACTATACAGAGAGCATATGCTCCCTGTATCTGTTCGTGAGCCAGGTAAGATGCTGAATTCTGATGAGGGATTGAGGCAGACAGTGGCATCTGTCTCCTTGCAAACACCTGTTTGGACACTGGTCTGACACCCTTCCTCAGGGTGGGCGGGCTTCTCATTGCGGTGGCTTCTCTTGTTGCGGAGCACGGGCTCTAGGCACACGGGCTTCAGCAGTTGTGGCTCGCGGGCTCTAGAGCACAGGCTCAGTAGTTTTGGCGCCCGGGCTTAGTTGCTCCGCGGCACGTGCGATCTTCCCGGACCA
Organism: Balaenoptera musculus; assembly: GCF_009873245.2. NCBI lineage: Eukaryota > Metazoa > Chordata > Mammalia > Artiodactyla > Balaenopteridae > Balaenoptera > Balaenoptera musculus. Next base: position 21,828,266 of record NC_045803.1, on the reverse strand, counting down.
GGGATCAAACCTGTGTCTGCTGCATTGGCAGGCGGATTCTTAACCACTGTGCCACCAGGGAAGCCTGACATTTTATTTTAAACAAAGAGGTGGAACACATTTATCCTCCAAAGATTCAAACACCTGATGATCTCTCCTTAGAGAAAAAGCAATGAAAATTAGCCTCTCCTGTAACAAATTTCCACTAACATAGCTTTTGCCGAAGTCAAACTTCGGTGCTGAGCCCAGGACATGAATTGAAGATACCACTAGGGGGTGCTAGAGATCAGGCAATCCAGGAACCATTGGCGCTGGGGAGAGCTCAAACACAGCCGGGTTTAATCCAACAAACTAAGCATTTCACTTTGTGAGAACTGTACGTTGAAAACGACCTATGTCTTCACTATTTATGTTATGATGAAATTTTTCTATAAGTTCTCAATTTGATAAATTTGTGTACCCTGTGATTACATGGAATTTCAAGACTGGCTGCAAGTTACAGAACCCAGGTCTCTATGATAAACACCAAGTATTTTAAGTACTTTATGTTTTTATCCTTTTAAGCCTGACACAGACAGAAATCCCACTCATGGACTTCAGTTCTTTTCTAGGGGAAGTCAGAGTTTGGAGACACTGTCTTTACCTGGGTCCATCCCAAAAGCAGAACTTGAAAAAAAAAAGACTTGGAGGAAGATAGCTTATTTGAGAGGTGATCCCAGGAACAAGGATGAGGAACCAGAGGAAATGACAGGGAAGGGGGAGACGCATTATTAAGGCTAGTTGGTCACTGCTGTGGGCAACCAGGACTGGATCCTGTGGGGACATATAAAAGGCCTCTCAGAAATGTCTGCCTGCCCTCCATTGGTTGACAATTCCCAGGGAATGTTAATTTCCTGTACTTCCAGGCTGCACATGAGGGGTGCAGGCTGAATGGGGTATTTCCGCCATCGCATGCCACAGCATAAGGAAACCCTGGGGCCAAAAGCAAAAACACACTTGGGACAAGGTGCAGTCAGGACCAGGTAAGCTGAAGCTTGCCCAAGACCATCCACCACAGTCGTAGCTGTAGCAGAATTGAAGCCATGAGGATGTGGAGCAGAGCACAAAGATATGTCTGATACAGTCCATCCCTTGTACCAGTCAGATCCATTCATGCCCTGCATTAAATCCAATCTGTCACCAAGTCTTCAAGGCAAGGGCCAACCAGAATCTCTACTGTAAATGGTCCCGGAGCTGTAACCGATAGTCATTATCTCCCTTCCACAGCAGGCATCCTAGACTTCCCTCACTCTTGGCCAGCCTTCAGCTTGTCTAAATTGTGTGCCTGGTGAGGTGACCACACCTCCACCACTGAGAGTTCTAAGTCCTTAGCTGATCTGTCTTGGGGCCCATGGCTGCTGTGATTGCCCATTTACCTTAATTGCAGGACACAGACTCACCGAGATGCCCAGTGGATCCCCTGAGACCAGATGTACCCGGTCTTCCCTCCCTGTAGAGCAACAACTCTATCTCTTTATGATAAGCAGGATCACACTGTAATCACAGCCTTTATTTTTATTGTGGTAAAATATACACCACAAAAAAATTTGCTGTTTTAACCATGTTAAAGTGTACAATTCAGTGGCATTAATTACATTTACAATGTTGTGCAACCATCACTATTTCTAAAAGATTTTAATCACCCCAAACAGAAACTCTGTACCCATTAAGCAACAATTCCCCATTCCCCCTTCCCCACAATCCCTGGTAACTGCTAACCTACGTTCTGTCTCTATGAATTTGCCTATTCTAGATATTTCATATAAGTAGAATCAGACAATATTTGTCCTTTTGTGACTGGCTTACTTTACTCAGCATAATGTTTGCGAGGTTCATCCATGATGTAGTGTGTATTAGAACTTCATTCCTTTTATGGCTGAATATTCCACTGTGTGTCTATACTACATTTTGTTTATCCATTCATCTGTTGATGGATACTGGGTTGTTCCCACCTTTTGGCTATTGTGAATTATTCTGCAAAGAACATTGGCATACGAGTATCTGTTTGAGTCCCTGCTTTCAATCCTTTGGGGTGTATACCTGGGAATGGAATGGCTAGGTTGTACAGTAATTCTATTTTTAACTTTCTGAGGAGCCACCATACTTTGTTTCCAATAGCAGCTCCACAGCTGTACATCACCACCAACAGTGCACAAGGGTTCCAGTGTCTCCACATCCTTGCCAACACTTGTTCTTTTTTTTTTTTTAATGGTAGCCATTCTAACAAGTGAGAAGTGGTATCTCATTATGGTTTGATTTGCATTTCCCTCGTGATTAGTGATGTTGAGCATCTTTTCATGTGCTTTGGACATTTATTTATCTTATTCAAAGACATGTCCATTCAAGTCCTTTGCCTATTTTTCAGTTGAATTGTTTGTCTTTGTTGTTGATTTGTAAGAGTTCTTTATATACTCTGGATATTAAACTCTTATTAACTGTATGATTTGCAAATTTTTTCTCCCTTCCATAGGTTATATTTTTAAGTTCTTGATAATGTCCTTTAATGCTCAAATTTTAAAATTTTGATGAAGTCCAGTTTATCTTTTCCTTTGTTGCTCATGCTTTTGGCATTATATCTAAGAATTCATTGCCAAATCCAAGGTCATAAAGATTTACCCTTATGTTTTCTTCTAAGAGTTTTATGGTTTTAACCCTTATGTTCAAGCCATTGATCCATTTTGAGTCAAATTTTGTATATTGTGCGAGGTGCAGGATCCGTCCTCACTCTTTTGCATGTGGAAATACAGTTATCTGAATCACTCTGATTTTTCCCCCACTCTGGCTCACTTACATGAGAAGCTCAAGGTGACCAGGCAGTAGTTATGTTTTTAAGTTCAGTGGAATCTGTGATGTCTCCTAGTGGAAGAGTCCACCTTCCTTCCACTCCCTCCACTCCCATCAAGAACCAAGACTGCACATTTGCCAGGGACCAAACCAAGGTGGGGACATGAAGCACACATTTCTCCAGTGGGTCACTGAGAGCGATGGGGAGGGGAGCCAATCTAACTCCCATCCCTTGGTTCCCAGACCCATATGTTTCAGCTGTTGGAAACATAGGACCAATGTGTAGTAGAGCATACATGCTACAGTCTAGAGGATAGCACCTCAACTATACAGGGTACTGTCCCTAAGCTTTCACCTTCACACAGCCCTGAAATAGGTCATTCTGATGTTCTATTAGGCCAGCTGCTTCTGGATGAAACTTGTCATGAACCCATTGTCTACTTCCTTTGCTGTGAAACAAAACAGATCCCTTGGCTTGAGGCAATGTTGCTTGAATCCCATGCCAATGAACCAGGCGTGTGTAAGTCCTTGGGTGGTTATGCTGGTGGATGCACTATGGCAGGAAGGAAATCCTTATCTAGAGTAGGTGGTGAGAACTAATCACTGTCTCCTCTATGGTAGAGGGATCTGATGTCATTAACTTCTCACCAGTGGCTGCCTGGTCTCCTTAAGAAATGGTGTCATATTGAGGACTCAGTATTGGTCTATGTTGATGGCAGGTAAGGCATTCAGCAGTGGCAGTAGCCAGATCATCCTTAATAAGAGAGAATTCATGATGTTGGTCCCATGCATAGCCCGATCTTTGCCACCATGGCCACATCATTCATGGAACTATTTATTGCCCAAGCATGAGGTTGCTGATGCTGAATCCATAGGACGAATTATCTTGTCTACCTACTTGCTGAATGCCTCCTCTGCAGAAGATGCTTTCTAGGGGGCCTTTGCATAAGTCCAAAGACTGGTGCACTGGTGCCCATTTCCACAGATCAGTATCACTGATTTTCCTTTTGCCTCAGGCTCCAGTGTGGCTCAGCACAGCACTGTTACTGATCCTGTCTTTACTTAAAACTTTGATATTTTGCTCATCATGGATTTTTTTGCATTATTTTTGACTTTTTAAATATTATATTAACATATTATTTATCTCGACTACTGATGAATTTTTCACCCAAGATGAGTGCCACCCTTGTTCCAGCCCTGAGGGCAGCAGTTACTCTTAGTTCCGCTGGGCATGGGGACACCTCTCCTGCTCCCCTGTCATATGCCCTTAAGGCCATATTTTAGTCCTTTCAGGCTGTTATAAGTGGGTGGTTTATAAACAACAAACATTTATTTCTCATGGTTCTGGAGGTTGGGGAGTCCAGGATCATGACACCAGTGGATTCAGTGTCTGGTGACAGCCCTCTTCAGGGTTGCAGACTGCCAACTTCTCCCTGTGTTGTCACGTGGTGGAAAGGGCTTGGGGGGGGGGTCTTTTTTATAAAAAGAGCACTAATCCCGTGGTAGAGGGCTCCACCCTCATGATTTAATCACCTGCCTAAGGCCCCACCTGCAAATTACCATCACCTTTAGGGGGTAGGATTTCAGTGTATGAATCTGGGGGGAACACAAACATTCAGATCATAGCAGGCCACAGCGTGAGCTGAGGGGGAAGTGTTACTGCATCAGAGATAAATGATTATGGGGGTCTAGGCCACCTGTTCACGTAACTTGTATGTATGTTCCCCTTGGACTTCCTTGGGCCTGATCCCAAATGCATCATCTTGCATGATGGATTGCAGTTGTGCGCTCTTGGTCTGTGACTCGATGGGCCTGACAATGCCCAGCTCACTATGGTCAGTTCCAATAGCAGTCACTACTCTCCTAGGGGGAGGCACTAAGTGTCTACCAGGACCCAGTCGCACGCACACCACAAGCTGGTTTTCAAGCTGTGAGTAGTTCTCTGCAGTAGAAGGAATGGCCTTACTCCAGAATGCTAAAGGTCTACACTGTGACTCTCCTCATGGGGCCTGCCAGAGCCACGATGTGGCATCTTTATCCGTCATAGTGGATACGGAGTCTGTCACCATCAGTTCTGCCAGATCATAAACCTGAGTGGAAAAGCAGATTGTTATTGAGCCTTCTCTGGCTCTAGGCTCCCTCAGAACTCTGATAAGTGGGTTGGAGAAATATTACCAAGTGTGCATCTCCTAAAGTCCCAGGGGGTGGGTGCACCTAGCACTGTGTTTCTTTCTCGGTAGTAGATGACACGATATTTCTGCTACGTGTGCTTTACCTTAGAAGATATGTCTGGCCTGTCCCAGACCAGTGGGACCTCTGGAAACCTTGCCAATGTGGTAGCGCCCTGAATAGTTCTAAGTTTACCTCCTACTATTGGCATGTAAGTGACTTCTCACTAGGACATCAGTGTTTGCTGCTCTGCTTGCAGGGTCCTCTTGGCAGAATGTCATAATGGGGTACCCCTGTGCTGTTCAGGCTACATTGTGATGGAGAACCCTGAGGTATTATTTTATTCATGATAGTTTGATTCTTAGTTTAAAAAGTCATTTTAAGGACAGGGTCTATGTAGGAATCCTTTCTGGCCACCCCCCCAACACACACATGCACAGAGTCCCTGGCACATGGCAAGGGGTCAGTAAATATTGGTTGGATGGATAGATGAATATAGGAATGGATTTTTTTCCATCTCCTTGGAACTTCTCCCAAAACACCAGTCAAGTTGCCCATGTAAAGTAGGTTCCCACAGGGTAAAAACAGCGACTTACGGTGAAATTTGAACAAGACCCATAGATTAGATTACAGTACCAAATCAGTGGTTATTTCCTGATTTTGATAATTGAACTGTGGTTGTATAAAATAATGTCCTTGTTTTTAGGAAATACACACAGAAATTTTTAAGAAGAAAGGGAATTACATCTGCAACTTATTCTCAAGTGTTTCAGGAAGGAAATTATCTCTCTATCTATCAAGAGAGAATGATAAAACAAATGCGGTAGTATGAAAACATTTGGAGAATCTGAGTGAAGGATATATAGGAATTCTTTGTTTTATTTTTTCAACTTTTGTGTAAGTTTGAGATAATTTCAAAATAAAAGTTAGAAATGAATGCATTAATAATTTTAATTAGCAAATCATTTATAAATTAGTTTCATTAAAATCAAAAGCAAAAAACAAACAACATATCCTTGAGAAGAATATGTTCTCTCTTGGATATGGATATCTCTTGTATATCCATATCCATAACTTGGATATGGATATTTCTTGTATATCCATATCCAAGAGATGTTCCATATGGTGGATATGGAACATCTTTGTTCGCTGGGAACTAGAAGTGGACACAAAGCCCAAAAAGAATCCACTTAAAATAAATACAAAACATGATTTGGTTATTATCTTCAAAATTGAACTTATCAACTATTGAAAATAAGTTTATTTTCAATATTTTACTTAAACTAAGATCTAGATTATACCTCCACTGTGCTCTCTAAATTTTAGGGCAAAGAATGAATCAACTATTTTTATTTCTTATTTATAACTTTTATATTTTGTCTTATATATATATATTATTCTATTTTATTTACAACTTTTATATTTTTATTTATAACTGTTTTAGGGGTAGAATGCTTTTCTGGCAAAGTATAAGATGACATGATATCGCATCCTTTACTTTTGACTACCACAGGACAATAGCAAAAAGATCATTTTTCTAAAGATACGTGAGGCTTCGACTGTTTGACATTCAAATAATTCTCTTTTGAATTCCTATCACATCAACATCCTTGTCGATTTTCTTTCTTTTGGTACTTATCTGGTCTAACTTAGTCAAATGCTCAAAGGCTTTTGTATGTTTCCAGAAACTCTCTACCATCATTTTCATCAACTTCACGAAATCCTTCATCTTTGTCAAGATTTTCAACCTTCCCTCGTAAATTATTTGCATCCCATGTTCATTTTATTGGTGTACATTTAGACCAAGATGCTGGCATGTGACAGGGAGAGACTCTGGTGTTATGAAAAAAAAGAAGTTTGAGTGGTGTGTGTGTGTGTGTGTGTGCTGTTCCCTTGTGTATCTGTGGACCTCTGTGGTCAGGAGGGCTCCTCTCTCTAAGCAGATTGAGCCTCAGGGTTGTGGAACAGTGGAGGAGACTTTTCTCCTGAGGAGTTGGTAGGAAGTTTAGCATTCACCCAGTTTCCTTGTAATTCTAACTGGAATCAAGGACCCTTAGGTCTGATGGCCTCTGTTTTTTGCTGGAGGGTGATAGGAGAGAGAAGCGGAGACTTTCATAAAAGGCGAGTGGCTTCTCTCATCTAACGGTTCGAATTATGTAGTCAAAATCCTCCTACTTGGTTCCTGGGAGTTCCTCAGTTCTTAACACTCAAAACAAGGAGTGTTAAATGAAGGTTGGGGCTTTTTAAAAAGTGGTTTTTAAAAGGGGGGCAGGGGAGGGATGAGTAGGCAGAGCACAGAAGATTTTGAGGACAGTGAAAATACTCTGTATGATACTCTAATGGTAGATACATGTCACTATACATTTATCAAAACCCATAGCATGTACAAGACCAAGAGTGAACCCTAATGTAAACTATGGACTTTAGGTGATAAGGATGTCAGTGTAGGTTCATCAGTTTTAACAAATGGGCCACGCTGGGGGTAATGCTGATGATGGGGAGACTATGCACATGCAGGGGCAGGGGGTAAAGGAGATATCTCTACCTTCGATCAATTTTGTTGTGAGCCTAAAACTGCTCTAAAAGAATTGTCTTTAAAAATGGAAGAGTTTTTTAAAAGTTATGTCAGTACTTGAAATTGGAGACGATCATGAGAGCCACCACTTACTGTGCGTTGCCAGCTCTGGGCTGTCAGCTTTGTGTCTGTGATTACTTCTCTATGGCATCTCATCTCATGAATGTACAAAGTAAAATTACTTTATTTTACCAAGTACTGCCTTCAGCCATGTGATGCTGAGTTTCTCCTTTCAATCCCTTGGGGCGTCTCTATAGTGGACAATATATCAACATCACCTTGGCCCCTTCTATACCTAAAGACTCCCTCTGAGGGGTAATCTGGAATCCCTTCTGCCCCACAAAGGCTGTCTTCTACCTACGCATCCATCCCACGCCTCCCTGCCCCTCCTCATCCTCCATGACCCTTTCCCTGGTGCCTGAGGACCTGATGAGATCCCCATTCTCAGAGGGCTGCAGGGAACTAGGGTGGGCGTGTGCCCCCATCTTTCTTCGCAGACTTGCTCCACTTCTCAGGACACTCCAACGTCTTCCACCTTTAGACAAAGATTGTACTCCATCGCTGGGTCCACAGAAGCTCCTGGCTCCCAGGAACACATGCCAAGCCCTTGGAAGGGTTCTTCAGCTCGCTTCCTCTGCTGGGCCTGCAGGTCCTGAATTCAGCAAACACCTCGGTGGGAATGAGGTGCCGGCCCTCTTTGCCTGCTGGCACCCTGATCTCCCCTTCCTTCCTTCCTTCCTTCCTTCCTTCGTTCCTTCCTTCCTTCCTTCCTTTCTTTCTTTCTTTCCTTCCTTCCTTCCTTCCTTCCTTCCTTCCTTCCTTCCTTCCTTCCTTCCTTCCTTCCTTCCTTTCTTTCTTTCCTTCCTTCCTTCCTTCCTTCCTTCTTTCTTTCTCTCTTTCTTTCTCTCTTTCTTGGCCATGTGAAGACACAGCAAGTAGGTGACATCTGCAAGTCAGGAAGAGAGTCCTCACCAGAATCCTGCTGAGGCGCGCTGATGAATCATGATGGCGCCCTGATCTCAGATTTCCAGCCTCCAGAAACTGTGAGAAATACATTTCTATTGTTTAAGCTGCCTGGCCTGTGGTATGTTGTTGTGGTAGCCTGAGCTGATAGAGACAGGAGACTGGCTAGGGGTCTGGTCGAGTGAGAGATGAGGGAGGCTTAGGGCACAGTGGCAGCAGGGTGGGGAGGAGAGCAGACAGGGTATAAGACACATGCTGTAGGGTGCACCCACCTGGTGATGGTTTGGACGAGGAGATGGGAGGAAAGGGGCATCAGGAGTGACTCCTGGGTCTGGGCTGGAGCCGTAGGGGAGGTGGACATGCCGTGTTCTGGGGAGGACAGCAGGGGCCGTGGGATCTGTCGTGTAGGGTTTGGCTCTAGAGCAAGGAGGGGCCTGAGAGGCCGGGGGCCGTTGGGAGGGTGGGGAGTCACTGAGGCTGACACGCAGAGGATCTCCAGGAGAAGGCAGCAGTCAATCACCATGGTAAGGCCTTGCCTCTCCGCCTGTTTGTTCAGTGCATTTACCCCACCTACCTTCCCCCAGACCCGCGTTGCTGCTCAAGCAGCCTATGCTCTGGGCCAAGGGACCCTCTTGGCTGTCCCCGTCTGTGAAGAGGGTCCCTCAGTTTTGAACCATCACTCCCGACTCCACAGATCCATGCTGCCTCCTTGAGGCTTTCCTCAGTGTCCCCACTTCTTTCCTCTGCACTCCCCAGTCCCTCCGTGCCCCTCTTCTGTCTGTGTCCCCAGGACGTAAGCTTCTCACAAACAAGGGTCCATGCTCTGAACAGAGGGTTTTGCTTCGAGCAAAGGGTCAGGCACCTGGTAAACGAGTGAGGAAAGTTTGCTGAATGACTATGTGAATGCATGCCATCAGCACACGAGATTGGCAGACTGGGCTAAGTCACCCGAAACATGGCTTGCCAGTCAGAACAGCCCCACGGTGCAATGCTTTCTGCCCTTCTGTAGTGAGCAGCCCATCCCTGGAGGTGTCCAAGCAGAGGATGCGTGGACACTGTCCAGGGCTGGGAAATGAGTGAGGAGATTCCTGCAATGGGGGGAGGTCAGACTGCACAGGCTTTCCCGCTCTGGGGACCTCCCAGCATAAGAACAAAGCAAGAATAATGATCATGGAAAGCTGAAGGATTCACTGACATAATTCCAGAGTTTGGCACTTAGCTTAATCTGAAAATATTTGCCAACCTATTATGAATAACAATATTTGCAGCTTAAAATGCTTAACCTCCACACTCCAGAGTGTGAAGATGAGCCTCTACCCAGACAAAGATGTGCTCGCTGCCATCGGCGCAGATTGATATGGGGAACCTGCGGGCCTGACTGGTGGTGTCTCAGGCACACTGCCTCCCCCGGGGCCACGCTGAAAACCTGGCTGACAAAGACAGTAGGATGCAGGTAGGGGAAGGTTCATAGGCCAGAGGGCTTGGTGGGCCTGGGTGTGGGGTGCTTTCTAGCCCCCCAACTCCTCCTCATGCCCACACGCATCCTTTTCATTGTCACGAGGTCTCTGGACTGTTTTCCCTTGGGAACCTATAGGGTTCAGGACATCCTCACAGCCATGTCCAGGGTCTGGCAAGGCTCTGTGGGTGTGAGCTCATGGCTGCTGGCTAAAATGGGCAGCCAAGGTCACCGAAGTTCTTGGGTACAATCACTCTGCACATCTGTGGAGGTGGGGGGTTCTCTCCCCTCTGGGGAATGGCCAAAGGACCACGGAGCTCTGTGTCTACAGGACACGTCTGCACAGGGCATGGGACGAGGGGAGGTACGTCTCCACCTGGGGCTTTCGGCAGCACGTGGCAGAACGTGCACCCCAAGCCGGCTTGAGCATGGAAGGAAGCTCATTGTCCATCGCAGCTGAAGCCCAAGCCTGGGCCGCCTGAGGGCCTCGTGCCTTCTGCTGGCACCCTCCTCCCATGCCACAGCCCCACTCTGCCGCCAACACCCAGCACGGCCAAGGCCAGAGCCCCTTCCTGTGGCTCCAGCTCAAATCCTGGGGTCCTCCCTCCCATGGGCCCAGTTTGTGGCACCTCAAAACCTTCACTGTGGCCTGGGAGGGGGTGTGGAATATGACAACTGATCCCCAGGGCATGGTCTGGGAATGGAAAGAGGGTTTCCTTCCCCAGGAAAGCTGGGGAGCTCTCACCAGAAAGAGAGGAACAGAGGCCGGGCAGGAAACGTGTTCAATTAGGGGAGGAGAAGAAAGAGAAGGAAGAGAAGGCTGGCTGCTTCGGCCAGTGCAACCAGCTGGCTGGGAGACCAGGGCTGGCCGACCTGTCAAAGGACGGGCGCAGGCGGCCACGTGGACAAAGACGTGGAGCAAGAGAGACCTGAGCGCTCAGAAACCAGAGAACTAGAGAAGTAAGGCAACCACAATGAAAGCAAGTCTTAAAAACTACCCTCGGGGCTTCCCTGGTGGCGCAGTGGTTGAGAATCTGCCTGCCAGTGCAGGGGACACGGGTTCGAGCCCTGGTCTGGGAAGATCCCACATGCCGCGGAGCAGCTGGGCCCGTGAGCCACAATTACTGAGCCTGCACGTCTGGAGCCTGTGCCCCGCAACAAGAGAGGCCGCGATAGTGAGAGGTCCGCGCACCGCGATGAAGAGTGACCCCCGCTCGCCGCAACTAGAGAAAGCCCTCACACAGAAACGAAGACCCAACACAGCCAAAAATAAATAAATTAATTAATTAATTAAAAAAACACAAAAAACTACCCTCCACTCAACACTTTTCCTTCAGTTACTAGATTTTTTTCAGGGAGGAATTATCAGCATAATTTGGAAAAGCATCTCTTGAGGGAGGACCAGGGGAGGGGAGTCATCTGTGTAATGGTCCAGGTCCCACGGCCTGGAGCCTCGGTTTCCTGGCTCAGCTGCGGGCTCAGCATGGCTGGAGCGAGTGTTTCCTTCATCCTGCTCGTTCCACGGACGGCTACCAGGTTCCTGCTGTGGGTGCTGGGCCCCGTGCTCACCAATGTTCTGAACAGAAACGACAGAGAAACGTCCCTGCTGTCACAGAGCCCAGGTTCTGCTCAAGAGAGGAGATGGCAGGAATAGAGAAGAATAATTCAGATGATGATACAGGCAGGGAAGGAAAGAAAATAAGGTGAGAGAGCAAGGCACTTTGGGGCAGGATGTCCAGGAGGACACCTTCCTGAGGAGGTGATACCTGTACTAAGCACCAAATGACAACAAGGAGCCGTGCAAGGATCTGGATAGAGCGTCCAGGCAGAGGGAACAGTCAGAGCAATGGCACCGAGGACAGAGGCACTGGGCTGGAAGGTGGGGCTTTCTGGGGAGGCCCCTGCTGGGTCTCTCTCTCGAGGGGCTCTCTGGCCCTCGGCTGACCGTCCCTGACAGTGGCTCCCTGAGCACACGGGGGCACCTGGACCCACACGCGGGGAGCCAGAGATAGAGGCTAGGCCGGCTCCCCCAGTACTGTCCTGAGAACACACAATCCGTTCTGTTGTTGTTCCTCAAACAAGAAAGTAGACGTGTAAGGCAGACAGACAGTAAACCACCCAGAGCTGTCAAGTTGGCAAAGCTCATCATTTCTTGCCCAGAATATCCCCTTTAAATCCTCAGCAGGACAGGGCAGGACCCTGGGCGTCTTGTCAATTCTCTGACTTTAGGAAAGAATCTGACCAGCCCAGGCACGCTAACAGGCTTGAAAGTGGCCTCTGGTCAGGCCAAGGGTCAGGTGGGGGGTGGAGTGGGACCCTAACAATGTCTTCTCTTTGTTGTTGGTGGCTGTAACCCGCCTGGTGTTTTGATGCCCACACTTACAGAACAAAAGCTGCTGAACAGCACAACCATGATTCCTGAGAGAGAGGAATACTGGAGAGATGAGAGAGGAAGGGAGAGAGAGAGAGGGAAATTGGAAGCTGTCTTCTGAAAACGACCAGGCCTCCACCAGGTGGTACCATGATGGTACAGGCTGGAGGGTGGATTTTCAAACATGGGCAGGCAGGCAGGGAAGGGCCTGGGGGTCACAGAGCCTTGTCCAGGCCACTGGCATCCCCCTCCAGGCCACCGGCATCCACCTCCAGGCCTCTGCTCACCATCTTAACACTGAAGGTCATGCCCACTGACAAGCCTGACTCCGGCTGCAGTGAAGGCTTGGGCTGTGCTCTCAGGGCCCTCCCAGCGTGCTCACCTGCTCAGGAAGCCAGCTGTTCTGTCGCCCTAAGGAGTCACCAGGCACAGGACCCCAAGGCTCTGGAACATCGGCAGAGATGGCGGCAATAAAGGGAGAAGATGTACAGGGACGCAACAGGCTGCCAAGCCTTGTCCCAGGCCACCGGGAAGAGATGTGGCGGCGGGTCCCCGGGCAGCAGCATCTGTGGCCCTCAGGGCAGGGCTGGGCAGCTGGGCCAGGGCCGCTTTGCAGGTGGTCCTGCACAGCTCTTAGCACGCCCTTGCTTGCCCATCTGTGAAGCGGGCATGCCACTCTGCGCCCTGCCTGCCTCACTGGGTCTGTCCATCACTCAACATTCAACAAAGAACACCTACCACATGACCACCCTCTAGGTCATGGGAGAAATGGGTGGACGAATGCTTCAAAGAAGTTGATAGCGGCTGGCTTGTGACACAATGTTCCCACCTTGTCACTGTTGGTCTGTTCATCTCCCTCAGGACATGGACCCCACTTTAGGGGCAGGGACTGAGCACGGTTTGGAAAAGGTGTGTCACCTCCAAGCCAGCACAGGGCCTATCACATGCTTAACTATTTATTTCTTTTATAAAGGATGTGTCAGTGTTTCTGGAATGTGAATGCGTGCGGAGCAGGCGCAGGGCCTGCGTTCCTAGGGGAGACCCAGGGGTTCAGGAAGAAACTGAGGCTCCGATGTGCCACTCAGTTCTTCATGAACAGATGGGCTGGGTCAACATGTGGGCCCAGCAAATAGGTCACCTCTGATCACCAGCCTCAGGGCCTCTGCTGAGCAGGGCCTCGGGAGAATAGGACCTCAGGACCTCACAGGTCTTTCTGGAGTCCAAAGATACTCCAAGACTCACCTGCCCTTTCCTATCTAGAAAGGCTCGTTCTGGATGGTGATGGCCCAGCCTTGCCCACTCCCTCCCAGGTAAGCTCCAGGCCTCAGTCATCCACGTAGCTCTCAGCCCCGTCCCCATGGACAGAGTTCCCATTTCCTAGAAGGTCACTGATCTCCGGCCTCTAGTCCCAGCTCACTGCCCCTCAAGCAAGGACAGAGAAAGAGCAGTGAAGGCAGCGAGCCTGTGCCTGGGGTGGTGTCTGCCCCTGCGGGCTCCTCCTGGTGGGTTTGGGCAGCCTGGGTCAGGGAGGGGCAGTGAGCTCACCTGGCCTGTCTGCGTGGGCAGAGGGGCCTGCCTTGCACACTTCGGTCAGGGGGCCCTCTGATTTCTGTTCTGTATTTTTACATCCTGATTATTTCATATACAGCCTTCTGATGGACTCATTTACTGGGAAGCTAAAGATACTCTTAAATGCCTAAAAATAAACCTGAACTACTAAAAATTCAGCATTTCTCTCCCTCGCCTCCACCAGCTGGGCCTGTCTGCTTTCACTCCAACACCATCAGGAGCTACAAACAAGATTTACAAAAGTGAACAAGTTTACATGGGCCTGATTAGCAGATTCTATTTTATCTTCAATTTGCCAAAACATTTTGGGGATCTTATTACTGAGACATACTCACTCTTTCTTTTTCTCTTTCTTTTCCTTCCTTTCTTCCCTCCCTCCTTCCTTCCTTTCTTCTTCCCTCCCTCCCTTCCTTCCTTCCTTCCTTCCTTTCTCTCTCTTTCTTTCTTTCCCCTTCCTTCCTTCCTTTTTTCCCCTAATCACTTCAGTTTTGTGACTTGTGCTCTTTTTATTTTAGTATTTAGGAAAAGTTTTTTCTAAATGCATGCTTCCAAAATTCTCCCCATCTGGTCAGCTGCACTTCCTTTACTTACTTCAATTATTTTAAGAGACTCTTGGTTTCTATGAATACCATGCCAATTGCCTGAAGGCCAGTTAAGAATAAACCTGCTAAACCAATAAATTACACTCACCCTTATTTCCAGAGGAACCCTTTTACATAAATATCTGCCATAGAAATAAATCAGATAAATTAATAAGAACTCCCTCCTCCCCTCAAACCAAACAGTGAACAGTAATGGTTATCAGACCAGTTAAAAGAATAAACCTATTAAATAAATAAATTTGCTCTACACCAATTTATGTCACCAATGTACTTAAGGGGAAACCTTTTAAAGGAGTAGATTTACAGTGCACACACACAGATCTCCACTGGCTATGTGTAATTACGCATAAGAAAGGCATTACTTTTAAAGTGGATGAATGGGCCATACTTTTTTGATTTACTGTTAGAAACAGAAAAATGGTAATGGCATGAAATAAGCGTTTGCAAACCCATTTCGGAAGACAGGAAATGCTTGATTTACCTAGGGCACCCATCATGTTCTGTATTTCAGATCGAAGTAGATAAATGGCAAGGCAAATGGATATTTGGGGGGAAATCTATAGCCTTTCTGTCAACTCAGCAAGTTAAATGTTTGGAATAAAAATGCAGAGAGTATCTATGTGTGAGGAAGAAGTCATGATTTATCAGCAATCTGGCAGATGGAAAGCAGGCAGTGCTTACCTGGAAAGGTGAGGATTTCACACACGGGAGGGGCCCCAGGCCCTTTCCGCCATCCCCGATGTCTTTAGCTATGAAAGCTGGTATCCAACTTATCCTGCTTTCCTTCCAGGCCACCTAAATGGTGCCCCCAATGCTCTTCTTGTTCTGATCTCTTTCTTGCACTTAAAAACCCTGCCTGCGCCTCCACCCCATCAAAAGAAGAGATGGATGCCCTGTGACGTGGTTGGGCATTGTTTTCAGGGAGGCCACATGGAGCTATGGGCCTTAGTGTCACTCACTGATCAGTACTATGTACAAGCCTCTATTGAATGCCAACTGTGTGCATGCACCTGTGTCAGTGACTGCTTACAGATGCCTATATGATTTCTGCATGTCATACAACTCAGTATTTCCCAAGGCAGAAATCAATATCTAGAAATTGGCCCAGTATCTCAGGTGCCATGTCTACACTCAAATAGAGGGTTGAAACTAGAGTCCAAACCCTAAATATTTCCTAAATAGCAGCGCTCCCTTCCTGAATTACCCAAGTCATTTCAGGAACTATTTCCTCTGTTTGTTTTACCCTTTTGCACACAGCCACAGAGGAAGACCTTCAAGCTGGGCAGGATGGAGGCCCTCATTTCAATCCCAGCTCGGCTAGTCACTAGCTGGTCACAGTCTCTCTGAGCCTCAGTTTCTGCATCTCCAAAATGAGTATAACCCTCCCATAGCCTCTGATGGTTAAATGGAATCAGGATTAAATGAATTTACCATGTTGGGCAGGCAGTAAATAGTGACAATACCTGTTTGTTGGTAATTGTCTATTTGTTGGTTTTCATCATCGGAGAGACAAACAAAAAGTATGACCAGGTGACAGGCTGCGTGCCCAGCTCTGTCCCAGGTGCTCTGAGGGCCGAGAGATCTAAACCCCAGGCCCTGCCTCAAGGAGGTTACGCTGGTTCTCGTGCATGAGAAAGAAGGAGGAAATATTGAATGGTATGATTAGTGCTGGGGCAGCTCAGAGAGAAGGGAGGGAGCTGAGTGAGCACAGGCAGAAGGAGGAGGGCGTTCTGGGCAATGGCACAGCCAGGCAAAGGCGGTGTCTGGGGCATGGAAGGACGATGTCTGGAGGTGAAGCACGGGGGTGTCGGGGAGCCACAGGGCTGCTGCTCAGGAGGCACTCTGGTAAGAGCCGACGTGAGCCCTCTCTCAGCCGCAGGGGGAAGCCTGGCTTCTTCCACGCCATTCCATCAAGCAGTCGGATCCAGCTGGCCTGTCCCCTGCTCTCCCAGCCCCGGAGACCCCTCCGTGTGGAGGTTTTCCCTGACTGGGCTGGAGCCTGCCCTGGTTCTGCCTGCAGGACTCAGCCACCAGGCAGGTGCCCCATTCCTGCTGAGCGTGGGGTGTCCTGCCTGCCCGTGTGCATATGGGAGGGCACGCCGAGAGCACGAGGGGGCTCCGGAGCCGGCAGATTTACACAGTCAGACGTGCTAAGAACTTTTGACGGGCTTAAGAATAAATATGGCCCAACAAATTGTCGTTTTTATGGATATTTACAACCAAGGCACTTTGTAAACCTAAGAACTAATATTTCCCAGAGGAAATCTGGCTCTCAATTCTTGATAAATTACTGGAAATTCAAACAAGCCCCAGCCCAGGGGTTTCTCTCTCTATTTTTTTTTGGCTCCAGAGGTGAGGCCTAAGACCAACTTAGGCTTGTCTGGGGCTGAAACACAGGAGGGCATGAGCAGCCTCGAGACACCTAAATGGTAACACCAGGGATAATATAATCACAGCAATCACAGATAATCTCCTGTAGCAATTAGTATGCCCCAAGGCATTCTTCTAAGTCCTTCCAAGTATTAACTCATTTAATTGTCCCAACAAACTACGTTGTAGGCGCTGCTATCATCCCCCTTTCACAGATGAGGAAACTGAGGCAGGTTACAGTAAGATTCAGGCAGAGCATAGGAATCCAATCCAGTGTATTGCTGGGTATGTGTTCTGTTGCAAGTTAGAAAGCCCAAATAAAACTGACATTTAAGCAAATTAAAAAAAAAGAAAGAAAAGAAAGAAAGAAACATATTAGCTCTTGTAACTAACTTCTGGGGAAGTTCTGGCTTCAGGCAGTTTCGGGCAGACACTCCACCAATGTCGTCAAGTTTCCTAATACCTCCTGGCTTCGCTCTGCTTGCCTGGCCATTCTCACACAGGCTGCCTGTCTTGCTGCAGGGGCCCCAGACTTTAAAATCCCCTCCCATTCAAATGGAGAAGGAAGAGAAAGTGAGGCCCTTGTGTGAGGGTGGCATGGACCCTGGGGCTGCCCACACCAGCAGATGTCCACTTGCTGGGGACAAAGGGCCCAGAGTGGAGTCACTATCCCAGGAGGCCTGCCATCGTCCCAGCAGTGCAGTCACCTCCAGCATAGGGACAGGGCTTGGGTGCTGTGACCCTGCATGTCTGCCCCCTTCCCCAGTTTGGGGGTCAGCAGTCTTCCCAGTCTTAGCTCTCCCGCCTACTAACAGCAGCGGGGGGCCAGGCCAGCCTCCCCGTTTACTTCCTGGGCTCCTGGGGAGGGCAAGGCAGGCACTCCTGAGGCCAAGACGCCCCAGCGGCCAGCGTGCCCCACAGCCACGTGCGGAAGGAGTTTGTGGGGCCGCTGGGACAGGCAGGAAGCAGTGTATCCTCTCAGCTCTGCGGCCACCTGGCCGTGGGGCCTTGAGCAAAGAGATTATTACCACATTTCTCTGGTTATAAACTCTTTCCCACCCCCTTAAATGTTGATATCAGAGTGTATCTTAGGATCGATGTACGCCTGGTTCTCCCAAATCTGGTGTTGTCAGTGGTGTGTTTTACAGCTGATGACACAAAGTGTCACTTTAAGCCCAGGTGCCACACGGAGTCGGGAGATGGATGCAAGTGGAGCCAGAAAGAGAGCAGTGATGAGGCGATGCCCACACGGTGGGGCTTTGCCTGCGGGAGGCCGGGGCCGCTCGGAAGCCGAGCACAGCGGGCTCTGCTCGGGCCTGCGCGTCACACCCCGTCACCAGGCCCACGTTGGGGGCCATGCACGGGCACCCGGTCCCTCAAGCCCGGGGGGTGTGCTCCATGGGCACAGCGAAGGCAGCCAACCCTGGCAGCGCCGGCCGCCCCGCGGCTCACTGCCCGCCATCCCGGCCGTGCAGGGCAGGCGCTTCCTCCCCTTCAGTGTTGCTCCAGCGAACAACAATGCAAAACAAACATCCAAGCTCAGCAAACATACTTTTTTGACAGCTTGAACATTAAAAAGAAAAAAAAAAGCCAACAAACGTTTCATCAAAGCAAAGCCCTCTCCCCACGGCGCTCAGGGTGCGGACGCCCTCTGTCCCTGGCGGGGGCCATGGGACCCTCAGTCCTTTGAGGCCCTGCCTGCGCAGTGGCGCCCCAGCAGGCCTGGCTCCTGGGGGGTCTGACACCTGGGCCCCACACACCCCAGGTGGGCCTCGGTCTGTGGCCCTGGCAAGAGGGCCTGGAAGAGCCATCCTTGCTCGGGTTCTGGCGGGCAGAGGAGGAGATAGGCAGGGAAGCGAGGCCATGGCACCTTGATCGGGATGGCGGCACCTGCCAGGTGAGCCACAGCCCCGCAGTGCCCGGAGGACCGGAGTCGGGGCTGCCCAACGCCGGACTTCTTCCTGCTCCAACTGAGAGGCAGCAAGGGCTGGACTGGGGGCCGGGGCTTGCTGGGGTCTTGGGACCGGTCCTGACGTGACCCAGAAGGCAACGTGCACAGACGCAGGGACCGACTGGAGGAGAGGAACAGCGTGGAGAAGAGGATGCTGTCCGGGGCTCTGGGCACAGAACACGAGAGGAGCAAATTCCCAGACCCAGTACTGCCTGGTGACGAGGACATATTGGGGGACCAGCCCCACATTCAGGGTAACGTGGTTGGGGGCGGGCTGAGGCTGTACAAGAACGTGGGCTGGGCAGTGCCCAGTGGTGGGTCTCCCTCTCTGAAACAAGGGGAGTTTCTCCACACAGGTCTGTCCCTGGGCTGGCTTAGGGCTGAATTGTGTCCCCTCCAAAATCCATATGTTGAAGTCTTCACCCCCAGTACCTCAGAATGTGACTGTATTTGGAGATAGAGTTGCTTCCAAGAGGTAATTAAGTTAAAATGAGGTCATTAGGGGACCAGAACCCAGTATGACTGGTGTCTTCATAAGAAGAGGATGTTAGGACACTGACACACAGAGGAGGACAACCGTATGAAGACTCAGGCCATCTCCATGCCAAGGTGAGAGGCTTCAGGAGAAACCAACACTGTTGACTCCTTGATCTTGGATTTCCAGCCTCCAGAATTGGAAGAAAATAAATTGCTGTTGCTTAAGCCACCCAGCCTGTGGCACTTTGTTATGGCAGCCCTAGCAAACAAATTCAGAGGCTCCACCAAGGGGGCCTGGAGGTATGTACTCCCTCCACATACCCCCTTCCTTCCTCTCACCACCCCCTCGCCTGGTAGCAAGGCCAGAGCTCTGCGAAGGCCCCAGGCTGTCTCAGCTAACGCCAAAGGAGCTCCTCATTTCCCATTCACTGTGCTCCCCTCTGTGCAAGGGGTAGGGCAGGGGGCAAGCAGGCTTCCAGCATCCCTCAGTCCTCATCCATAAGGTCAACACCACCAGGACCTGAATACCCTTTGTGCCAGAACTTCAGCCATGCTTTGAGGAACCCAGCAGGGAGAAGGCTTTCACCTCCCTTGTCTCAGACACTGTGCTTCTATTAATGCAACCAAATTGAGCACTGACTCTCTTGTCAGTCCTTGTTCTGTAGCCCCACATTGGCTGCTGTGGCTGAACACCCCGCACTCCACTTTACACGTGCCTCTGTGTTGAACCATGTCCTCCACTCTGTGTCACACACTTGGGTTTGGGGCCCAGTTGTTGGGCTTTAAATTTTGTCCTTTTTAAGTTTGTTCATGTGACCTTACATCCAAGGATGTGAAGCTCATCTTTACAGCTGTGAGCTTCAGCATGGGGGGAGGGGAGGGCAGGCACTAGAAGGCCCTTGCGCACATGTCTTCTGCAAAGCTGCATCTGCAGGGTCAGTCAGTGTCTCTTGTACAACCTCAGCGGCCCCCACTGGGGCTGGCCCCTCAGTGTGTCTTCATCAGTAGGAGGGCCTGGGCTTCTTGAGCTTATTTGCTTTGTGAAGCTGAATTTGCTCCTGTTATGTCAAAAATTACTTGGTTCCCCTGAGGTCCAGTTTGGAGAGGAAAGGTAGAATAATGCTGCATCCATTCACTTTGCCAGTTTTCAAAATAATGATTTAGTTAGACTGCATCTGGCAAAGGCAGGGGTGACCATATAATTTATCGTGACTTTATTGTGCAAACTAGGATATCAAGTAAAAGGGCAATGGGTGTAAATCAGGACACTCAGGGCAAACCTTAATGCACGTTCAACCTATCCAACGGTGACCGTGAGGCTTCGTTTTGTTTTAAGTGTCATTATAAAGTCACAGATTTAAGAATAGTTCATTGGTTTCAATTCACTGCAGCCATTATTCTTACTGATACTCACATTGCACCGCCTTTGGCCAGTAGGAAATCAACACTTCTAAACTCCCATCCTCTCCCTAGGATACGAGTGAAACCATAGGCCTGATGTGCTATTATGCAAAGCACTTGGAACTATCAGAATAAGCCTTGTTCCCCCTGCACTGCCAAAACTTAGTTACTCGTCACCCTGGGGGATCACTGAAGGAATCAGGGACCTCCGTGAGGTCAGGAGCCTAATTGAGGGGTGAGCTGGGGGCTGCACAGCCTTAAAGACCCCACAGGCAGTCAGGGAGGAGGGAGTCACTTATTCTCTAGGACCCGGGCAGGCTGCTGGGGGGTGGGGTCAGGGGAAGGGTTTCAGCTCCATTCTGACAGCATGCTGAGCTAGTCAGCGCTGGGCCATGAGGGAACCAGCTGTCTCCATGGCTCCCCATCACTGTAGCTGTGCAGACAATATGACCTCAAAGACAGCCTTCCTCTGGCCAGCCTCCCAGGGCGAGGATTCTACCTGGCCAGGGGGATGTGTCCACCCAAAGCCTGGCCCCTTCTTGACCACACCCTGGGACTCCCTGCCCAGATGGCCCTTGGCTTGAGTGGGCCTCAGGGCTGCACGCTTCTAGGTCAGTGGTTCCCAAGGGGGTGGGAGGAGTGATTTTGCCCCCCCGGGGACGTTTGGCAATGTCCACAGACATTTTTGGATTTTCACAACTGGAGGATTTTCACATCTGGTGGTTAAAGGCTGAGAGTGTAAGGTGCTTACATCCTACAATGCACAGGATAGCTCCACAGCAAACAATTATCCGGCCCAGAATGTCAGTAGGGTCCAGGCTGAGAAGCTCTGCCCTCGGCCCCAGGGATGTTGTGGGAGAGACAGTCAGCACTGGGGCACCCAGGCTCCCCAGCCCTTGCACACGTAAGTGGGAGAACACAGGGTAGAGTGGAGGGTGGGAAGGGGAGGGTGGGTGAGAGGCAGGTCAGGGTCGCTCTCCCAGCTGCCATGCTCCAGTGTGAAGCCCCAGAGCCTGAGATTTCTAAGGTGGAACCTGGCCTTCCAGGTCTTTGTGAAGCTATACTCATTAAGGCAGGGGGTAGAACACACCTTATTTTAGCATGTTTTCATCTTGGCTTATAACTTAAATATTTAGACATGCCATATATGGCCTCTGCTTATACTCTTGCTCTGGGTGAGGACCTGTGAAACACTCGTTCTCAAAATCTGCTCTGTCAGGGACCCAGGGAGAGTGAAGAATGGGCCCTGCAGCGGGCCCCATGGTCTCTTTGGGCAGGAGTTTGGCTGGGATGACTTTGAGATTCATCACTCCCCAGGATTCATCACTTGAACCCCAATTGTGTGCAGGCAACTTGCTGGATACAGGGACAGCTTACAGTCAGTCTAGGACAAAAGCCCATCAATGATGGTTGTCATCAGGTACGTGAAGGAGATGGTGGGACACTGTCAGATCCCAGGACTGGGGCCTGCAGCTCTGGGGAGCTCCAGGCTGCCTCCTGCTGAGTCCTTACCTCAGGGCAAGTGGGCCTTCACATGGCCACTCTGCCCTGCTGTACCCACAGATGGAGTCTCCCCCCTTTCAGACCAGACTTGGGCCCTGCCAGAATCACCCTAGAGAGAGGTGTCCACTGAAATCTGAGTCCAGACACACAAAGCAGTGAGTGACCTCTGAGATCACCAGTGTGCCCATTTCACAGATAAGGAAACCAAGGCTCCAACTCGTACAAGGCCATGCACAGTGGGAGTGATAGGGGCCTGGTTTAGCCAGATTAGCCGGTTCGCATAGCACTCTACCGCCTGCTACATCCCTTCCCACCTGGGCTGCCCCCAGGACATGGGTGGGGAGGGCTTTCCCAAACATCAGCATTCTTGAATCTCCAAAGGTTGGTCCTGGTTCTGCTTCACTAGACTAAAGAGCCACCATTAGTGTCCCCCTGTCCTAGCCTGGCCTATTACCTACCACTGGCCCCATGAGGGATGGCCCTAACCCACAGAGGGCACAGGGGATGGGCTTGTCGGGGGCTTTACTCCCTGGTGGGCAGCCTGGGGAGAGTAGGGGGAAGTGCTCACCTCTCCACCAGGCCCTTCTCTCCCCACTGGAAGGCCCTTCTTTGCCTGATGCCCACCTACCCCAGGTCCCAGCTCTCCTGGAGCTGAGGTCAGCTGTGTTACCACCGCTGACCATCAGAGGGCACCCAGCCCAGAGGCTCCTAAAGAGGGTGACGGGCTCAGAGAGGGCCCTTATTCCAAGAAGAGCCCATAGCATCTTCAAGAAGAAAACAACTAAGACTTGACCCTAGACCTCTGAATGGAGCCACCCCCAACCCACGCCCTCACACACGGTGGCCTGCTGGGAGCTGGCAGTTCTGTTTGCCAGGCTTTCTGCCATCACTCCTGTTAGGTGTCAAACCTCCCTGACCAGGTCCCCACCTTGATCACCATTTTGCAAAAAATTAAAACTAGATTCCTCACAGAGAGTCCCATTTCAAACCATGAAGATTCATGGAGCCCCTGCTCTGTCCCTGGGCCCAGTCTGGGAGTCAAGGAAGAGGCAAGAGTTGCACCCCTGCCCCTGGGATAAGAATGTGAGCTGACTATGGGTGGGGGGCCCAGGAAAGGGAGGGTCTTTTTGGCCGGGGGTGAGAGGCTGGGAGCAGAGAGGAGCAGCTGAGCTTTGCTGTAGGAGTTAGAGACTGACTGTGGACCCCTCTGTGTGGACTCAAATGCCAGTTCCCAGCTGTGTGGCCCGGGCAGGTTACTTAACCTCTCTATGCCTCATTTTCCCTTCTGTAAAGTGGGGGCAATTGGAGTGCCTCTTGGGGGATTCAGCAGGGCCAAGCAGGGAAGTGCTTAGCATGGATGTCAGCAGGTAATAAATCTTAGTTCTATTCATCATTATATATGGGCGTATGTATCATCGTTATATTTGGGCTGAGCCTTAATAAAGGGGTACTAGAGGGACTTCCCTGGTGGTCCAGTGGTTAGGACTCCGCGCTTCCACCGCAGGGGGCACGGGTTTGATCCCTGGTCAGGGAACTAAGATCCTGAAAGCCGAGCGACGCAGCCAAAAAATAAAAAAATAAAAATAAAATAAAAGGGTACTAGAATCCGCCAGCCAGAAGGAAGGAGGCACAGCCTGGGTAAAGGCACAAAGGTAGGCTGAGTGTCTCTGAGCCAAATGGCAAGGGCATTAGCGTCGGAGATGGGGCTGCTTTTCAGCATCCTGGGCGCAAGAGGAGGCAGCAAGGGGCTTCCCAGCACACCCACCCTGGCTAGCTGCTGCTGCTTCTCCTTCTTCAGAAAAAAAAGCTCATCTTGCTACAGTATGCAGCAGCCAGTAAAAGCATGCTAATCTTTAACGTGTTAGCAAAACAGCCTCCAGTCTGAATATTGGCTCTTCCTCCCATCTGTGGCAGTTTGCACAGATTTTTTTTCGAGTGGCAGAATGCCTCATCTATGTGCCAGCCGGCTGCAGGCGCCCTCCACTGTCACAGAGTAAACCAACCCTCGCCTGGAAGGTGAGGACCAGACCTCTCGTCCCAGCCCCAGCCCCATCCACTGCCTCTGCAGAGTGTGAATCTGGCGGAGGGGCTCAGCACCCACCTCACCTTTGCACAAGTGGCCAGATTCGTGGATTCTACAGACCAGTAAAATTAACCCCCCAAACCAACTGGAAAATTCATGATTTTGCCAAGGAAAGCTATTTGAGAGAGAGAGAAAAGAAAACTACAATCCAAGATCTCCTTCAATTCAGCAAAGAAAGGAAAATTTGACATCGAAAGGAAAGAAGGACAGAATTAAGACTAAAAGGTTTTTGAGCAGATTTAGCTTTATGAAGACCCACCACATTGCCTTCATTTTTCTCCTTTGGGGATTAGAAATAACCCTGGAGAATCTATAGCCAGCGAACCCAGTGGGGGTTGGTAAGTCCAGCACCATAGGGGTGCCCAGTGGCCTGAACCTGAGCCATCTTGGCTGACCCCTCCCAGCCCACTGTCCCCACCAGAGAAACACAATCAAAATTTAGTCCTTGGGAAACATAAGTTGCTCCAGCTCTTGTCAAGTGGCAAAGAATCAAAGAAGGAATAAATAGCAATATTTTATAAGTTTTAAAATGTTATTTTAACACAAATACCAGAGCAACTCTAGCATAAATCAACAGAGACACACAAAAGTATGTTTGTACAAGAAATGTAATAAGCTGGTATGAAAAACAGTGTCAACTGGTGCAGATGGCAGAAAAAGCCAATATTCAAATGTATGCTGTTTTACTAGCACATTAAAGATCAACATTTTGCTACCTGCTGCTCATGATAGCAGGATTAAAAAAACACACAACACTCACATATACTCACGCGCGATATTCTAACCCAGAGAATGAAAGATCCTTAAAGAAATTGTCAGGTACTTTCTATCCTTCATCTGGTGGTTTTAAAGCTTCCGTGGTTCAGAGAAAAATTTGCATCTGAGAATGCAGCTTTCCTCATATCTGCCTGATGTTTGAGAAAATTAGGCAAGGAGGATGAGAAAATATCAGTGCTGCAACCCTTAACGCCCTTCTGGATTAGTAACAGGAACAGCGAGGACAGAGCTACCCTAAATGCAAGCTGACTCTGCTTCCCTCTCCGTGTACAGCGCAGGCTATTTTCAAGGTGTTTCCTCAGGCACTGTAGCTCTGGGAGCCCCCAAAGAATTCTATGAAGTGGGCAAGCTTAGGAACATTAGCCCCACACTGCGGCTGGGCAAACTAAGGCTCAGAGATGGTGAATAGATGGACAAGGGATCACAGAGCCTAGAGGAAGTAGATTAGGGATGCAGATGGAGCACATTACTCAGCAAGGAAGTTGCCAAGGAATTCTCAACTGTCTTGTGGTGTTTGCTCTGAAACCCAAGGATCTGAGAATCAGGCAGCCTGAGTTCAAATCCCAGCTCCACCTGACCTGACCTTGGACCTGACCTTGGATGCTCACATTTGAGCATCCACTGCTTACTCTGAGAAATGAAAACAATAAAACTGTCCCTGTAGGGGTGGTGTCAGGTCGGCAGGGGCCTAGGCTTAGCATGACCGGGATAAGCGGGGTCTACAGCGTAAAGCTCTATCTAGAACAGAAAGAGCACAGCAACCACCTGGGAGACAGAGCCGGCCCACAGAGGGTTTGTTTGGTGTTTTTAAAAGTTTTGAAACCATGTAAAACAATCTAGCGTTTTCACTTAAAGACCTAGAGTGCTTCTTATCTTGACGAATCCCCACCTGGCAACAAGCAGCCCGGGCTGTGAGGGAGAGGGCTGCCCTGCTTCCCTGGGTCAGCTGATCTGGGCAGGAAGCGTTGAGGGCTGGGCAGCTGCTTCCTTGAGCTCTCAGCCCCACTGCCGGGCACAGGCAGGGCAGGATATGCCCCATGGCGGGCTTCACAGCCCTAGTGGGCGCTGTGCTGGGTTGAATGATGGCTCCCCTAGAAGACAGAGAACCTGTGAACACAACCTTGTTTGTTAAAAGAGTCTTTGCAGATGTAATTATGTTAAGGCTCCCCAGATAAGGAGGTATCTTGGATTAACCAGACAGGCCTTAAATCCAATGGAAAGTGTCCTTATAAGAGACAGAAGAGGGGACGACATGGGGAGGAGACCACGTGACGACAGAGGAAGAGACTGGAGCGATTCTCCCCTAGAACCATCGGAGGGAACGCAGTCCTGTTGACACCTGGCTTTCCAACTTCCAACCTCCAGAACTGAGAGACTACGTTTCAATTATTTTAAGCCACCAAGTGTGTGATAATTTGTTAGGCAGCCTCAGGAAACTCACATGGGCATGGCCAGCAGCTCAGACACTCAGGGGCGAGTGGCCCCGACCTGTGCCCCTCTGGCTTCATCTGTGCCTGACCCCATTGGCTCAGACTCTTAAGAGGCTCCGGGGGCTCCCAGCACAGCCTGCCAGCCCCTCAGGACCTGGGCACTTGCTGCTCCTGTCACGAGTCGCAGCGCTCCAGGGCACCGGGCTCCACTACCTCCCAGCCCTGGCCTGGAACACGCTCCTTTCCCCACCCCCACCTCAGGGAAGTGGGCCCTGACTCTGACCCTGGCCTCTGTGCTGACCCGTCTCCAGCAAGAACTGTTTCTGCTTTCTAGGTGTCATAGCCCCAGAACCCAGCAGAGAGCCTAAAATGTATGGGTGTAGAGCTGATTAACGTGCAAATAAACCACTGTGCAAGCACTAGCTGAGCAGAAAGGAAAGGGGGAAAGAATGTGATACAATGCTTTACCCATTAAATTGACGAAAATGTAAATGTATGATAGTATCAGGTCTTGGAGAGGATGTGGGAAAATACTCTCACATGTCAATGGTGGGAGTATAAATTGGTACCTCTCTGATGCAATTTGTGGAACATTTTAAACGCACATGCTCTATGACCCAGCAATTTCACTCCTTTTTTTTTTTTTAATTATTTATTTATTTTTATTTATTTATTTATGACTGTGTTGAGTCTTCGTTTCTGTGCGAGGGCTTTCTCTAGTTGCGGCAAGCGGGGGCCACTCTTCATCGCGGTGCGCGGGCCTCTCACTGTCGCGGCCTCTCTTGTTGCGGAGCACAGGCTCCAGACGTGCAGGCCCAGTAATTGTGGCTCACGGGCCCAGTTGCTCTGCGGCATGTGGGATCTTCCCAGACCAGGGCTCAAACCCGTGTCCCCTGCATTGGCAGGCAGATTCTCAACCACTGCGCCACTAGGGAAGCCCCAGCAATTTCACTCTTCATAGCTACCCTGGAGAAATCTTAAACAGAAACCCATGCAATAACCTCACTGCAGCCCTATTATAAAAGTGAATGATTGGAAAGAGCCTAGATGTCGAGAGCGGATTGGTTAAATAGCCAGTGTGAGGTCCCTGTGAGGGAACAGGATGCAGCAGCGAAGAAGCATGAGGTATACCTCTCTGTACTGACACACCACTGGGCTGGGAAACAGTTGAAAAATGACATGCACATTACAAGACTGTGTTTTTTTATTAATTTTTTTTAAACAAAACCATCCCACAAAGTAATACTACCAATCATCTGGGCAGTGGTTCTATGACAATGTGATTTATAATAAGAAATATATATTTGATCTCTCCCCTTGTCTGGCACAGAGCTCCTAAAATTTTCTAAGTGTGGAGAGCTATAAAGCTGTCTTTTGTTGTGTTAATGAATGACTTTTGGAAGGCCCCTAGGTCACTAGAGGGTGAGTGCTGATGGCCAAGGGAACCGGCCAAGTGATTAGAGGGTTGGAACTTTCAGTCCCACCCCCTGACCTCCAGGGAGGGGAGAGGGGCTGGAGGTTGAATTAGTCGCCAATGGCCAATGATTTAATCAATCTTACCTTTGTAAATGAAGCCTCCATAAAAACCCTAAAAGGATGGGTTCGGGATCAGAGAGCCTCCGGGTTGGTGAACACGTGGAGATGCAGGGAGAATGGCTCCCTCAGAGGGAAACTCCGCACCCTTTCCCCAGACCTTGCTCTATGCATCTCTTCCATTTGGCTGTTCCTGAGTTATATCGTTTTATAAGAAACTGGTAATGTAGTAAGTAAAATGTTTCTCTGAGTTCTGTGAGCCGCTCTAGCAAATTAATCAAACCCAGGGAGGAGGTCGTGGGAACCTTGGATCTATAGCCAGTCAGTCAGAAGCACAGGTGACAGCCTGGACTTGTGATTGGCATCCTAAGTGGTGGGTGGGCGGGGGGAGGGGGCAGGAGGAAGGGGGGGGGTTGTGGGATGGAACCCTTACCCTGTGGGATCTGATGCTATCTCCGGGTAGATGGTGTCAGGATTGAGTTAAATTGTAGGACACCCAGCTGGTGTCAGAGCACTGCTTGTAGGTGTGCAAACCACTCCCCACCCCTAATCTCTAGACATTGGGAATTGGGCAAAGAACTTTTTATGTCCACAAGGGGGAGCAATTTTGCCCCCGAGGGAACTTGTGGCAATGTCTGGAGTTATTTTTGGTTGTCACAACTGGGCAGGAGCTGTTACTGGCACCTAGCAGGTGGAGGCCAAGGTTGCTGCTAAACATCCTACAAAGCACAGGATGGCCTCCAGAACACAGAATCATCGGCCCCAAATGCCAATAGTGCCAGGTTGAGAAACCCTGCTCTAAATGCAGAAATGTCTGGAAGGACACAAGTCAAACTGATGACAGAGGTACCCTGGGGGGTTTGGGTGCTGGTCAAAGAGAACTTTAATCCTATAGGTAATATGTTCACTTTATTTCCTAGAAGAATACATTTGTGTACTGTTGTGTAAGTGAAAAGACAGAGAGAGAGGAATAAAGGAGGGTCAGAGTGGACCACAGTGGACCTGGGTCTGCCTTGTCCCCCCGTGCCTCCAGGGCAGCAGTGGGGTTCAGGGTGGGGGGAGTGCCAGGGGCTCATTTTGTTACCACTGTCCCACACTCCTGTCCAAAGGGCCTTGGCCTGGGGCAGGCTGGAAGAACCCCCTCTGCCCCATGCAGTGACACTCCAGGGAGTGCCAGTACTGCAGCAACACCAGCCACATATTAGGTTTTCACTTTCCCATAATGAATGTGACTTTCAGCAACTTTCCTGAGTGTTTTTAAAAACAGCCTCTTTCACCAAAGCATCATTACCAGCAAATTTCTAACAGCTTCCAAACAAACTTCATATAATCACCTACAGCTCATGGTAACAAAGCTCCTCCATCTTCACAGGCAGCTACAGAACTCTCCTGACAATTAGCTGAGAAGGAGTGACATTTGTGGTGTCATTTGAATGCTCAGCACAGACTTCTGTTTCCAGCAGCTACCAAGACCTGGGGCTGGGGATGGCCCAGGGTGTTATTATTGTTTAAGCACCTGGTTGATACCTGAACTTGGCAGTGAAGCTAAGATCCCTTCAACCCCATTGTACCCCGGAAGTCTCTGCTATTACTCAGTTTGGTGTGTCACTACCAGACCTTTATCCTATGCATTTAGATAGATAGATAGATAGATAGATAGATAGATAGGTAGATAGATAGATAGATAGACAGACAGACAGACAGACAGACAGACAGAGACAGACAGACAGACAGACAGACAGACAGACAGATAGATAGATAGACAGATAAAGTAGATAGATTTGCAGTCACAGAAATTGTTTTCTGGGGCTTTTTTCCAGCTATAAATGGCTCCATATTGTACATACTGTTCCTCAAGTTGCCTTTTTCCCCCATCTTGTGCCTTGGAGGTCCTTCTTTGCCTGCCATGTACTATTATCACATTGTGTCCTGAAGCAAGGGGCGAGTGAGGGCTAAAATCAGCCTTGCTCACTGGCCAGACCTGGCTGTGTCAGCGCAGAGGCAGGGATGCGTCTTTGTAATTCACCTGCCGAGAAGGGGCGCCTTTCTGGGCTCCACACAGGTACCGCAGGGGCTGGCAGGTCTTTGAGTGCTGCCCTGTGCCCAACAGCAAGTGGGAATCCCACTTTGAGCAGCTGAACATTTAGGGGGTTTCCATTTGTTGGTCGTGCACAAATCTGCCACAAGCATCCTTGCCCTTGCCTCCTTGGGCATACGTGTCTCCAGGCAGACACTCTGGGCTTGCCAAAGCAGCCACAGAGTGGGTCTTTTTTGAGTCTCCCCCATCCCGTGAGGAAGGCAGCTTGGGGTACTGTAACTTGTGGACACCAAAGGGGACCCTGGGACTTTGCTGAAGTCAGCTGGTGAGTGAGCAACAGGGCTGGGACCAAGCCCCAAGCATTAAGCTCGCTAAGCTCAGGGCTGGAGCACAGCTTCTGAACAGCAGTCCTTGTTGTCCATCACAGTCCCAAGCCTGGGACCCCTGCACTTGGCTGCCACGGCCACTCTCTCAACCTAGCTCACCCCACAACCCCATCCATCTTTCTCTCTCTCCCTCTCTCTCTCTGTCAGTGTACCCATCCACAATCCACCAACCATTCATCCACCCACCCACCCATCCGTCCATCCATCCACCCACTCATCCATCCATCCACGCCTCCATCCATCCACCCACCCATCCATCCATCCATCCATTATGCATAATTCACTGAATAAATAATTATCAAGTACCTACAATGTACAAGGCATTATTCTAGGCACTGGGGACAGAGCAGTGAACAAAACAGTCCAAGATCCCTGAATGGAGCTGAACTTCTAGGGGTAGGGAGGCCACAATAAACAAGATCCTTTTGTAAAGCACTAAGTCCTATGAAGACAACACAAGTGATGTAACAGATAGGGAGGGGAGGGAAGTTAGGGAAGGACTTTCTGGGAGTGATACCTCCTGAATGTGGAGAAAGGACCAGTCGTGTGACGATCTGGAGGAAGGGTGTTCCAGGCAGGGGAACAGCAAGCGCAAAGGTCTGGGGTTGGAAGATGCTCAGCGTAGGCTGGGAATGGCATGAGCCACACCCGGTGGCTGAGGTGTGGTGCGGGGAGAGGACATAGAGAGGTCAGTGGGTCGGCTGGCCCAGCCGCAGCCATGCCTGGAGCTAAACTGGGTGGCAGTGGCATCAAGCATCTCGTCTTCGGGGCCATCCTGCAGCCTCCCCCACTCTGCAGTCCTAGATCGTGCTCCGCCCCACCCCGCAAGTGGTGCAGCAGATGGGGGAGTGTAATGTGTCCCAGCCCCTGGGGGTTCCAGTTGGCCTAGAAAAGGCAGAACCCCCCCTCACCCCCATCCACCCTCTCTCCCATCCACTGGGCCACTGCTCTGAAAACACAACAGCAACAACAGGAGGTCTATGCACAGGGCCCCAAAGGCTCCCTTGTCTTCACCATTTACGCATCCTGTGTATGGAGAGGGGAAAGCTCCTTAGGGTGAGTCCTGGGTCTCAGTCCCATATTCATAAATTCTTTCTGAAGAAGGGTGTAGCCTTCCACCCCAACCAAAAGTCCCCTTGAGTCCCCAGGCCCTGGACTTGAATTCTTCCCCCAGTGAGAAAAACTGGGTCAGGGCTGCATCTGCTTGAAACATGTTTGTTTGTTTTAAAACAATGGTTTAAAAGAATTTGAAAGAGCTGACAATGTTTAAAAATTGGGAGAAATTATGTTAAAAATTAAAGATTCCCTGCTTATCTGAGAAAATGAAAAGATGTGGTAATGCTGGGCTGGGCCAAGCCCACAAGCCCCCTCCGGACATCTGGTGGTTACTGAGGGGCGGCAGGGAAGCGTGTCCTCTGCAGTCTGTTGCGGGCCCCACCACTCCCCGCCGCCCCCGATGTGGGGAGCTGTGCTGCGGGACCACTCATTCCCCACGTGCACAGAGGTCGGGGAGCAAACTCGGGGCTCAGCTTCCAGACCCATGGACCTCAGGGAGGGGAGGGGCAGCTGGGCCTCAGTCCTGCTGCTCGGGAGCCCCCAAAAGCCCGTGCCCAAGAGAGTGGTGGAGAACCCCAAGGCCAGCAGGAGGCATCTCGGCATAACTAGAGGGGACCCCCAAATGTTCATGTAAGATACCAAACACTTTACATGATGCTGGGGGATAGGGAGCCCCCAAAGGACAGAAAATTTCTCACAGGCAGGTGGGATGGGTAACCAGAGTCACATTGCACAAAGTTAAATTAAATTCAAAGAAAATAAAGCAATGTATATCCCAGTTGAGACAAAAGGGTCATGTCTGGTAATAATCAAGGCATTCGCCCTGTTCTTTAGAGCAGCTCCTGTAACTAGAGGCAGCAGGGGGTGGAGGTGGTGGTGAAGGAGCAAAGGCCACACACTGACCATCCCCACACACATACACACCAACCCAACACATACAACTAACACCTCTGTTACAGGCTGAACTGGACCCTCAGAATTCATGTTGCAGCCCTAACCCCGGTACTTTAGAATGTGACTGTATTTGGAGATAGGGCCTTTAATAAAGATGCGATTAAGTTAAACTAAGGGGTGCGGGGTCTGATCCAATCTGACTGGTGTCCTTATAAGAAGAGGAGATTAGGACACCGAGAGACAACACCAGGGGTGCGTGCGCACTGAGGAAAGACCATGTGAAGACACAGGGAGAAGGCGGCATCTACAAGCCAAAGACTGAGGCCTCAGGAAAAACCCTGACAACACCTTGACTTTCGACCTCCAGCCTCCAGAGCTGTGAGACATCCATGTGTGTTGTTTAAGCCCCCCGGTCTGTGGCATTTCGTTGTGGCAGCCGAGCAGACTAATGCAACTGCCATATGTACAAGCACCAACCCCCCAAAACTGGCCCCATGTACACACACCCACACACATCCCCTAAGCTCTCACCAGCCCTTCGACACATACAAATGTACAGGAGCACACGTGACCCCCACACACACCCACGCCCCGTCCCCCATTTCACCTGAATGCCAGGATTGGGCCATTTCGGTTAATGCTCTTTTTATTTATTTATTTATTTATTTATATTGGAGTATAGTTGATTTACAATGTTGTGTTAGTTTCAGATGAACAGCAAAGTGAATCAGTTATACATATACGTATATCCATTCTTTTTCAGATTCTTTTCCCATATAGGTTATTACAGAATACTGAGTAGAGTTCCCTGTGCCATACAGTAGGTCCTTGTAGATTATCTATTTTATATATAGTTATGTGTATATATTAATCCCATATGATGCTCTTGATTCTTATTTGTAGTTGGATTAATTGACTCCTCACAACCTAATCAATGTGTGTTTCCATTTGTCAAATAGGAACCTAAGGCTCTTTCAAGTAACCAGCCATGATTTGTACCCTTGGAGCACAGGTAACACCGAGAGTGCCCTTCTCTTCCCACCTTGCTGCCCATGTCTGCCTGAACAGCTGGTGGCTCTGAGGTACGACATAGCCACTGGATTGTATGACCATTTTCAGAAACACTAGTGATGTAAGTAATAGATTCCTGAATGTACATGGAACTCTTTAAATGTTTTGTCGATAACTCAGAAGATGCCCCACCAGCCTGCAGATTCCTGGGGTCACAAGTCTATCCTCATGGTACTGTGGATGGGCACACATGCTGGTGAACCGGGAGTCCTGGTTATTGGAGTATCAGAGGAGGTGTCTTTCCCTGCACTTTACACAACTAGATTAAACTACCTGATAGTCCAGGGAACTCTAGAGATGAGGTATTCTTGATTCAAATATCAATACAATATCTTTTCTGTAGCTGGGACGGAAAGTGTCGGAGTCATGAAAACTCACATCGACATGGCTGATAGTTGTGAAATATTCCTTCAGCATCAGGTGGACACTTCCTCAGGGCAACCACCGGAGAAGGCCACGTACCTTCCAGGCTGACCGTCCCTGCAGATGACAATCCGAATATTCTGGAGCAGAAGACTGTGAGGCTCTTTCCAAGCTGTGGCAGCTCAGAAGCCAAGAGGGGTGGACCCCCCCTTCTCATATCAGGCTGTAGGTCTTGCACTTCCCGTCCCTCGGGTGGCCTCTACTCAGGGGCAGGGACACAAAAGCTGCAAGATCAAGTTCAGCCTGGTTGAGAAAAACGGAGACCAACCTCCAAGGCACACTGTATGTGCCATGGCTGCCTGGGCCTGCCCCCAACCCCTCTTCAAACCCCTCCTTCATGCATCTGCAGCTCAAGACCCTGTGGTGAGGAGATCTGCAACTCAAGGCTGTTTCTGGAGCCCTTGGATATGAGAGAAGGGAGAACCTGAACTGAAGTCGCCGTGGCTAGTGGAGATTATGGTTTTTCTTTTAAATTATTTATAAAGACATTCTCCAGGTGGAACAATAAAAATATCATAGATAAGGCTAAAGGCCCTGCTCTTCCTTTCCCTCACCCCGATGCTGCTATCTTCGGGGATGTCTGTCCCAGCACTGCTCCCGTGTACCTACGTACATGTATCTAGGCACACAGACTCATGCTTGCACTAAGTCCCAGGCCAGGAGGCGTGAACCTGCTCCTTCCTACCCCGCAGTGGGGGCCCCGAGTCCGCCTGCCCTGCCTCTACTGTCCATGTGCATGAGCCTGCCACGTGAGCATCCTTGGCGCCTCCTGGCATGTGTGGGAGAGTTCCCCTCCACGCGGGCACCGAGAGGTGCAAATGCTACCTCACAGGTGCATGCTTTTTCAATTTTAGTACATTCTGCTCAATTAGGTTTCAATAGCAACAAAATGGCTTCACTCAGTAAACACTGAGGCTGACCCATCTCCTCCCTGGACCACACGGAAGGTTTCTGCATGGGGAATGTGGTGGGTTGAATTGTGTTTCCTAAAAAGATGTGTTGAGGTCCTAACCCCCACTATCGATGAATGTGAACTTGCTTGGAACAGGGTCTTTGCAGATGTCATCAGGTAAAGCTGAGGTCATACTGGATGAGAGTGGGCCCTAAATCTAAGGAGAGGGAGATGTGTATAGAGAGACACAGACACACACACAGGCAAGTAGGCCGTGTAAAGACAGAGGCAGAAATTGGGAAGATGCAGCTACAAACCAAGCAATGCCAGGATTTGGGGGAGCCACCAGATGCCAGGAAGAGGCAAGGAAGGATTCTCCCCAAGAGCCTTCAGAGGGAGCATGGCCCTGCTGACACCTTGATTTTGGACTGATAGCCTCCAGAAGTGTGATGGAATAAATGTCTGTTGTTCTAAGGTGATTTGTTAAGGCAGCCCTAGGAGACTCATACAGGGAACGTGCCCAGAGTTGACCACAAGTCTGACTCCACTATTGGAGCACAGGCTGAAGCCTTTCTTCTCTTTCCCCAGATGAAATACCCTTGCACCCAGAGGGCCTATGCAGCTCTCAGCACAAGGATTCCAGCCAGTGATGGTCCGGGACAGGGGCCACATGACCCTGATTAAGTAACTTGCTCTGTGTCCCGCACAAGGGGTAGCCTCTCTGCTCAGGCTTCCAAAGGGAGCCCCACAGAGGTAACTCTTGGTGCTGACCCTCTGTATGGTCCCCTGTGCAATCTGCCCCTTGCAGCTTTGCCCACCTGCTGGGCCCTTCTCCTTGAGGCAGCCCAGGCTTCCCCCCAGGTCAATACAATCTCAGCACCACTGTTCCCTTTCATTCCCCCTCCCTATCCTCCTCTTCTATTTTAGAAAAATTTTAATTCACCTACACACACATTTCAGTCCTGTGATTCCCCTAGGCCTCTGAGGCCTGAGTAAGGATGGCACAGTGAGATTACTTCCCCGTTTGATGGCTATGGAAGCCACACCCCTGGGAGTGGGTGGTGGGGTGGAGTGGTGGAGGGTGTCTTCTGTGGAAAGAGGAAGTGCTGTCTCAGCTCTGCTAAGGGCCCCTCGTCCTGGACCCCTCATGGAGAGCCCAGCTGCCTGGCACCTTTGATTCTGGTGACTGTAAGAGGAAAGGTGGCTGAGAGTTGTAAGGATGGGGAGGGCCAAAGAAGATAGTAAAAGGAACCTTTTGGTCAGTGGTCTTGGAGTGTGATCATGGTCCCTAGAAGAACACTCAGGGCCATAGCAGTCTTGGCTCATCTCCTTGAAGGCTGAAGTTCAGAAGAGTCTTCACACAGCAGCCATGGACAGACAGGAGCCAGAAAGGCAAATCCGATCCTCCACCCACCAAAGTACACGCATACTTTAAACCGGTGGGGCCTGCCCAGAGACCTTTCACTAGAGTGCAAGGCCCTGTGGGGTCTAGACCACCCACCTCTCAGTCTTTCCTTGTTCCCATCTCCGTGCTCCACACCCCAGGCACACCAGTCTTTATGTGCTCATACCTGCCTCAGGGCCTTTGCACATGCCGTTCTCGCTGTTGTCTGGAATCCTCTTCACTCCCTCTTCAGGGTAATTCCTGCACATTCTTCAGGTCTCAGCTCAAAGCTCACTTCCATAGGAAGCCTTCCCTGACATTCTCCCTTTTCCCCAGAGCAGCTCAGATCTCCCCTTAAGGGCTGTCATCACACCCCACCTTTCTCCATAGCAACACTTATCACAACTGCGATTACAGACAGTGCTAATAAAAGCTCTTGTTGGTCTTAGTTTGCATCACATGACCATCACAGAGCTGACCTTATATCCAGGGGAAAGGAAATCTGTGACTGGCAGGGCCTACATCACAGGTTCATCTTGAAACTGGGGAGGGCCATGGAGACAGCCCCACTTGAACCACTTAGATTAAAAGAAGTATGTTTCTCAAATGAGAATTACCCCAGGAAGGGGCAACTGCTGCCAGCTAAGCAAGAACAACTTCCACCCCTAGTGAAGGCTGAGGCACCCTGCCTCTGCACCCACATCTCTGCAGGCCTGTCCAGGGTAGAAGACAGGCAGGGAGAGCCCAGCTCTTGCTCAGGTTGGAGCTGCTAGATGACACCATGGGCTCCACCAGGAGGCAGTACGCGAGTGGTACAGGAGGGAAACAGCAGAGGCTCTAGACTGCCCCATCAGAGGTGCCAGAGCCCTGTCCCTGCCAGGCGCAGTTCTCTCCACGCAGGGGACAGCTGCTGAGCCAGGGGTACAAGGGTGCACCCACCCCTGCTGTCACAGAGGCCACGTCTGGCTGCAAGGGTACAATGGTCAACACCTAAATAAAGCTTGGAAAGCAGGTAGAAAAAAATGGTCTGATGAGAATAAAGCAGAGTGAGGGGAGGGGGGCGAGGCAGTTCTTTTAAATCAGGAAGGGCTCTTATGAGGAGAAAGAGTCGGGCATGCCAGTATCTGGAGGATGAGCTCTTCCAACAGGAAACAGCGAATGCAAAGGCCCTTTGGTAGAAATGAGTGTGGCCTGTTCTAGAAGAAGGTTCTCATGTCTGGAGCACGGGAGTCCACGAGAGCAGAGGGAGGGGGCAGCAGGAGTCCTGGAAAGGAGCTGGGTATTACCCCAAGACCTGTGAGAAGCTGTTGGAGGACGTTCAGTGGGAGAGAAAGCCCTTTAAGTTCTGAGATTCCAGGACTCTGTGGTGGGAGAGGGGGTGTCTGCCGGGAAGCGCCCCAAAGTCTGCAGCCTTTATAAACACACAGGGCTCCTCCCAGGCTCCCGCTGCCATAGAGCAAAGTTCTGACGCTACTTCTGCGTGAGGCAATGGAGACATCTGCTGCATTGTAGACACAATTGGATACTTTTCAACATATTGCTCAGCCTGTAATTTCCAACAGCTCCATCCAATTCAGAGGGGCGGGTGGCACTGGGGGCAGCTTCCGCAGCAGAAGCAGGGATGGGGGAGGTGATGCTATGTCCTCCTGTGGCTCCCAGGTACGCCTGGGGTGCTGGGGGGGCTTCCCCCAGAGAACCTTCACCTCTCTGGCTTGGGGCATTTGATCGGTAATGTGGAGGGCTCATCTGGACGTGAACCGGTGAAAGCTGCGAGTCTAGGACCTGCTTCCTGAAGGAAGGGACAGGTGCGTGTGAGGGGCTGGCATTGTCCCACATCCTGACAAAACCTTGCCCCTGCCCCTGTTCTGGGGACCTTGAGGCTGGGAGAGGGAAGTACTTGCATGAGCTCACACTGAGCTGTAAGTGGCAGAGCCATCACCTGAAGCCACCTTGGCTGGACCTAGAGGGCCTGAGCCTCAGCACCCCACACTCTGTGGTCATTCCCTGGGCACCTACAGCAAGGGCATCACCAATGTTCGAGGGACCCAGAACACTGCTCTTACCACTCCCTCCCCAGAAATGGGTCAGAGAACAGGGGGATGAGGACCCATGGCCCCAAAGGGTCCCTGTGTCACAGTCCCCACACCCACAGTGGGCAAACCTCACAGGCCCGCAGCCCATAGCCCAGCTGGCCCTGCCACATGCCTTGCTCCAGCCTGACTCTTGAATGGATGGCCCTGAGAATTTTCGAGAAGATTCTGTGGGCTATTTCTAATGGTTTGTTTTGGCCTGTGCCCATCTGAAGGGGCGGGAGGGGAAGCTGGGGGCTGCAACGGTCTCTCTGGGTGGGAGAGGAGGGGCTGTGTTTCTGAGGCCACACTCTTCTACATCTTTTGACCCACTTTCCCTCCAGACTCCTCTCAGGATCCCGGGCTGCCCACAATATTTGGGTAAGCACGACACCCTGAACCACAAGAGGGCATTGCTTAGCCCCTTACATGTCCGATGACAGGACCTCAGCAGAGGAGAGATTTCTGAGCCAGGGCCCAGCCTGAGGGACCAGGACTGCCTCATCTTTCCGTTTTCATAAGTCTCCAAGGCCAGCCTCCTCAGCAAGGGAAGGAAGCAAGGCCCTTGCAGGCTCTCATATCCTTACCTCTCACAAAAGGACCAAATCCCTTGTTCCAGCTGCAGTTTCAAAATAACCCAGGGAATAGCTCTGAGTGACCTGGCTTGGGTGGTGTGACCACCTGGGACCAATCAGCTGCTGCAGGGGTGGGGTGGGGACAGGCGAGATGATTGTGGCCTCTGCCAGACCCATGAGGCTGGAGTGAGGAAGCAGCAATTCCCCCAAAAGAGCATGTGTGTGTGTGGGAGGGTTCTGTTTCCAGAAGGGAGTCAGGGGGCAACAGGCAAAGCACAACAGGAAAAGCTTAGAGGAGGAGGTGGCATTTGCATGGGCTTCGAAGGGTGGGGAGCACTCAGGTGCACAGGAAGAGGACAGGAGAGCCACAGCAGGAGGAATGGTGTAGACACAGGCCCTGCGGTATATCTGGGGCAGGGGGCCTCGGGTGCAGCTGCACCGTGGGGACTATAGTCAGGGGACCAGACACCAGAACCACATCTCTGCTAGCTGGCTTGGTGCTCTTGGGAAAAGGTGCCCTCCTGGGCTAGCTCAGTCCCGGCGCAGATGGCATGGTGAACGAGTGCAGAATGGGTTCTGGCCAGATGGTGTTGTGTACAGCGCGTGCAACCACGGGCGGCGGCCCCGACCAGGATGTCGGGACTGGACTAGGCAGACCCTGTCAGCCCGTGGAGGCCTCCTCTCTGGAGGAGAGCCTCTCTGTGTCCTGCAGAGCCTGACCAGGACGCAGCCCTCCTGCAGCAACAGCATGAAAATGGGAGCAAGGATGGCAGCCCCCCAGCTGACGGGTGAGAAGCCCCAGCTGATGGGCAGGCAGGTCTTTGCAGCCTCCTCGAAGCAGGCACAGGGCAGAGCCCCAAGAAGCAATTCATCAGCCACGTGGGCCTGCACGGACTCCCACTCTGTTCGGGGGCCTTAGGACTTCTGCCGCCCAGTGGATAGGCCTCTGATTCCTTCCCAGCCCACCAAGAGGCCAGAGGCAGCACCGCACGCCAATTACAGGAGCCAATTAGTTCGCACTTAACGGGGATATTTTCTTTTAGTGCGCAGAACCGAGGGGCATAAAACCCTGATTCCTCTTCTGTGGTTCAATCCTGATCTCCGTGTGCTCATAGCATTTAATAACCCCTGCCGCAGACTGAGGGCCAAATCTGCTCAGGGCGCAGGGAAGCCAAGAGGGCAAGTCCCCATCAACAACCTGGTGAGGAGTCCACTGCCGTCTGTGCTGTTCCCTTTCCCCTCTGCAGCTCCCAGAAGTTTCCATAAAAACAGATGTAAGTAATCAAAGACTTCTCAGCCCCCGAACAGCTCTGCTCCTGAAGGCTTCCATGAAGCCTGCTCCCTCTGCCGGGGTCTGTGGCTCCAAAAGACTCTTAAACCAGCCCTCAAATCTCTCCCTAGGAAGGAAGACTCCTCCTTGCCCGCAGATCTGCGATCATTTGTCGAGTATTTTATGGTCAATAATAATAGTAATAACAACTCGGCTGTCCTGATGTCTTTTCTAATGATGCTCAGAGCACGTGGTGTGGGACCCTTATAGCATCACATTGGCTGATGAGCAAGGGGTCTCATCCGCACTTTGGGGATGGAAAGAAGGCGGTACACTGACGGGGCCAGCCTCAGCGCCATCTCCCCCAGAGTCTAAATGCTCCAGGACAAAGGTGGGAGTTGTCTTCTTCCTTGGCAGGCCTGCTGCTGGCCTTTTCCCGCATTCCTTGTGCAGTGTACCTTACCAAGTGCCCCGGAGCCTGGAGCTCAGCGATGGGGGCGGATAGAGCCAGGACGCCGAGTGTGACGCTGATTAATCATCCTGACTTCAGGCAATCTTACTGTTCCGAAGGCCTGGCCCAACCCACACGTTTTACAGGTGGGACTCTCAGGGCTAACGCCAGGACGCCTGGCCAGCCCCTGGAGGTCCCAAGACCCAGGCTCCCCCACCCACACTCCCTGCATTTCACCGCATTAGTGCCAGCATGAGCTGAGTGGTGAACAAAAAAGTGACTTTTAAATCAAACAGCCCAGACTGTACATGCGTGGGGTTGGTTCTCCAGTCTCTAGTTGTTCCTGAAAGTTGCCCTTTTAGGGGACTTTCCTTGTGGGTATAGTCTTAGCAAGAGGGCCATCCCCTTGGCCTGCCTCTTGCTGCCTCACACTATGGAGACCAAGGTGGGCTCACCTGATTCCACCCACCCCTGGTGTACACAGATGGCTTGAGCTAGACTTGCAGACCACATGCCTGTTTTCAGGGCGGTGAGTCTTTTTTTCCCTTTTTTTTAAATAAATTTATTCATTTGTTTTTGGCTGCGTTGGGTCTTTGTTGCTGTGCGTGGGCTTTCTCTAGTTGCGGTGATAGGGGGCTACTCTTCGCTGCCGTGCGCGGGCTTCTCATTGCAGTGGCTTCTCTCATTGTGGAGCACGGGCTCTAGGCACGCAGGCTCAGCAGTTGTGGCGCACGGGCTTAGTTGTTCTACGGCATGTGGGATCTTCCTGGACCAGGGCTCGAACCCGTGTCCCCTGCATTGGCAGGCAGATTCTTAACCACTGCGCCACCAGGGAAGTCCAGGGCTGTGAGTCTTGAGAGAGATACAACAAGGAAGGGAGTGTCTGTTTGGGAAGTCAGATTTCTCCAGGGATGCCCTTTTTGGTTTGAAAAGGCTGGAATCAGTTCCTGCAACCAAACCCCAGACCAACATGGCCCCGTGATCAGTCATACCTGATGATGATCATAGCTAATGCATATGGAGCACCTGCTATGTGCCAGATGCCCTCTTTGTTACTTTAGTCTTGACAACAGCCCTATATTACTATCCCCACTTCATTGATGAGGATCCTGAGGCACAGAGAGGTTAAGGAACCCATTCAAGGTCACACAGCTAGCAACTCAGGCCACCTATGCCCAGATTCTGTGTTCTTGATGAGCACACTGGTCTGACTTGGAAAAGCACAGTGGTTTCTTGGCATCTTAGGGGCAGAAGTAGGATGGGGGCTCTGGGTGTACACTTTAATGGGGAGATGGATGAAGTGAACTTCCCCATATTAAACCTCCTCTTCCATGTGAATATGAGGGCCCTGTGACAGGATCCTGGTCCCCAGTGGGGTAGGAGCATGTTACATTTCCAGGGCCACCCTCCCCCACCCCGGCAGGGTGTGTGTGCAATACCCAGAGGCTGCTCTGGCCCAGGCCCCCACCACGGGCGAGGGGGCTGCGGAGGATCTTCAGGGTCAGCAGCAGAGGGAGCCAGAGCAGACAGATGGAATGCCAGGGGAGGCAGGGACTGCACATGTGGTCTCCGGAGCCCGAGCCCAAGGGGAAGAGGGCAGTAAGCAGAAGGGGCGCCTCCAACTCCAGCCAAAGCAGCACCCCTTGTTCTCCTTTACCTCCTGGACTCCCAAAAGGAATCTCATTTGAGCAAAGGCCTCTCCTCAGCTGACAGGAGGTTAAGTCTGGAGCTGCTGATGGCATCTCTGCCACCACTTGGGGACCACCTACCTGAGAATGATGCCAACAGAGAGGAAAGCAGAGACACAGAAGAAAGAGTCCTGTCAATAGTAATCAAGCCCCTGGAACCAGCCATGCCTGAAGTTCCTAGACTTTTTGATAGCAAGAGCCAATAATTTGTTGATGTTCTTTCCGTTTTCAGTTGAGCCTGTTGACTCAGGGTTCTGTCACTTTTATCTGAATGAATCTTGACGAATATGGGTCTATACTAGAATAAGCTCCAAGATTTCCCCTGCCTTGAAGACTCTCCTGCCATCACAATAGAGAGAGCAGTTCTAACACCCTGGAGGGACTGTCCTTCCTTGAGTTCCATCAAGAGGAAGAGGAGGCAGCTGGCATGAAGCCACCCACACACCCCCGAGGGTGCCTTGAGGGCCAAGTTTAAGAACCAGCGGTCTGAGCTTCCCTGGTGGTGCAGTGGTTGAGAATCCGCCTGCCAATGCAGGGGACACGGGTTTGAGCCCTGGTCTAGGAAGATCCCACATGCCGTGGGGCAACTAGGCCCGTGAGCCACAACTACTGAGCCTGCGCGTCTGGAGCCTGTGCCCCGCAACAAGGAAGGCCGCGATAGTGAGAGGCCCGCGCACCACGATGAAGAGTGGCCCCCGCTTGCCGCAACTAGAGAAAGCCCTCGCACAGAAACGAAGACCCAACACAGCCAAAAATTAATTAATTAATTAATTAATTAAAAAAAAAGAAGAAAAAAAAAAAGACCCAGCGGTCCAGTGAGGGGCCTGTGGTTCTCACAGCCAGAGGGACCCTCTCCCACCACAGCACCCTCTACTGTCAATTTTCCACCCAGCAGCCTGAGGAAGCTTCTAACAGAAACCGGCGGTGTCTCTCCCTTGCTCAAAACCATCCAGTTCTCACGCATTTCCATTGTAACCAGCCCGGTGCCGTGACCCCAGCCTGGTCTCTCCCCTCCCCTCCCCTCCCTGGGCTCCAGCACCTCTGGCCTGTTCTCTCATCTAGAACCAGCCCGCCTGCTCCACCTCCAGGCCTCACTCTCCCAGTTGCTTAGCACAGTGGGAATGCCTCGCACCCCACATGGCTGCCGCCTCCCCTGGGGCCTTCCGTGACCAGCCCCTTCCAGCCACTCCGTGATTTCCTTCCTCTGCAGCAGCCATGGCTTCTTCCCACGCCCCTTGTGAATCTCCTGCTTCTCCCCTGGAACAGAAGACATTAGCCTTGCTGTGACCACAGGGCCTGGACAAGGGGCACTAAACAAACACTTGTGGAAAGGAAGAGGGAAGGAAGAAAGGAAGGGAGGGAGGGACGGAGGGAGGGGGGAGGGAAGAAAGAACGTAGGGTGAACACAGCCTCCAATGCCTTGCCAACGACACCCACGTCTCCTGCTCACCCACCCTCATCCTTCATCTTCACTTGCACCACATCAGAGCAACTCAACCCTCATTCTCCACCCTTCTTCCAGAGAAGGCTTAGCACCCATGATGAGGGGTCTATCTTCTCTCGCCAAAGTCCTCTCACCAACTCATGGCTGGCCCCCTGACAACTCCCGCAATGAACACCTCCTGAGATGCCACTGGCCACAGCTGCTCTGGGGGACCTTGCCTCAGCCCGTCCGGGCAGTCCCAGAGGGAGATGGGGGCTCCAGCAGGCCCTGTTCCAGGGAGCAGTGGCTCCGGATAGTGGTGGGGGTTTTTTTTTCCATATGAGGAAAAAATTAGCTTTCCTTACCAGACAAGAATGACAATTTACAGAAAATTATGCTCTGAATTCATAATCTGGAATGAGCGGAAATGGTATTCTATAGTAATCCATCCCAACTGACTCGCTATTGTATACGCACCTGCTAACATTTTTTAAGCCGGGACTTTATGGAAAGGACATTTTGATCGCTTCTGAAGTTTGCTGAGCGATTCCCCCCTCTCTCAGGCATACGGTCTTTGTGCTGGAAATTTCCCTCGTGGCTTCCTGCAAGCACCGGCAGACGGGCACGTGGGTTTGCAGGCGGGCACGCACACATCCAGCCGCAGCCCCCTCTCGTTGGCATGACTCTAATGGGGGGCTTTGCAGGTGCCGAGCTGTGGAAATGGAAGCTGGGAGAGTGAAATAACAGTTGGCACCTGTGCCGAGCTTGCCCGAGGAACTGCAAACAGTGGTGCACACTGGAATTAGAGATGCTTTCCAGCAC
Organism: Balaenoptera musculus; assembly: GCF_009873245.2. Taxonomy (NCBI): domain Eukaryota; kingdom Metazoa; phylum Chordata; class Mammalia; order Artiodactyla; family Balaenopteridae; genus Balaenoptera; species Balaenoptera musculus. The sequence goes on along the minus strand of NC_045803.1, from coordinate 21,783,792 downwards.
GGGATGAAGGGAGGGCAGAGGACAGGGGAGGGGTGGAGGGCTTGGGCTGGGCTGCCCCTGGACCATCCAGGGCCAGAGCTGTGAGAGCTGGGCATCAGGTTGCTGAGATGCTGGGAAGGAGGGGGCCAGGCGACCATCGACCCCTCGTTCGCCTAGCCTCTGTGATCCCAGAGAAATCATTCACTCCAGGCCCGTTGGTCCTTGCCTTGGCCTCCAGCCCAGCACTGACACAAAGGCATAGTGAACTGGGAGCCCCATGGACAGAATGAGGCTGCCAAGATGTCTCGTTGCCTTGCCTGGCCTGGCACGTAGTGGGTACGAGAAAAGTACCTCCAACCTGAGTCAAGACCTAGTCAGAGGACCCCTCCTCTGGAGAACGGGCCCTTCACACTGGTGCTCGGGTCCTGCAGCTCCTGGATCTCCAAGTCCTGTTCTTTCAGGGGCTCACTGACACCGAGGCTCAGAGAACAGGTGGGCTGTGGGCAGGGACAGCAGGGAAGGGGCCTTCTTTCCATTGGGATCATCAGGAAAATGACAGTCACGCCAACCTATGAGCCAGCAATGACATGGGAACATGAAGAGTTCGCTGAAGCTCTCTCTGTAAGAACAAGTATTTAGGAACCTCCTAAATTGTCATCAGGAGGGGAGCAGCTAGGTAAGCTGTGGAAGCTCAGGCTACAATAGCAGTGGGAGAGAAACACGTGACGTGCGCTCCTGTAGAGGAAGCTTCCGGAAATGCTATTTCCGAAAAAGAAAGTACATTTAAGATAAAGTAAGGTGCAAACAATACACACATGTGATTCCACTTATTTTTTTAATCTTACAAAACGGTGCCATACACCGTGATCATCTGCAAGTATGCACACGCACACACACACAAATATGTCAAATGTGCAGAGAGCTGTGGAAAGGAACACTCCACACCATCAACCATACCTACCTCTGGGGTGAGGGGGTTTCTGGAGCTGGTGAGAAAGGGATGCTTTAGCCTTATCTGTAGTGTTTGCATTATACTTCTTACTATGAGACTGTATTCATGCCTGTTTCTGTAATTAAAAATTAATAATTATTTTAAAAGAATTGCCTGAGATGGGACAGTCCACCCAACCTGAACCATTATGAAGCCCTGCTTGTTTTTCCCATTCATTCATTCATTCATACATTCATTCACTCGTTCACTCATTCAATAGGTACCCTTCGCCTGTCATTTGCTCATTTAACAAGTGTTAACTGAGCACCTACTCCAGGTTCTAGGCTGCAACAGTGAACAAACTGACAAGTCCCTGTGCCAGGACTTCACATCTGTGTGTGTGTGTGTGTGTGCACACGTGCATGTGTGGCTCCTCCACAACCCCACTGGGTGCCTGGAGAGAGGTGGGGAGGAACAACAGACAGTTGTTTTCCTTCGTCCTGAGTTGAGGGGGTGGGGAAGAGGAGGACAATAAAACGGCTGCCCCTGGGTGTATGAAAACCACACATTGGCCAGGAAATGTGATGACAGGAGGCCCTGCCTCTCCTTGCGAAACCTCTCTCCTGGGCCTGTGGACTCTACTCAGCCTTCGGGCCCAGTTCAAGTGCCCCTTCTTATTGAAAGCCCTGCCTAGTGTCCCCACTCCTGCCCTAACCACATGGGCTCTCCACCCCCTCCCTCCCCCCCACCCCCAGTGGAGCTTCTTGCCAGGAGCTCCAGGACAGAGTCACAGACTGGTAGCCAGCTGGCAATTAGCAGGCTGAGGGGTATTTTGTGGTATCAGCCTGGTGGGTTGAGAGTCTTCATACCTGTGCAGGCACCAGGCCTGGCTGTCCTACATCTAGCCTACTTCACTTCCTGCTGGCACCTGAGTTTGTAGTCCCCACTTCACAGTACATCTGGGTGTGCATTTGTCTTGTTCCTCCACCCTGCCTGACGTGTCACATTAACCTAAGGCCCGGCCATTCCGTGCCCAGTGGATGGATGGATGGATAGACGGATGGGTGGATGTCTGGATGGGTGGACAAGTGGATAAACAGATGAACCAAATGAAATAGAAGGGGCAGACTGATGCCTAGCTACTCGGCATCAGGAACCTTGGGGATGAAGGAAGAATAAGAGGAAGTGTTGTCAATGGAATCAGCCAGCAGATAGCTGCTACACTGCTGCGTGCCACCTGCTGCGTGGCGGGGGGCGAGGCACAGGAGAAAGGGGAGGAGACAAAGAAAGGGCAGAGCAGGGAGAGGGGAGGAGAAAGAGAAGGCGAGGCCCAAGGCTGTAGAGACAGGACGAGGTTGGGGGAGACTGTGTGCAGCCTAGAAGGTCAGCTAGAGGGAGGGCAGTGCCCAGGAAAGCTCAGGCCTTCCTACTGGCACCTGCAGGTGCTTCTGCACTGGCATTATTGGTGGTTTTGCTGAGAATTAGGTCTTGAGATGCCCAACCTGGAATGAGCTATTTCTTGTCTCTCTAGAATAGCATCTGTCACCCAAGGGCTTGCGCTCTGGAGTAGACAGTGCTCCCCAGTTTGGGGGGTGGGGATCACCAACCTTACTGGAACTTCCCCCAGTTTGGTACCGGCCCCCTGTACCTGGGAATCATGACAATTTCCCCCAAAGGTGTGTCAAATGCCCCACCCGGCGTTCATTCATTTAATGAGTATTTATTTGGGCCCCTTTGGTGTGGGGTGCTGTGCAAGTACTGGATAAGGCAGGTACTGAAATCTGCTCTCGTGGAGCTGACAAAGTCATGGGTGTAGGGGGTTGGGAGAGAGACAATTAAAAAACAGGGGAAACAACAGCTGGGCTGAGTGCTAGGGAGAAAATAAAACCAGTACTATGATAAGGTGACTGAAGGGCAACAGGTCTGAGGATGGGCAGGGAAGGCCATGTGGAGAGGTGGCGTTTAAGCTGAGGGCTGACAGGGCCTAGGAAGGAAGCTTGAAACTCTGTTTCCCCACAGCAGGCAGGGCCCACCCAGGTTCCTCACTCCGTCAGATTCTCAGATCTGTCAAGCAGACACTGCCCAGGTGTCATTGCTGGGCCTGGCACCAGCCTGGGCACTGGGGAGGTGGACGGGAAGAAGAACCTTCAGGGAGTGCTGGGGCCAGAGAGTGTGACCCCCACAGTCAGCCTAGTTCAGAGGGGTGAATAGCTCTGGGCACCCAGCAGAGGGCACTCTTAACTGCTCAGGAAAGTCCCGGAGGCCTTCCTGGAGGAGGTGAAGGCTGAGCTAGGTTTGAAGAGGAAGAGTTTGCCAGTCAGACAAGCTGGGAAAGGGCATCCCAGGCAGAGGCATGGGGCATCCTGAGGTGGTTTGAAGGCACTGTTGCATAAGTCCCAGAGGGAGGAAGGAGCAGAGACAGATGAGGCTGGAGGGGCACAGGGCCAGATTACCAAGAGCTAGACATGCTTTCTTAAGAAGAATGGACTTCATCCCAGGACAATGAGGAGCCATCAAGGGTTTTAAGCAGGACGCAATATGCTTATGTTTTAGGAAAACCACTCGGCTGTTGTAGGGAGAAGGGACAATGGTGGCCCAGGGGAAGGGATGGGACGGGGGCAAGTTCTTGGTGAGAACAAGGAACAAGTGCGAGAAACAGCCAGGAGGGAGGTAAATAAGTGCAGACCCCTGAATGGGGCACTGAGAGGGAGGAAGGAGTCAGGGAGGATCACCTCCAGGGTGCTCCTGTTGTTTTGCCTGCCAATGGCTGGGATTTCCCTTGGGAAGCACCCCTCCTCCCACTCTTGGTCCACGGCAACACCCCCAATCCTAAGGTGAGCATATAATCTGAGCCAGATCAATGGACACCAAGTCTGGGGCTTCTGCTGGGATAGCTAAGCTGGCCATCTCTGCCACCACCCAAGGAGAACGTGCCAGACACCAGGACCAAGAAATGGACACAGTATTGATGAATGGGGTCCTGGACCCAGCTATACTTGAAGCCCCCAGCCTTTCAGTAACATGAATCAGTAAATCCTTTTCCTTAGGCCAATTTGCACTAAGATTCTGTAACTGGCAACCAAAATAATTCCAACCAAATCAATAAAGAAGGCAGAGGTGAGTGGGACCAGGGTCCTATCCTCCAGGAGAACCTTGCTATCTGTTAGGACCAGAAGTTACAGGCCACCTAGAGCACAGACCACTAGGCGTCAAAAGGAGGTGCAGATGTCCTGCCACACAGGACATTCAGAGGAGAGCAAAGAGAGGCTGGCTCCCGGGAGGAGGGTGGCATTTGAACTGGCCTTGAATGTGATGTTGACAGTTGAAGACAGACAGATGCACAGATCAGGAAAGAAAGCAGCGGGAGAAAAGAAGAGGAGATTAGACTCTCAGAGGCATCTGGCTCGCAAGTAGCAGAGTTGGTGCAGTGGTGGGCTGGGGGACCTGGGCCCTAGGAGGGCCTGACCCTGCCAGGGTAAACATCTGCCTGCTCTAGCCTCAGCTGGTCAGGGGGGAGCAAACACCCAAACACTGCAGCCCAAGGGGAAGAGGCATCTCAGGAAGGCAGCCTAGTCTGATGTAGCACCATCCTGAGGGGAGGGGCCGGACTGCAGTTTGGACAAGCCAGCAGAGGTCCTGCAATCCACATGCTGGACCCAGCTTCCTCAAGCCAGCTGAGCCCTCGGCCTTCAGGGCCAGGCTCATGGCCTGTTTCACCCTGGCCTGGCCACTTTCAGAGATGCCAGGCTCCCCACAGCATGAGCACCTTCTTGGCAAGCAGCAGTGAGGAGCATTGATAGGCATTCTGTGGGAAAGGGCTCTAGGATGCAGTTTGGAAGATGCACTCACCTCTATGGGTCACTTGCTCTCAGGAAACTCCTCCTTCTTGCCACCTTCCCCAGTGCCACCCATTACAGCTTGCAGGGCAGCAGCCTCAGCATCCAGCGGGCAGGCCCAGAACCGGCACTGGCTCACTTGCACAACCTTTACCTCTCTGAGGCCTCAGTTTCCCCAACTTAAGAACTTCTGCCCTGGCTACTTCCTGGGGATCTTTTGGGGCATGGAGTGAAATTGTGGTAGCAAAGCACAGGATCTGGCAAACTACAAAAATAAGAGAGCAGTGCCATCCAGTCCAGTGCGCCATTTGCATCCTCCATGGTCTGGGGCTGAGGAGGGCTAGACCAGTGAGGTGAGGCTGCAGGAGGGGACAGTCAGGTGGGCCTAGAGAAAAGCCTCCATTGTGGAACACTGAAAATGATGTAGAGAAATCAGAACCCTCATACACTGCTGATAGGAGTATAAAATAGTGCAACTGCTTTGGGAAAAGTCTGGTAGGTCCTCAAATGATTAAGCATAGAGTCACCATATGGCCCAGCAATTCTACAACTAGGTATATACCCAAGAGAAATGGGAACGTATGTTCCTACAAAAACTTGTACCCAAATGTTTATAGTAGGATTATTTATACTAGCCAAGAGGTAGAAACAACGCAAAACAAAATCTGGTATATCCATACAGTGGAATATTATTCAGTCATAAAAAGGAATGCTACAACATGGATGAACGATGAAAACATTATGCTAAGTGAAAGAAGGCAGACACAAATACCACATACTATATGATTCCAGGCTATGAAAAGCCAGGTTAGGAAAACCTAGAGACAGAAAGTAAATTAGTGGTTGCTTAGGGCTGATGAGAGGGGCTTAGGAGGGTAATAGCTAATGGGTTTCTTTTTGAGGTGATGAAAATTTTATAAAATTGACTGTGGTGGTTGCACATATCTGTGAATATACTAAAAGCCATTGAATCGTCCACTTTAAATGGGTGAACTATATGCTATGTGAACTGTATCTCAACAAAGCTCTTTTACAAAGAAAAGGCAAAATATTTGCAATCATCAGACAAATCCAGAGTGCACAATGTCCTACAAGACAGCTGGCCTGGACTTGTCAAAGAGCCAAAGTCATGGGAAGAAAAGGGGTGAGCGTGGGGTAGGGGCTGCTCTGTGTTGAAAGAGACCAAAGAGCAGACCCGACAACTAAACACAGTGCGGGGACTTTGACTGGATCTCGGTTAAAAACAAAATCTGGGGACAACTGGGGCTTTTTGACATGGATTAGGTATCAAATGGTATCATGAGATAATTGTTAATATTCTTAGATGTGAAAATGCCATTGGGTTTATTGAGGAGAATGTCCTTAATCTTAGGGGTTACAAATATCTAGGGGTGAAGAGTCATGTTGTCTGCAATTGTACAGCAAAAAAAGTGTGTGTGTGTGTGTGTGCAGAAAGAATGAGGAAAAGCAAATGTAGCGAAATATTAACAACCGGTGATTCTAAGTGGGAGTTAGGTGTTCATTACATTATTCCTTCGTTGTCTTAATATATTTGATATATAAAAGTCAGGGAAAAATGTCATTTTTGACTTTGTGTTACTTCCCAAGATATTGAATGTCCTGGGTTCTCCACCCCAGTGAAGGGTGTCACTAGAAGCCAGATCTGCAGGCCAGAAACACCAGATCTCTGGACCCTTGCTCCCCGCTGCAGATCCACCCAAGCCAAGTTGATCTTACTCCAAACAGCACTGAATCCAGCTTCTTCCTGCCCGCCCTGCTATACCCAGACCCCAGTGGCCACCATCTCCCTGATGATCAGAGTCGTCTCCAGCACCTAGCTCCCTCAGAAGCTCCTTCCCCACATGGCGGCTCAAGGAGTCTTTCTAGGACACACCTCTGATTGCCTCCCATGGCTCTCAGTTGGAAGAAGGAAGAACTCACCGGGGCTGGCATCTCAGCCTGAGTACACCAGGGCCCCTGCCGCCTCCCACTCCTGAAACGATCCTTGGTCTTGCCAGCCCCAGGGCCTTTTCCACGTCCTTCTCTCCACTTGGAGCTCCTCCTTTCTCCTCAATTCCTTCTCACCCCTTACCACTCAGCTCAGGCACCAGCTCCTCAGAGGAGCCATGCTTGACCTCCTCCCTTCTCCTGCCTCCCCAGTCCAGATCAGGTTCCAAATAACTCCATTCCTGCTTTCAGAGCAGGTATCTACGCTCTACTGTATCCTAGCCGGTGACCTTAAGGGCTGCTGTGACCTGATCTGAAGAGAGGCTAACGCTAACACCAGCATCAGGTTGTTGATGGTGTTTGCATTATACCTCGTACTTGCTGAGATGGTGCAACTAATGCACCAAAACAGGAATTTTTGCTGTTACCAGTATTCATGATGTGGTCCTCAGCGTGGTCATTTGATTGATGTCTCCCTGCCCCACGAGCCTGTCAACTCCACGAGGGCAGGACAGCCCTGGGCACACTGGGGAGACGCACAGTGCGTGCTTCTGAAGAACTGAATTAGATTGACCAGGGATGTCCAATAGGGCCTGGCTCGATGGAGGAGAAGGGGCATTTGTCTTTGCTCTTTTAGCTGCTGGCATGTAAATGGGGCTCCCCCTGAGTCTGCTGCTCATGGCCTTGGACCTTTGGCTAGTCCTGCTTAAGGAAAAGGAAGATGACACTTCAGCACAACCCCAACTGCTGGTTTACAAATCAGTCACATCTGAGTTAGTGAAGTGTGATGAACGCATAGCTGCACCGTCCAAGACCCCTCTGAAGCAGGTCCTGTTGCCCAGGCCGTTAGCAGTGCTGCGGGCCTTCAGCCTCCAGCCCTAGTCGGCTGGGACTGCCGCAGCCCCACCTGCCAGGCAATCACCGATGGAGGCGGGGATAGCAAGGTCCAGATGCTTTGGCCCAGCACCCGGCAGCTCCAGAGCTCAAAGCCCCCTGCCCACTCCTGCTTCCAGGTGCTGGTCCCCAGGGCACTCCCTCACATGCCTCCCTAACACACCTCTGCACACTAAACTCTGCTTCCGTAGAACCCAAACTGCAGCATGCAGTTTACCTCTATCCTAGAATAAGCAAAGGGGCACTCACACAACTAAGACGGAAAAGCCTGCGGCTCCGGGCTATGCACGAATGTGGGGTCTTGCTGGTATGGGCAGGACCAGCCTTCCTTCACCAACTGGAGCACAGTACAGCCAGGCGGGCCCTGAGAAGGGCAGTCTGACACCCCAGGGCTAGCTGCAGTCTCTGGAGAAGGATCTTCCAGAGGTGCCCCTGTCACTGTGTGGTCTTAGGCAGTCACTGCCCCTCCCTAGATCTCTACCTGCCAGAAGAATGACAGTGGCCTGTCATCCTTATAGCCTGTCAATCATATGGCCTGTGGTCATATGATTATGACCACAGAGGTGAGGAGACAGGAAAGAAAACTAGGCCTTCCACAAAGAATGACACAGATGGGCACCTTGCCTGCAGAGAGCTGTGTTTTCACAGCACACTCTGCCCATCTACCGCTGTCTGGCCCTTGTCAGCCTCCAGGGTCCCAAGGCCATGGGTCTGCATTCTCAGCAGGTGATGGGCAGCCGGCCCTCACTCTATTTGCAAACATATCTGACCCCTGTGTCCACTCCACCTGTGCCAACTCTGGTCAGGCTGCCATCTTGCCCGGCTTGGACCACTGGTCCCTGTGCTCCAGGATATGCCTGTTTCCCACGTCCACACTCTCCTCAGCAGCAGAGTGATCTTTAAACATGTAAATCAGACAAACCACTCTCCTACTTAAAACCCTTCAAGGGCTTCTAACAGCATTAGAGTAAAATCCAAATTCCCTCCTACATGCAGCCGGCAAGACCCCACAGCACCCACCTTGCCTTCTCTCCCTCTACCTTCTCTCTCCCCACGCCCCCTCACTCACTATACTCCAGCCTTCTTGCTGTTCCACTAAAGCACTGAATTTGTTCCCATTTCTAGGCCTTTGCACACACTGTTCCCTCTGCCGGGAGCACTGGCCCCACAGCTCTACTTGCTGCATTTTTCTTATGCTTCAGGTCTTAGCTCAAACATCTCCTCTTGAGAAAGACCTTCCTGAAGCCACATAGCTGAGATGATATGCCTCTGCTCTGCTCACTCTGTCACATCACCCAGTCACTTCTTCAGGAACTCTTATAACCGGTGGGAAACACTTTATCTTTTTCACATGTTGGTTTACCTACTTTTGTCCTGATCCTCTCTCCCCACTGAGGACAGATCTCTGCTGTCATGCTTCCTCTATTGCTAGTGAAGGAACAGTGCTTGGCATATGACAGGAGTTCAGTGAAGCTTTGATGCATGGATGGATGGATGGATGGATGAATGGGTGGATGGATGGATGGATGAAGCCTGGCCAGCCTCAGAGAGGACAGCAGGGCGCTTGCTGAGGGAGTCTTCAGACGAAGGCTGGGTGATGCGCTTCTGTTGTCTTCCATTTCATGTTTTCACCATATGGCTCGCTGCATACTCGGCTGAATTGCAGATGGTCTAACTTGGAGCTTTCTTGCTTTTGTGTGTTAGTAACATAAAGATGAAACACAGCTTACCACACATTTTTTTTTTAATAGTCTCTCTCATGTTACCACACATTTTGTGTTTGCTATCTATATGTACATAAAACAGACTTTGGTGTTACTAGCCAACCCACTTGTGAAGTGGAAGGAAAACAGAGCAATTAGAGAGGAGCAAGGCGAGCACTAGCTAGCGTAGAGCACAACCGAATCTCTGTACTGGGTGTGCTTCCCGGGAGGCCATGGGGCAGGTGTGTGTTGGTGGGGGTGGCCACAGAGGTTCTATGGCGCCACGTCCCTCGGATAGAGTCCAGCTGCTCGTGAAGCATGGCACAGAGGGCACTCCTCTGGCTCCTGTTCCTGGGCCCCCCTCAGCCTCAGCGCTCCCCCTTTCCCACCTCACCCTTGACCCCAGACACACCTGACAGCTGTCACTCCCAGGGTGTGCCCTGATGTCTCTAGCCTCTGGGTCTTCTCCCCAAACGCTCTCCTCTGCCACCCCACCTCTAACACTGTCTGCTCACCCTTCCCGGCCTTCATTTATGAATCTTTCACTCAAATGTGTCAATACTGAGTGCCTCCTACGAGCCTTTGTGCAGCTTACTCCTCAAGGATGAAGGGCCCCAAGCAAGTAAACGAACGCACAATTATGAAATGTCTCAAGTGCTATGAAGAATGAAAATATGGGGCTTAATTAAAAGGAGAGAATTCAGGGCTTCCCTGGTGGCGCAGTGGTTAAGAATCCGCCTGCCGATGCAGGGGACACGGGTTTGAGACTTGGTCTGGGAAGATCCCACATGCCGCAGAGCAACTAAGCCCGTGCGCCACAACTACTGAGCCTGTGCTCTAGAGCCCACAAGCCACAACTACTGAGCCCACGTGCCACAACTACTGAAGCCTGTGAGCCTAGAGCCCGTGCTCTGCAACGAGAGAAGCCACCATAATGAGAAGCTTGTGCAACGCAATGAAAAGTAGCCCCCGCTCGCCACAACTAGAGAAAGCCCGCACACAGCAATGAAGACCCAACACAGCCAAAAATAAAATAAATAAAAGTAAATTAATTAATTTTAAAAAAAAGGAGAGAATTCAGCATTTATTCCAGCATATGAGCTGTATTTCAGGGCAACCAAATAGCCCTAATTGATATGGAAAATTTCTTTACAGAAGACTCCAGTGAGTAAATTCGGAACAGTGATGTACCTCGTGGGGGGCTGGGCAGGCACACTCTGCCCCTTCGAGGAGAAGCGGTCCATCACTGACATTATTCAGGATGGCAAGGCCATGGTAATGATAAGAGCAGAGGACTTTTAGTCCATTTCATTATTTCTTAAGTTCTTTACAGACAACAGCCCCCGCCCCAGTTGCCTGCCTCAGGGTGGACTGCTCCCACATACTATCTCCTCTGGGTGTGCCTCTAATTTGGAAGAAATGGAAGAAATAGAAAATCACCATTTGGCAAACCCTTATCAAATAACTGATTCAGGAAACACTTATCAGTGGATGAAACTAACAGGTGAAGGGCTGACAGGAAGCTGTACGATGGAGGCAGGAGGCTGTCACCACCTGACCCCACTGGTCAGTCTCAGCATCACGAGAAGTGATAGCAGGGCACCGTGGGCCTCCAGGGGTGAGGACACAGCAAGCGCATGGCATCACCTACAGATGTGAACTTAAGTGGATTCCACCCACAGGGAATACAGAGTAGAGAGGGACACATTAGATGGCTCCATGGAGAAGCAAACAGACAAAACCAGAACATGAAGTGATCCTGCAGGAGGCTGACCTGGCTTCTGTGGCAAATGTGGAAAAGAAGGAGCTGCTCTAGAGTAAAGAGAACAAAGGGCACAGGAACCAGATGCAGCATGTGGATCCTGTTTAGGCTGCGATTCACGCCGACGGTTCAAAGACATATTTGAGATAACTGGGAAACTTGATTTTAGACTGAGTATTGAACGACACCAAAAATTGTCCATTCTGCTATATGTGTGTTACTGGCATTGTGGTTATGTAAGAAAATGTCCATACTTTTAAAAGATGTATGTAAAAGTGAAATGACATAATGTTTAGAATTTGCCTTAAAAGACTTCAGCAAAGAAAAAAAAGCTGAAGGCTTGAAGCAAGTATGACAAAATCTTAATTATTAAATCTGTAGACTAAGTATATGAGGGTTCATTGTACTATTCATCTCTCTACTTGTGTGTATGTGTGAAATTTTTATAATTAAAAAAAACAAAACCGAAAAAGGATGCCAAGAGAAAATTGGCGAGAGGTGAGAAAGAAAATACCTGTTCTGGGAATTCCCTGGCAGTCCAGTAGTTAGGACTCAGCGCTTTCACTCCAGGTGCCCGGGTTCGATCCTTGGTTGGGGAACTAAGATCCCACAAGCCTCACGGCGTGGTCAAAAAATTAAAAAATTAAAAGAATTGAAAGTACCTGTCCTGTGATGGAGACAACCTAATTTCGGTGGGGTCGCTGGGCAAGGCCTCCTTGAGGAGGGGATATTGAAAGAGACGGAGTCTGTCACCGAGGGAGAGTGGGGAGTGGGTGGAGAACAGGTGCAAACACACTAAAGAAGCCGAGATCTTGGCGTGGCAGAGGAAGGACGGTGAGCCTGCCAGGCGGGAGCCGAGGCAGAGCTGGGAAGAGGCCCCAGGGCCCCAGGGCGAGAGGGCAGTATCAGGAGCTGAGTCAGGCAGGGCCCAATGCTGCTGCAGTCAGTGGGGAGCTGGCAAAAGGTTTTCAGAAGGGGCATGTTTGATCAGGTTTCCAGAAGTGGATTTGAGATGACTAGCTCTTCCATGGAAGAGGCGGTGATGATGGGAAAGCAGTTCAGAAGACTCTGCAGCTGTCCAGGAAGCAGACGGTGGCTCAGTCCAGGATGGGGTAGAGAAGGGGAGAAGTAGACAGGTTGGAAATATTTGGGGGCAGAGAGCTATTGGGGCTTGCTGATGCATGCGATGCAGAGGATGAGAGAAAGGGAAAAATCAAAGATGAATACCAGGTTTGTGGCTTAAGCAACTGAGTGAATGGTGGCACCAGGTGGAGGAACAGGTGAGGCGGGGGTGGGGGTGGGGGATAACCAGAGTTCATGTTTGAGCACCTTACACTGAGAGGCTGGGAGACTGGCAAGTGGAGAGGTCCAGTGGGCTGGGCAGAGACGTGAGCTGGAGATGGTAAGACTACCCAGGGAGGGAGAGCAACTCCTTTGCCTGAGTAGAGGAGGAGCAAAGGCACTGAGGAAGAGTGCCAGGGAAGGAGGAAGGACACCAGGAGAGGGCAGTGGTGTTCGCAGGAGGAGGAGGGTGGGCCACCATGCCCAACACTCCTGAGAGGGCTGTGCAACGAAGCCTGGAAAGTGCCCTTTGGAGTTGGCAAGATGGAGGGCATTGCTGACCCTGACAAAGGCAGTGTCAGTGACTCCATTTCCTGCCCCTCTCCTCTCCCTGAGCTGGAGCAGGACCCCTCCTGCCAGGTTCTTCCCTCCCCTGCATTTCTCTTGCTGCTCTGTGATGACAGGTGGGTTGCTCTTCTCCTCCACTGGGGGTGAGCATCTTGAGGGCAGGACGCCTGTTCAACATACATGCCCCTAGAACAGAACTCCTCCCTGAAATCAGTCAACGGACGCTTAAACAGCACTAACTGTGGACAAGGCACCTCATGGGCCCAGTACCATGGCACAATCTCCAGTTCCTCTGCTGTCCAGCATCATGAAGGATGTGAAAACAGGGAGTTTGATCAACTAACCGTCCCAGACACTGGAACCAAATTCATAGATCTCCTCACCAAAACTGATCAGAGAGAACCGAAGGGGGGTCCTTGTGGAAGCCAGGTGACAGAGCCTGCAGGGCGCTCTCCCACACAGTGCCTCCCTGCAGCCTCATGGCCACCCTTTTACCTCCTCTTGGCCGGAGGAGGAAGTTGAGGCAGCAGGAGGTGAAGTGCTTTCCCCGAGATCACGCTGAGCTAGGAACCCCGCAGCTGCAACCCATGTCTCCCCAGCACGGGCACACGCCAGCCTGCAGCCACCCAGGGCCTCCTCCTGCAGGACACGCGAACGCTCGCACTGCAGAGGGGCTGTCCCTCTGCACACCTTCCTGTACCCCTGGCCCATTACTTATCCCTTCTCTTCCTCTGACCACGGTTTTACATATGAATTTGAAATAATACCACGTCACATGGTGAGTCACTCTCGTTTCAATTCTCCTTCACATGTTCTGCTTAATCAGGAGAAAGGCTCAGTTTGAAGGAGATGGCTTTGAAACCTCTCTAATGTCTGCTCAGCTCCTTTAAAAAAACGTGGTAAAATACACATAACATACAATTTACCGTCTTATCCATTTTTAAATGTTTAATTTGGTGGCGTTAATTACATTCACAATATTGTGCAACCATCACCACCAGCCATCCTCAGAACTTTTTCATCTTGCAGAACTGAAACCCTGTACCCGTTAAATAATAACTCCCATCTCCCCTCCCCAGTCCTGGCAACTGCCCTCCTACTTTCTGTCTCTATGAATTTGACTACCCTAGTACCTGGTATTAATGGAATCATACCGTCATCTCCTGTTTTAAACAGAAAGAGATCAGGCCGCAGGCTCATGGCCTGCCTCACATTGTCCTGTCTGTGGTTATCAACACTTTGATGCTTCCCTTCTCTTTGTAGCTGGTGATGCTGGTTTTCCATTTAGGGTAGGGACAGTAGGTTTCCCTTTTCATATAAACAGATTTAAGTGGGAAAAATAATTCATAGTGAAAGGTTGAAGGTAGAGAGGCTCTCAGACAGAGAAGAGAGGGTGGGAGGGTGGAAGGTGGGGAAGCTCCAGCCTTGATCGTGGAGGCTACTTGTGCCGAGCCCTCTTTGACCCTGATACCAGCCCCACGTGGGCTGCGGCAAAAGAATGTGCTCCCTATTCCATGCACCCGGCCTCTTCAGCTTCCCGTCACCATCTGGAAAAGGCTTTCTGTACCTCTCACCTTTGCCCCCTATCCATTCATCCATCCACTTATTTATTCAGCAAACCTGGCTGTCCAGACTCTGTGCTGGGCTCTGGGGAATGCTCAGGCCTCTAGGCCTGGGTTCCTCCCAGTCTACCCCCTCCTCCATGCCTTCTTCCTTCTTTCTTTCTTGTTTATTTAATCCTGACCTCTCTCATCCAAGACCCTGCTATGCAGGCTCTGGCTCCGCTCTGAATTCCTAGCAGGGTCTCAAGGTCAGGCAACTATGTGGCCAATGTTGATACCTAAAGGATTATAGACATAGGGTGAAGCTGCCCCACCCAAAGAGGTCAGCAGCGTGCGTGCCGTTCCCCTGCACAGATGTGAGCCCAACTTTGCCAAATAATCCTGTTGCTCAACGAGTCGGAAACCCTCATGTGTACAAGAATTCAACTTTTTGCTAATATTCTGTGGCCCACCAGCATCAGTTTGTGACCTCTATCTGGTCATGTTAGGAGTGAGTCCTGTTCAGTTAGTGTCCGCTTGCCCCCAGAGGGTGTGAGGTGCTCTTGGGAGCTCCTAGAGGGCAGAGTCAAGCCAGTCCACCCCAGGCCCACCTGCTCTTGGGGGTCCCGAGGCTGCCAGGCTGATTAACAAGTAGATTTCTAGGTGCCTGATGTCAGCGAGTGACGGAGGGAGATACCATGGAAGTCAAGATTGCTGGGGAATTGAGACCATAGCCCAGGTCTGGCACCGCCAGAACCACATGCCAGCCAGCCAGCCATGCCACTGCAGATTTACAGACCTTATCAAGAAGGGTCTGCATGGGTCTAGGGGACCACCAGAGCCCCTCTGATGGGCACAAGTGACACCCATAACTCTCTCGACTGCAAGTTATGAGAAATCCAAGCCCTACTGTCTAAATAAACATGAAAATAATTGGCTCCAGCATCCAGAAAGTTCCTAGTAATCTGGTCTTGGGCTTGATTGGATCCAGGAGCTCAACAAATCAGAAGGCTGCCTCCCCTCTCCTCTGGCTCTGCTTCCCTGTGCACCCCGCCCCCCCCCCCCCCAGAGGACCTCCCTCTAAGGAAGGTCGCCCTGAGTGGCAAGATGGCCTCCTAGTTCCAGACCTCTTCCCATCAGCTTAGCAACTCCAGAGGATTTTCACTGGTCCAGACTGGGTCACGTGCCTACCCCTGAACCAATGACACAGTCAGGAATGCAGTGTCCTGATTGGCCAAGTCCCCCTCCCCCATCAAGTTCAAGAGTGTGGTGCTGCAAGGAAAATGTGAGTCCCTGATCAGAAGAGAGATTCCAGGGCTTCCTCTTTCCAAGCCCCTGCTCTGTGTCTTGCAGCTGTGCCTGCCTTCAGAAAACCCAAGATGAGGCGATTTAGCTGAAAGCTGGGAATATGGTGGTCAGACACAGAACAAAGCACTCTTGTGTCTTAGCCCATGCTGGGGGGATTGCTTGTTGCTGCATAACTGCCCCTCCCCCAGCAACCTGGTCACACACTCCCACTCCTTGAAGTGTCTTCAAATTTGTCTCTGTTCCTGGCAACCCCCAGCTTAGGACAGAATCCATAAATGTCAGCTGCCATCATTATTCTATCATATACTCAGTTTAATGGTTTTAGTTTTCACTGGAGTTTTTTAATTAACCAGAGCCTCTGTCTAAAGTGTTGACTGGACTTGCTTTCCAGTGTAAGAGAGGGTTAGGCCAGGGCTGGACCACCTATTGGTTTGCTAATCTCCCCCCTCGGAATCCACAGCAGCGTGAGCTTGATCTGAACAGTAATCAAGTCTTGGGGAGTGGGCTGGGCCTGGGACTCCGGCTGACCTGGCAGGCTGTGCAGACAGATCCCCAGGGCTGCGGGAGGACAGGAGCCAAGCCTCTGAGGCCTTCCCACACTCAGTTCCTTGGCCCTGGGTCCTGCTCATCCTGCCTGGCCCCGACGCCACAGCCCACACCGGTGCAGTGCTGCAGCCAGTTTGACCCCTCTTCCTCTGGTTTTCCTGTGTGTAGCCTCACAAGACCCCCCAGCTTTGGCTCAGCCAGGCAGCCACAGTTGTCCAGCTCTGCCTGATAGCAAGGCCTGGGCCAGCTCCACTCCCAGTCACAGCCCACACCTTCCCTCATCAACCCTCTCCAGTGCTCCTTAACTTTTGTGAGGTGCCTTTAAGGAGCTGGTAACAGTTATGCACCAGCTGCCCAGGAAAGTGCACCTGATAGGCCGGCACTGTCAGCAAGCAGTTTCCTGGGACCCTGAAGGCTGCCTGGGGGCCCTGGGTTAAGGAATCCTATCTGGGAAGAACTTTCCCCTTGCAACCCCCATGGGATTACTTCTTAACGTTTGTATCCTGGTTCCTTACCCTCCACCATCATCAGGGCCTAAACCACATATGAAGGTAAGCCAATGCCCCTAATTTTTTAATGAATAATAATAATAATAATAATTGTTGATACATACTGAACACTTACTCTATGCTAGATACTATAGCAAATGCATTATAGGTATTAATACATTTATTTCTTACAGCAACTCTGGAGGTTGGAATAATTAAAATCACACCCATTTTACAGATGAGGAAATTGAGACACCAAGAGGTTAAGGAATTTCCCAAAGTCTCATGGCAGAGGGAAGGTGCTGTCCTCCCTACACAGCAGCTGTTTTACCACCTCTAGTGTAATGCACAGTCTCCCTCAAGGCTGTGTCAATGTTTGGACACAGAATGAAATGAACTCAAAGAGCCAAAGGTGAACTGCTCCAGACGAGTAGCCATCAGTGACTTCTGAAGACTCCAAGTCTTTGTGCAGGCTGTTTCTGCTGCCTCGGACATAACTTTTCTATTGTTCCTGCCAAATTCATTCATCTTTCCAACCTAGAGGCTACTTCCTCCAAGCAGCCTTCTTAGTGTCCAGGAGTAGATTGGATGCCCTTGCCCCCAACTCCACGTGAATTCGTAGCCCCCAGAATTTTCCCGTCCTAGCCCTTATCGCTCTGTACTGCAACTGCCAACCTACATGACTGCCTCCCTTCCAGACTGGAAGTTCCCGAGTGGGCAGGGATTATTAAAGTCTTGCTTTACTTTGTTTTAAATTATTTTTTTAAAAAATAACTATTTTATTCTTTAGGTATTACATATGCTCAGTAAAGTGCAAAATTCACAAATGTGATTGAACTTTTATATATGTACACAGCCATGTAACCACCACTCAGATCAAGATATAAAACATGTGCATGGTGGTACCCAGAACCCCCACCCCAGAGGGGTCTTATTGCTGTCACCACAGTTTTTGTCTTTTCTTAAACTTCTAATAACTGGCATCACACAGGAATACTGTTTTGTATCTGGCTTCTTGTGCTTACCAATATGTCTGTGAGATTCATCCATATTGCTGTATGTTTCAGTGGTTTGTCCTTTTTATTGTTGTGTAGTATTCCACTGAATGAATATACCAAAATTTACTTATCCATTTTACCACTGACGAAAATATCGCCTAGGGTATAGAACATCAGGAATTCTTATTCTTTGCTGGTAGCAGTATAAATTGCTACAACCACTATGGAAAACTGTCTTGTCTATCATTGTTCAACAACTGTAATTTATTGGGTAGTTATTATGTGCCAGGCTCTGTACTCAGCATTTCATCTGCATTATTTCACTTAATCCTTACAATGACCCTAAGAAGCAGATAGATGCCATACATGAAATAAGACAATCATGGTATCAACATCACAGGATTATTGTGAAGTTTAGTTGAGATAATACTTTGAAGGATTTAGGGCAAATCTGCTATTTTGGAAATGTCTGTGATACCTGTTATTGTTACTACCTAAGGGCTGGGAATTCAGGAGCCTGGGTTCCCATGCCTACCTGTGCCAATCCGAGCAAGTCATCTCAGCAGCCTTGACCTCAGAGCCCCTGGAAGGTCAACAATCTGCTAGCAGGGACCTCTGAGGATGACACAAGTCAGGCCCTCCAGTAAGATCTAGTCTCTAACTTCAAGAAGACAGTCATGGAGGGAGGAGGTCCAAGACTGGGACTGTAAATCAGGAAGGGGCTTAGGAGTGTTAAGGAGCCCTCTGCTACATGCTTCTTCTAGAAGTTTAGTACAGTAGGTAATTTCAAGTGATGATTGTTCAATACCTGTCTCTCTCCTTAGCCTGTAAACTCCACAAGGGCTTGGTCATTGTGTTTTTCAAGCATTCCTTCACAAGTAAGATTTAAGTGCCTCCCTTCCTCCAGGGACTTTGCCAAGAGCTGGGGGATACAGCAGTGAACAAGACAGACAAGGTAGGGAGCGGGGCACCAAACATGGACAGGAGCAAGAGACATATGGTGGCAAGGGCTGTGAAGGAACCGCAGCAGGGCAATGAGGTGGACAGGAACTCCTGGGGAGAGGGGTGATCTAGATTAAGTGGTCACTGAAGACCTTAAAGTTCTCGGGAAGGATGAGCAGCCAGAAGGGGCTAGAGCTGGGGACAACAAACTCCAAGGCCCTGACATGAGAAAGGACACAGGGTGGCCAAAAGAGCTGTGAGGGGAGGGGGTTGAAGGAATGGTCTGAGAGGGGGTGAGGGCCAGTCCACGCGGAGTCCTGTAGGGCAGGGAGTGTGGATTTGATTTTACGGCCCGTCGATGGAAACCCTTAAGCTAGAGAGGTCTGCGTGAAATCCCAGCATCAGAAAGGTCTTCTGAAGAATTTTTGGGGAAGGGGGACACATGGAAGGTGCTCTACTATTAGCTGAATGGACGCAAGCACGCATGGACAGAGGGATGGACGCGCGTCCAGGTGTAACAGCTGTTCCCCAGGGGGCCCCGGATCAGGCGGCCTGAGGCCCTGGTTCTAGGCTCTGTGACCAGGCGCTGTGACCTTGGGCACATCCCCGCCCCGACTCAGGGCCCGGAACCCTGCGTCTCGGGGGCGGGGAGGACGTGCAAGGAGGGACAAGCCGCGCGCGCCGGAGGCCGACGGACGTCGGGTCTTCTGGCAGACCCCAGCCGGGGCCCGAACCCCAGCCGCCAGCCGTGTTTACATTCCACCCGCGCAGGCCACGCGGCTTTTTGCCGCTCCAGCGCCGCTCGGCTCCGCCCCCAGAGCCCGGCGGCCCGCCCCTCTGCCGCGCTCGCGCCAGAGCTCCCCCGCGTCCCGCCTGCGCGGCCCCGCCCCCCCGCGCGCGCGGGCCAGCCCACGAGTCCGGCCCCGCGCGGGCTCGGCAGCTCTAGCCGCGCAGGCCCCGCCCGGCCTCCGGGCCTCGCCGCTCCGGCGCGCAGGCCCTGTCACTTAGCCCCGCCCCGCGCTGGCCCCGCCTCTGGCGGTCCGGGGCGCTGGGGCCGGCCCGCGCCGCGTGGGGCGGTCCTGAGGGCGGTGGCTGGGCGGGCCCGGGCCCTCGGGCGGCCGCTGAGGGGCTCCCAGCCGGCCGGGGCGGGGCGGAGGGTGGCGGGAGGGCGGGAGGGCGCGAGGGCGGGCCGGGGGCCCGTTCCGCGCGCAGGGATTTTTAAATGTCCCGCTCTTAGCCGGGCGCAGGAGCAGCCGGCTCGGCCGCCAGCGCGGTGTAGGGGGCAGGCGCGGATCCCGCCACCGCCGCGCGCTCGGCCCGCCGCAGCCTCCCGCCTCCCGGCTTCCCGCTCGCCTCTGCCTCCTGCCTCCGGCCTCAGCTCGTGCAGCCCGCCTGCCTGCCGCGGAGACGGCTTCGGGTAAGGACCCCGCCGCGGGCTGCCGGACGGCGCGGCAGGCTGGGACTCCTGGAGCACCCGGGTCGGGCCGGGGTGGGGGTGGGGCGAGGCTGGGTCGCCGGGTCCCTGGAGGCGTCAGCGCGGGGTGACCCGGTAGGGTGACTCAGGGACAGCTTACGGGGAGGTGTTGAGGGGAAGACTGAGGCAGCCCGGGGCCCCGAGGGAGGCGATGGGCCGGCGAGGGTTTCGGGGGGCGTCGAGGCCCCCCCCCCACCCTAGGTTCCGACCCGGCATCGCGGGCCGCTGGCGGCGCCGCGGGTGACAGGCCACCCCGGGCCCATCGGCCATTTTCCCGACCGGCCCGGGAGGCTCCCGCCGCTGCTGCCGCCCGCGCGGGAGGGGGAGGGGTGCCCGGGACGGACCGGCGGGCCCTGGTCCCCTCTGCCGGCCGTCCTCACCCCACTGCCGCTTCGTGCCCCCAGGCCTGAGGTTTGATCCTGCGCCCAGCGCCATGCCGAGGGAAAAGGAGAGGTGAGTGGCCTGGCCGCTGCGGGGAAGGGGAAGGTGTGCAGTGGTGGGGGAGGGGTGGGCCGAGATTTGGGGAGAACTCTTACCTCCGTGCCATCCTGGCTTTTCAGGGATGGGAAGGAACCCGGCACCATGAAAGAGGAAAGCGGCACCGATGTCTCTGTTCGCTCCAGGAAAAGGAAGGCAAATGTGGCCGTTGTGAGTACAAAGGAGACAGGTGGGGGAGGATTCCCCCCCACCCCCCATCTTACCTGGGTACCAGGCTGGGTTCTGACCTCATATTTATTGATAGGGGGTCAAGGGGGATGCGTTTGGCAGAAATGGTGCTCATAACCTTACCAGCTTTCTTTTTCTTCTCTCTCTCTGTGTTTCTGTCTTTGGGCTGTTTGGTGTGTTTCCTTGGGGTGTGGGTTGTTTTATGTTAGTTTTTGCAGGATCCAGATGAAGAAGTTGCCAAAATTGACAGGACCGTGAGAAGCCAGTGTGGCAGTCAGGTAGGTACATTTTCTGATTGGGTCTAAGTTGAGGGTCTCCTTTTTTGGGGTCACATTAAGTCTCATACTTCCTTGCCTTCCGCTGAAGGCTTTTTCTCTAACTGTGGCCACAGTCCATACGACTGAGCGCTGTGCCTGTCAGTGGGCACTGACCTCTGCCAGCCTTGAGATTCCAGGAAGGTCTGTGTTCCTGACTGACATCCCTGAGATGACAAATATGCGCTGATGTCTGGAAGAACCAGAATGGACCTCACATAACTCAGTCCTCTCCTTTTGCCCTTGAGGAAACTGAGACTCAGTTAGAGGAAGAAAGTAACCCAGAGTCCTGTGCAAGCCAGGGGCGGAGCCTGTCCTACAGCCTCTCTGTGGGCTGGTGAACTGCGGGGAGGGCTCCTGACACAGAGCTCTTTGGGTAACTGTGAGAATAGGGGTTTGTGTGTACACATAAGCACACATCCACACTTGTGTTTCTTCGTCATGGTGCTTAAGGACTTCCCTTCCCTGCTCCCACCCCCTTTAGGTCATGTTTCAAACTTTTTCCCCCTTTCTGAAAGTTCTTCTGGCCCATCCAGCAATTACCTACAGTGATCACTGCCACCTGGAGCTTGATCTGGCCTCCACCAGAGTATTAGTAGGACATTCTGTGTAATGATATGTGCATCTCAACACATTTTTAAAATTGACTAGTCCATTTCTCTTGCCCCTCCTTCATGGAGTTCCCGCCATATTTCTTGCATGCTCATGGTATCATCATAATATCAGACGTTCCTAGCAGAAAAAGCTTGTATTATCTCTCTGCCTCCAGAAATGGCTGGAGCCTGTAGTTATGGCTCTAGTAGGGGAAGCAGCCTATCTCCAAACTAGCTGATTAGGCTTTCTGACGCTCTAGCAGATGAAAGCTGAGCAGGAATAGTATTTGAGCTGAGGATACCTGATTCGGTTAGCAGTGGCAGCACATCGCTTTGTAGGGCAGGGAGCAACAGCCATAGCAGCTGGGTTCGGAAGAGTGAAGGGCTTCAGAGCGGAGGGCCCCATTATTTGTAACAAGTTGTTACTGCACATAAGACCCTAGTAATTAGTATTTCTGGAGAGGTTCCACTGAATATTGAACAATGGCTTGATGATTTCCTTGCTGTATTAGAAAAAGAAATACTTCACTCTAGGAAAGGAAATAAGACAGTGCATTCCAAGTTCTTTCCTTTTTTTCCTTTTTTCTCCCTGTAAAGACTTCAAACCAAGCAAGTTAATTTTTGTGGATTTCTACTAAAATGGACCTCTACTTTGTGAAATTCAAGATTGGTTATTTTCCCGCCTGTGTTTTGAATTGAAGTTTTTAACTGAGGATGAAGCAAAGCTGTCCCTTTTGACTTCTTGGAGTTTTAGAGTAGTTTCTGTTCTCAAAGATAACCTGAGCTGTGCCTAGGGTGCCTAAGACAGGGCTTTGGTCCTATCCTTGGACTTCAGAGAGTTGATAGATGTGATACATGAATAGCCGTATTATTTCCCACTAGAAGGTGTTTTCATGGTTGTTCAGAGATTAATGACAACAGGTTTCTACACATTTTGCAAAGTAGATAGCTTGAAAATTACCCATCATTTATGGAGCAATCAATGTCTTATGTTATTTCTCTGTGTAGATTCATGAAGCTAGAATTTTGGGGTAACAACCTTTTTGCCAATTAATTATACAGAATTTTTCTCTGGAGTTATCATAGTTCAGCTTGTTTAACAGCTCTGAGCTACTTGCAGCCCTCATGCTCAACTCCATGAAACTGCTTCATCAAGACCACATGGAACCTTTGATTCTTACCTTAGGTTTTTCTCAATGAAGATAATACTCTTTTATCTAAAGTCTATTTAACATATCCATTTTTGTTGTTCAATTTTTTGCATGAGACCCAACTTTTTTACTGAAGTGGAGTCCTGGAATTTCTATTAGTTACTTCTCAGAACATAATTTTGCATAAGGTAGTTTTATTCTTAGTTAAAAGTGGCATAAAGAGTCAGGGGTTGTTGGGAATAATCAAAATTGGTCTCTTGCTGTTACCCCTTTCCTTCCTAAAGTCAGACTGATCTTGCTTTCTTTGAGACATGGTATACACTCAAGTTAAATGATACAGACTTCATTATTCTGCTTCATCCACTGGTTCCTAAAAGGCCAACTTTGGGGACCATTTGTCTGCTTGTGGTTCACCCAATCTGTCTGTGAACTACAGGTAGGGAAATGTTACCATTTTATCTCCAAAAACCTCCTCTCAGCTATTTCAGCCATGTGGCTATAGAGGGTGACAACCAGCTTCTGCTTTCAAAACTAGAATTCATTGTTGAATGAAGAGCAACCTAAAGCAGTTGTAATGTGACCCTTTTTGAGTCAAGGAAATACTACCAGCACATGATACTAGAACTGGAAGAGGATGTTGCCCTTCTCCAACAGCTGTTGGCAAGAGCTGTCATGGTTAATTTGCGTGCCCAATTCTTTGCACATTGGATGGAGAAGAGCTTTATCCTGCTTTGCTCTTCTCAGTACCCTGAAAGTGCTCTGGCTCCCTCTGAAAGTGACCGGTGTGCTGTGATAGCCACCCTGTCCCATATCTTCCAGGCAGCACTTAGAGCCCAAGTTTCCATGTTCATTTATAGTCCTCTCCGTTGTCTCTTTTCTAGTCAATATTAATGATCTCTCTGCTTTAAAAAAAAAAAAAAAAAATGCCAAGAGTCTCAGACTTTTTCACAGAGCTTCCATACTGGCAGGATTGTTAACATTCCCTGTCTTCAATAAAATTACTATTTTATAATTTTAAAAATCAATAATAGTCCTTTAGAGTAAGATAATAGAGTAGCTTTAAAAGGAAAAATGTTAGGGCATCCCTGGTGGCGCAGTGGTTGAGAATCTGCCTGCCAATGCAGGGGACACGGGTTCGAGCCCTGGTCTGGGACAATCCCACATGCCGCGGAGCGACTAGGCCCGTGAGCCACAACTACTGAGCCTGCGCGTCTGGAGCCTGTGCTCCACAACGGGAGAGGCCGCGATAGTGAGAGGCCCGTGCACCGCGATGAAGAGTGGCCCCCGCTTGCCACAACTAGAGAAAGCTCTCGCACAGAAACGAAGACCCAACACAGCCAAAAATAAATAAATAAATAAATAAATAAATAATTTTTTAAAAAAAAGTTTCCACCTTTGAATAAATAAAAAGCACAGTCAAGGACTCTGATATCTTCAACTGTATTCAAAGACTATGTAATTAACCTCTTAAAAAAAAAAAAAAAAGGAAAAATGTTAAATGGCAAAATGAAATTATTTTCCAAATATTAAAAATTGACTTAAATTAAGTATCTGGAATCTTTAAAAGAAGCATTGTTTGGGTTTTTAATGATGGTTTATTCAATTAGCATTTATCACTCTGCAAGGCTTTGGAGTGGGTTTCAGAGGTCTTCAGGAATATCTAAGCTTTCTCTCTACAGACTTTTTAATATATCCTGTGACTATTGCTTGATTCGGTTTTAACTAGGCGGATACTCCTTTTGTTTCATTTTGAGTTAAGGAAAAGGAAAGGTCCCCGTTATGTAATAATTTTGGCTTGACCTGCAACCAAAGGAAGATGTCACATTTGGTGGGTTTTGTTTTAAAGTGGGGAGACTTTAAATATAGATGGCAATCAGTTTACATTTTGATTTTTCTATACTTGTGATTGTGGAGTGCTTATGTAAATGCTTTTACTGGAAATTGTCTTTCACTTTTAAGACATTTCATTAGGTTAGTTGTACTTATTAAAAAAACCAAATCTTTGAATTGTGACCAAATAATCTCACAACACACTTTAGGAGTCATGCTCAGTATCTTACTGAGCTGCCAATAGATTTTATTCTTTTGTTTTTTTGGTAACGTAAGAGCTGTTTGCATTTTGTCTTACCCTTCCTGCATCTATTTTGCTGCTCAAACACTTCATATGAGGATGATGATGTGGAGGGTAAAATGCTACTGACTGTAGTTTTCTTAGGTTTTGCTGCATAGACTCCTAAGCTAATGACAAAATGAAATGAAAGCTTGGAGTCATTTCTGTGTCTTCCATGCTATCTCCATCTTAATTTAGGCCAGAATATTGACTTAGGCCTAGAGATTTCTCTCCAGCATGAAGACATTTTCTGTTTTACTGGCTGTTTGACAAATCAATGAATGTAAAAACAGCTGGTTTACATCAAACATTTTTTTAATGTGTCTTTCTTTACAGCCTTGGGACAGTAATACAGTCTGTGAAAACCCCTGCTCCTTGATTCCCACACCTGACAAAGAAGAGGATGAGCTCGTATACCCAAATTCTGCATATAAGCCTCAGAGTTGCACACCATCCAGAGCCTCGCCACTGCCTGTACTGAAGTAAGCTGGCTGCTGAGTGCCTTCTGGATCTCTTACTCCCTGTGTGCACTCCCGCCTCACTAGTATGGATGCATACTGACACCTGTCTTTTGCTTGCTTTTGTTTTTTGTAGCTGGGCAAATAGAGAGGAAGTATGGAAAATCATGTTAAACAAGGAAAAGACATACTTGAGGGATAAGCACTTTATGCAGCGGCACCCTCTTCTGCAGCCTAAAATGCGAGCGATTCTTCTAGATTGGTTAATGGAGGTGAGCTGGAGCCTTTCTGTTAACTAGAAGCATTGGCCATTTCTAGGTTCTTCTGTGCTGTTATAATCTCTTCAAGTGTTTGATTCCATTGACACATTCTGTGTCTCTGAACTGTGGTATCTATAGTACAGTGGCCTAACTTTTTTGCTTATGTACTTCCTTAAAAGAATTTCTGAAGTATCTTTACCCCTTAGATATTTTTAAGTTGGCATCTAATTTTTTTTCTCAAAGTTTAAATAGTTGCAAAGGTTGTATTTTCCAATTAATCATAAATATTGATATTTGATCTTTCAGTCTGTACACTCAAATTGCTTTTGAGTGAACGCAGTGGAATGTGGGTAACAGCTATTTGATAGCCACTACCAAATGTTTTAAAAATATATGAACAAATTTATCTTTAAGTCAGAAAATTTACAGTGTTTCTTTTTAACTCCTTGGGATTCATTTCTCTTTACCCACAGAATTTTATCCTAACAAAATATATTGATCAAATCTTTTATTGATCACACTATCATACTTCTCTACAATAATTGATCAAAATAACAAGTATTACAAATTGTGATAAATAATTGTCAAACATAAAAAGTAATATTGTATAGGCAGTGCACCTCTTTCTGGGAGGAAGTGTGGGTGACTCAGTAGTGGCTCAATTAAGGACACTTCCTGGACACCTCTGTAAGCCTTGGGTGGGTGACAAGTGGGCTTTCTTCTGTGATGTGGAAGGACATCTCAGGCAGATCCGTTATATGAAAGCACATATGGAAGTTGAGTGTCTAAGTATTCCCTAAAAATGAACTGTGCCACGTACCCTTTAGGAAGTCTGTATTAGCAGGGGTATGTGTACCCCTGTTGTGCTTGTCCTAGAATCGAATCCCCTGCTGCCATTTAACGTCTGTGTGCCTCAGTCAGGCAAGTCACTTAACTTTGAGTCTTGGTTTTCTCATCTGTAATGTTTTCTAGCAATATTTGCTTGCAGAGTTTGTGTGGATTAGAAATAGTGTATATGAAGTACAGTTTACATAGTAGGCAAGAAAAGATAGCTATTTTTATCATTCTTAATTTGCTTTTCTTTATTGGTCCCTGAAAATGTCAACATAGAAAATGTACAAATGTACAAATTGTTTGGCCTTGCAGTTGTCCACAGACCCACCATGGCACATAGCCCTTATGGGCCTTTTGGAACATTTTATAATTCCTTGAAGCATTAGATGTGGTATGCTTTAACCTCTCAGGCTTCAGCTCATAAGATGTTGTGACTGAGAGGTTCTATTTTATATAATGCAATTGATGCCATTGATGCAATTGATACTTTAAAGAAATGATTTTCCCTGCAAGTCAATCAAAAAAGTCATGTAATACTATTGAAAGGATAGAAAAGAATGGTAACCTTTATGTCTTCAGTGGGACAAGACTGGAGTCCACAGTTCACAGGCAGGCT
Organism: Balaenoptera musculus; assembly: GCF_009873245.2. Taxonomy (NCBI): domain Eukaryota; kingdom Metazoa; phylum Chordata; class Mammalia; order Artiodactyla; family Balaenopteridae; genus Balaenoptera; species Balaenoptera musculus. The sequence continues at coordinate 21,756,812 of NC_045803.1, read as the reverse complement.
CGTCTGCAGCGATGTTAAGTTTCCCAGCCCCTAGCCCAGCCAAGAAGTCTGTATGTAAGAAAGGCAGTGCTTACGCTGTGTGCCCAATGGTGAGCTGGGTAAAATAGTCTGAAAGTTTGTTCCTTAGAGAACAGAAGCTCTAATTTTACTTCTAATCCTATTGTAGTTGTGTTATTTTATAAAAACTAACTCTAAATATGGCTCCACCTGGACTTCAGAAACATTCTTTGGTGATTGATGGAGTTTTCTACTAATGTTCTGTTGTTTCCTTTGGTGCCTTTTCTACTTATTAACCCCATGAAGTGTACTTACATGGGATATACTGTTTAGGAACAGCAGTTTTAAATGCACAATCAGACATTTGATGACAGTAATGAATTGAGGTCTAATATTTCCTTGGTCCTTTTCAACTCCATCATGTACACTATTTCACCATACCTCACAGCAATCCTGTGAGGTAGGCAAAACAGGTATTGTCCTAATTTTATAGTCTGAGATAATCCGAGATAAATGGGTTTGTCTAAAGGGAGCCTATGCTAGGTCTCTGAGTCTTTTGTTTAATGTTTTTAAAACACCATTTGCCTCTTGTGATTAACAGATTAACAGTGTTTTAGTGTTTAGTGTTGTAGTCTTTAAATAAATGTATGTTCCAGCTTTCAAACTTTCATACTGATAGCGCCCATTGTGAAGAAATATGGTAGTTCTTTCCTCATGTCATAATGAAACTTATAAAGGGGGACACCTTTCTTTGAGAAAATTCCATTTTTCCTTGAAATGCTGCTTTTAACAGGCTGTGAATGTACCTTCTTTCCGCAGCCTATGAGCATTTGCTCTTATATTATAGATCACAGAACACTTCATCCTTATACCTGAGTTCCAGTTTTCCATTGTGCATGTGCTTAGGGACAAGCAAGGTAACCATCCTTTCAGAAAAGCCAGGTTCTCTCTCTTGATTTGGTTATATTATCCTTCACCAAACTCATGACAAGTTTTTTGTCTTTCTTTTTTTCTCAAGTAACTGTTCTAAAACTTACTATTTTTTCAGGTGTGTGAAGTCTATAAACTTCACAGAGAGACATTTTACTTGGCACAGGATTTCTTTGATCGGTATATGGCAACACAACAAAATGTTGTAAAAACGCTTTTACAGCTTATTGGGATTTCATCTTTATTTATTGCTGCCAAACTTGAGGTAAATAATTTTCAAATATTTGTTATGTAGTACATGCTTGAGCTCCACTGAGATTAGGGGAAGAGGTCAACTATTTGTCTAAATTTTTCTAATTTGAGGCCTTCTAAAGTTCAGCCACACACACAAAAAAGCTAGAAATTAACCAAGAAAAGTATGAGTATATAAAATGCTTAGGTTAATATAATTCCTTTAATCAAAAAAATTGAACTTTGACCTAAGAGGATTAAAATTTTGGTGTGATTAGAAGGGTGGATGGGCACAGCTTTCAAACATGTTGAAAAGGTGAAAATTTCAAAGCTCCCCATTGAGTAAAAGTTTGATTGATTGATTGATTGATTGATTGATGTGGGTAAGTGTTTCATTTCTTTCACAATTAATGCATTTTGAACCACTGGAGTGGCTCTTGTATTTATCCCATCAGTGTACCCTTTCTTTCTTTCTATGTCAGCATACTAAAAAGAATAATTTGGGAGGTACATTATAAGCTAAAACTATCAGAGATGGACTTTTTGCTAGTAGTATCTTCCTTTTATTTCCTTTCAGGAAATCTATCCTCCAAAGTTGCACCAGTTTGCTTATGTTACAGATGGGGCTTGTTCAGGAGATGAAATTCTTACCATGGAATTAATCATTATGAAGGTAGGTTACAAGTTAGTTTTTCAGTCCTTTTTAAAAATTCCTACATAATATCTTTTCTATATTCAGCATGAGTGCATCTGGCTAGGTGTTCTCCAGCTGGACACATTGTGGCATGGGAAATGGCTGCATTTTGAACTCCTTTAGAGGACCAAAGGGAGTAGAAATGTCTTTTTCTTTTTTCAACCATTGGTCTCTCTTTTCTCTCTGTTTTCCCTTAGGCCCTTAAGTGGCATTTAAGTCCCCTGACCATTGTGTCCTGGCTGAATGTATACATGCAGGTTGCATATCTAAATGATTTTTATGAAGTGCTCCTGCCGCAGTATCCTCAGCAAATCTTCATACAGATTGCAGAGGTAAGTGGCTTTATTACCTCTGTGGGGCGACCTACCCCACCACTAGATTGAGTAACTCTAGAAGGGATGTGTGTTGGCCGTGTCCCTCAGTGTTCTTTTCTTCTCCATAGCTTTTAGATCTCTGTGTCCTGGATGTCGGCTGCTTAGAATTTTCTTATGGGGTACTTGCTGCTTCTGCCTTGTATCATTTCTCTTCATCTGAATTGATGCAAAAGGTTTCAGGTACGTTGGCTTTCCAGTCCATTCACAGGTGTATTGAACTTATAAACCAGTTGTTGGCCTCAGATTGAGCCTAATATGTATTTTCATTGCAGGGTATCAGTGGTGTGATATAGAGAGGTGTGTCAAGTGGATGGTTCCATTTGCCATGGTTATAAGGGAAACAGGAAGTTCCAAACTTAAGCACTTCAGGGGAGTTCCTGCTGAAGATGCACACAACATCCAGACCCATATAAACAGCTTGGATTTGCTGGTCAGTACTGTTCCTTGTTTCCCAGACGAATTCTTAAAACTGCCCGAGCAGCCTGTTCACTCTCTTTTCCACAGGCTCCAGATATCCCAGAAAGACTCCAATTCTTTTAATTCCGTGGCAAAGAAAAATGGTGGTCAACAGATCCTGTCTCTAAGTATCATGTAGCCCAGAGACTTTTAGATTGTTCTTTGCTATTTTTTTCCTTCACTCATCTCTGTAGAAAAAAGCACAAAGTAAGTGAAGCCCAAAGGATACATTCTTCCATTTTAACATTTCTGGCTTTTATTCTTATCAACAGGACAAAGCCCAAGTAAAGAAAGCCATATTGTCTGAAGAAAATAGGATTTCTCCTCTCCCCACTGGGGTCCTCACCCCCCCACAGAGCAGTAAGAAGCAGAGCAGTGGGCAAGGAACAGCATGACCACACCAGCATCCTCACCAAAGACAGCTGTGCGGAAGTGCCTGCCCCCAGTTCTCTCCCGTCTACTGCAGCAGAGGCGTGCGTTAGCTTTTACAGATATTTAAATGGAAGAGCATGTCTCTTCCGCAACAGAAGGCCTCTGTGGATGGCATTGGACAGGGAGAAGTGTTTTTTATTGAATGCTTAGATTTTTTTAATAAGTGGGTCAAGTACACCAGCCACCTCCAGAACACCAATGAGTGCTCCAGATGCTGCTAAGGAGGGTGCTACTTGACTTGATTGACTGTTCACACAAATAACAAAGGCTTGAAGTTGAGGAGTGCCATGTTGCTGTTGGTCTCCCCCTGGCTGTTCTGGGTCGAGTCGTATTAAGTGGAACAGGTGGTTGTGAGCGTTACGATGCGCAGCCCACAACCAGCTATGCTGGGGGCCTCCCCTTTCCATACTATCAGTTGACAGTGTACAATGCCTTTTATGAACTATTGTTTTGTAAGTGCTGCTATGTTTATCCGTTTTTTAATAAAGATAAAACACTGTCTTTGAGACAGCTGGTTTTATGAGCTATGTCTGGTAATTTAAGTTAGGAGTCAACTTTGACTGTGGCTATATCAGGTTCTCTCTTTTAACTTCATGCTTCTCGAAGCTCAAGCCTCTCAAGCAAATACATTAAAAGAAAACTTTTGAAGTGAGCTTCAGGTGCAGCCTCACAGGCCTCCTCAGGGCCCCTGAGCTGGAATGAGGCTCTGATTGGCATCTTCCAACAGTGCCCTGTGCAGTGGTGGCTCCGGGCAGGCTCACTGGATGGCTGTGGTGATAGTAGTGAAGTCACGTCTGCATCGAGAGGATTCTTAGGTATGACTCCTTCCCGAGCACAGGACAAGGGTCATAAAGTATCTGTAATTAGTGTTATTTAATACTCTTTTCATCCTTACCCAAAGCTTAACCTAAAGTATTTTTTTTGTTTGGAGAACTTGTTAACATAGTAGCCTAAAACTACGCTTTGAACAAGAAAATGCAAAGTAGAATTATATGTAGTTCAAGGCCGTGATATTCGTATATAGCCTGCTCCCTGACCACTGATGGAATCACCAAGTGCCTTGCCAGCAGGGGCGGCTACTGTCCCCTGTGAGGCCCAGTGTGTACAGGTCACACCATGTGTTGTGGGACATTCCCGAAGTGATGGCCTCGTCAAGTCTTGTTTCATTTTCTCACAGTGCTTTGGTGTATGTATGGGTTCATTAAGGGAGGGTGAATGAGCAAATAAATGTCATTTATTTCAACTTGGTATTTTATTATTTTGCAAAAATCTATCTGAGGTAGAAAGAAAAACAGCCACTTTTAATCTACCATATTTATATGAAATTTGAGAGCGATCCTACTTTTTCACATTGTGATGTTATAGTTCTGGCAGTTCTAATACAGTTTTCTTAATATGCATTATAAATCTACATGTAATGGTATTTAGTCAAATGGTACTCCTAGCTAATTATTTCTTCATCTCAGAGATGCTCTTGCCTTATAAGTAGTGAATTTTTTTTTATAGAGATGTACACGTATAAATTGTGTGCTTTTTTCAGTATGTATTTTTTTTTAATTTTATTTTATTTATTTATTTATTTATTTATTTATGGCTGTGTTGGGTCTTCGTTTCTGTGCGAGGGCTTTCTCTAGTTGTGGCAAGTGGGGGCCGCTCTTCATCGTGGTGCGCGGGCCTCTCACTATCGCAGCCACTCTTGTTGCGGAGCACAGGCTCCAGACGCGCAGGCTCAGCAATTGTGGCTCACGGGCCCAGCTGCTCCGCGGCATGTGGGATCTTCCCAGACCAGGGCTCGAACCCGTGTCCCCTGCATTGGCAGGCAGATTCTCAACCACTGCGCCACCAGGGAAGCCCAAGTAGTGAATTTTTAATGGTGATCATCTGTGACTTGAAAAATCTTAAAAGTGGTTAATTTATATTTGACATTCTGTGCAAAAATATGGCACTGAACACATTTCTATCTTCAAAGTTTTATATAAGTTTGAGAGCTTATATTTGGCAAATGTGAGGAAACACTGGTTTGAAAGCATGTTTGAGGTAAATGCTTCATGGACCGTTTGGCAAGCTGTTGTACTGCAGAGAGTGTTAGTTACTGAGTGTGCTGAGATGAGGCTGCCTTACGTGTGAATTGTCAGAGGGCTGCATTTCTGGAGACTCAGTATTTTTTTAAATGGCAGTGTTGCCACAGGCAGCTCTTAATAATCTGTGCTAATAAAGGATAAATCCCAGAAGGTAAGTGAAATCCATAGTAGCCAATATTTTCTGTGGCCCTGCCAGAAACCCTAAATGCCACTAGTAAGTAAAATCAAGTTTCCCCTCTTAAAGGAGCTTCTTCCATTTGCTAGCAGTCAGTATAAACTTTGGCCCCTCACTGGTCAGCTCTATACCCATTTGCCAGATCACGTTTGTTCTGCAATTCATCTGAAACCAGCTGAGGCGAGGTGGTATCAAACAGATAGCAGGGGTGGAAGTGGCAGCTCTAGTCACCTCTGGTGAACAAATGCTCTGAGGCAGAGATGTGTCAGCAGGAAGGACCCAGAAAAGCAACGGGAGTGTGGGCCCTTGTTCTAACTTAACTTGTGTTAGAGCTAGAGAAACAGTAATTTACCAAAAGCAACCATAAAGACTGATTGGATCGTGGTAGAGCACACCACACCCTCACATCCCACCCCAGCTCACAGAATTCACACACTGGCCCTCATCAGGGCTGCTGTCAGGTCTCTGTCCCCCGTGCCCAAGAAAGAAAACACTGGTCTTCAGGTGGTGGGTGCTGAAGGTTTTCCAAGGTCCCCCGTATGGAACTTGGACAGCTCGTTGTTTCACGGAGGTCATTTCATACCAGTGGGTGAATAAAGGATGCTGAGGTTCATGTTCCTGAGGCCGGTAAGCAAAACTGTCTGGTCCTTTAAGATTTGGAGCTTAGTGTGAGGCTACACTTCTCCAACTCAGACACAAAGGAGATTGGAGTTTATTTGGGCAAAATTAGGCTGTACCTCAGAGCAGGGATAGAAAGAGAAATCAAATCTGATAACGTCTAGTCATATTTACCCAACCGTGCATTTTCCTACCACATGTTCAGCATTTTGAAATTCAAATCACATTTATACCTTGGACATTGTTAGAAGACTATTTTTATCCCTGCTGTAATCATCTAATTTGCTGATTACAGGTCTCAAATTGCCACAGAGAACTCAATTTTTGAAAGAATTGTCCTGTTTGATCAAATATGTTATTCAAGCAATGCAGTCATTTGTTCCACAAGGTTACCTGCCAGGCAGAGCTAACCAGGAGTAATAGCATTAGAAGCCTATACTTAAAATCAAGCATTAGCTAATCTGCCTGTGACAATAGAGTCTTAAATATAATTTGCGGCAGATTCTTTAGTTCTTGCACTGACAGACAATTGCATTTTGTATTCAATGAGCATAGATTTTTCCTACCCCATCCCAATTCCAAATTTAACTCAGAAGACTCTAATGTGCTCAGCTTCACAGGCTAACAGGTACTATTTCCCAGGAGCCTCAGACAGGAGGGCAATGCTATCCTTTATTCAATAAACACTCCCTCTGCCCCCCTTTTAAATCATTTTACTGATCAATGCCAATTCCAAACATTGTGTAGCATCTGACTGTGCGGTGAGGTGCATGTCTGATGCTGGTGTCCCTGGCATGATGTGTGAGCTGGCCTCCCCTGGGAGCCCCTGCTGTGCGTTGGGCGCTACCAGCCCTGGAGACAAAAGCATGCAGGGCACAGACCACCGAGAGCTCATGAGAGCCTGGGAGACAGAAGAACAGCTGGAATCCTCCAGAGGGCAGCGATACGAAAGGCGAGCATGGAGTGGGAGCCGTACCTGTGCTTGAGAGGGAGGCTGTTGAGTCCTCCCCAGCAGGCCTGGAAAAGTGGAGTTGAAGGAGGGAGGCGAGGCAGAAGAGGTGACAAAGGCTACATCACAAAGGGCTTTTGCACGTCAAGCTCAAGACGGGCCTGATACCCCTGGCAGCAGAGCTGGGGTGTAAGAGGAGAGTGAGAGCTCAAAGCGACATGTGGGCACAGAGGTTGAGGAAACAAGCCCAGAGTCATGCTTCTGTGCCACAGAAAAGTGACTGTGCAGGCCGCGAGGGGCACGAAGGAAGACGAAGGGGCATCAATGAAAGTAGCTTCCAAATGGCCCTGCCTGAGGGACTGCCATGCATCACTCCCAGGCCACAGTGATCTCGGGCCCTGCACCTCTGCATCCTCAGCCAGCTGGAACCTCACCTCCTGCAGGAGATGGACCCTGTCTGGGGCCCACACTGATGTCATTTCTTCGTTCACCTCTGGAGGCAGTTACCTGGAGCTGGGACCTGGCCCTGCCACTTCACAATGTGATTTTGGGCACCATGCTTAACTTCTCCAAGCCTAGTAATTCTCAGCTGTGAAATGGGGATGATAACAGTATTTGCCCCATGAAGTTAAGAGGGAGATTCAATGGGAGAATGCATAAAAAATGCTTAGCATAGCACCTAGCACATTAAAAAGAAACAATAAAAGATGGTTGCCGCTGCTATCATGGCCGCTGATGCTGCTGGTGATACTAAGGTAGGCTGTCAGACTGAGGCCCTGGAGGGGAGTAGCCCTGCAATGGGGACTCCAAGAACACGTGGCACTTGCTCTGAGGCGCCCTTAGCCTCCCTAGGCTCCTCCCCCGAGGTCTGCCCCTGGCCCTCCCCAGACATCAGCTCCATCTCTCTCCTGCCCTTCCTGGACAGCCTCCTTGAAAGTATCATTGTACACCTGCTGTCCATCCTCCTTCAGGCTCCTCCAGTGGGGCTTCTGTCCCCACGCACCACACACTACCCTTGCCAAGGCCACCCATGATGGCCATGTGGCACCCTTTAGCCTTCATCTCACGGGGCATCTTTGCCACAGTTAGCACTGCTGACCCCACCTTCCCTCCAGAAAACTTTTGCCCTCCCTGACTTCTCACACAGACACACTTGATGACTCCCTGGTAACCCTCCCTAATCCCATAGCTTTTCTCTCCTCCTCAGAGGAAACCACCACCCTGAGGTCAGTATGGATGATTTCCACACATATTTTTGGAATTTTATCATTTATAGTTGGATTCACAAGCAATAGATTTACAGAAGACATTGCTTTGGGTGTTTTTAAAATTCACATAAATGGAATCAAGCCTCACACATCATAATACCACTTGCTGTTTTTTTCAACATTAGTTTCAAGATTTACCCATGTTGACACATGTAGGGTTGGGTTTATTCATTTTTAACTGTGATAGAGTTTTCTCTTGAGCGAATATACCAAAATGTATACATTCTCTCCCATGCTGATCCACATATAGGTTTCCAATTTTTTCACCATCATAGACAGTGCTACAGTCAACATCTTCTGCACACGTGTGTCACGTGTGTTACTTCCTTAGGGCACATTCCTAGATGTGGTATTGCCATGTCAAAGGGCATGTGCTTTTGCAATTTTGTTAGATGTGGTCAGTTACTCCCCCAAATTGTGCCAATTTTTACTCCCAGGTGGGGAGTGTGAGAGTTCCTGCCTTCCCACATCTGCACTTGGTAATGCCATCTTTTCTTCCCAGTAAAATTGCTATTATTTAACTTCATTGGTTTTTCTATGATTACAAAAGTGGAGCATGTTTGTTATAATAAGTTAGAATAGTACAAACACGTACAACATAGAAAGTGAAAATCCCAGAATGTTTTCTGTTCATACACTAGCATATAAATAAATGAAAACGTTTGCTGTTTTTCTACAGGGTTGTTTCATTCAATTGTATCATCTCTAAGTAGTTTAAAATGCACATACACATACAAACTTGCTCCTTTTTTATTTTTATTTTTCAGTGGTGGCCTGCCAATTGATTTCATTACTTAGCACATAATTTCAGGGCCTGGCACATTAAACATTTTCTCCATGTGTAGATGGATTGATTCTTACATATATAATCACTTTCATTAAGTTTCTTCTTTTCCATGCCCAGAAGAACATAGTCTACCTTCTTTCTTTCTTCCTTTCTTCCTTTTCTTTCTTTCTTTGATTTATTTATTTATATTTGGCTGCATTGTGTCTTCGTTGCTGTGTGCGGGCTTTCTCTAGTTGTGTCGAGTGGGAGCTACTCTTTGTTGCGGTGCGCAGGCTTCTCATTGCGGTGGCTTCTCTTATTGAGGAGCACGGGCTCCAGGTGCACGGGCTTCAGTAATTGTGGCACGCGGGCTCAGTAGTTGTGGTGCACGGGCTTAGTTGCTCTGTGGCATGTGCGATCTTCCTGGACCAGGGCTCGAACCCGTGTCTCCTGCATTGGCAGGCAGATTCTTAACCACTGAGCCACCAGGGAAGTCCCCATAGGCTACCTTCTACTTGCAAAAGACCAACATTAAGATTGAAAACCAAGACATTAATAGGAAAGAGTCTTTGGGAGGTTTGCAAGGGTGGGATGATATACAAGCAAGCGCCCAGGCACCAATGCATCATCAGACAGAGAGCTAGACAGACCCATCCATTCCCCAGGACTGTGATGAACCAGCCTAGCAATGCCTTTCTTAATAGAAAAAAAAAAAAAATCAAAAGTTAATATATTCCAGCAGTCACAGCCTGAATCATCCAGAAAGTTCTGTGTCTCTCTTGTTAAGCACCTAACTGAGTTATCTCTTGTTAGAGACAAGCAGCGAACATTCAATCTGTGTGAGGTAAAGACTTGGTCAGAAGCGATTCCCCGGGAGTTCTGTGTCCTCCATCCCTCCCCAACCGAAGCTGTGAGGGTCCCTGCAGCAGACAGGACGGAGGTTAGAGGCTGCACCTCAGGGCTGTAGGTCCTGTGCTGGCGTGGGGGCTTTGTTGTGTTTGGGCTGAAAATGGGGTTTTAAAACATTTGAGTCAACGTTTAAAACTTGGGAAAGCTCACATACAGATATGGCTCCCCAGCTCTGGGCAGCGCACTCAGTCTGCAGAGAACCAGAATCCCCACCACTCCCTGCTGCCTTGCAGGGCCCACTGCTGTTGATCTTCACTTGGTGACCTGTGACTCCAGCAAAAGCAAGAAAACAGTATAGATCAAGAAAGTGGAATGTCTCAAGAAAAGTGGCAGAGAGAGCATATTTCTCCCTGGAAGTGCAGAATATTTGAACATGTTTAATATTCAGGACAAAGTGTCTTGGTGTCCAAAGGAATGTTCTTCACCTGCCTGGCTCCCACAGGCAGCTGAGTTTCAGACTCCTGGATTTATGGGAGAGTCTCAGCTGGCTCTCACCCCAAGGCCTGTGGGGCTTTCAGCTCATCACTTGCCTGCTCCGGGCCTCCGGTTCCTTACCCACCCAGCAGGCAGTGTGGCCACAAGCATGTGCCTCTCAGGGGTTGAGTTGCTTTCTGTTTCTCTTCAGACTCTAGTCTTCCAGGTGGTGATAAGACATGAGTTTGGGGTGTTTCAGGTTTGCAGTCACACTTTAGGGAACCCCCCCCACTTCCTGTCATGCAAAGGAGTTTCATTTCTCTAGATGTCAGGACGGCAACAGTGTGCAGGGCAGACGTCAGACTGGCAAGCAGGTAGCTAGCTGGAAGCCTGCCAGGGGCTGAGATTTGCCTCACCTCTCCCTGGGCCTCCAGGCCTCCCGGTGACTCTCAGCGTGACCTTTGACCCCCAGCTAGGGCATGTCAAGGCCAGAGATGGGGCAGGTGTGATTCCAGGGCTGCTGCCAGAAAATGGACCCCCACCCAAACGCTGGTGTCTGAAAAGTTACTGGCTCTGCCAGGTGGCCTGAACATGGTCTTGAGTGGGAGGGACCTTGGGCCTCCCTCAGAAGCCTCAGCCTTGGGGTAGGCTTTGTTCTTTCTTGAATGGAACTCTGCTCTATGCTACTGGAAAATGCTCTAAATCTGCCTCTGTAATGGGGAAAACTGAGGCATGAGAAGATAAATTATAACTGAAAAAGATGAGTTTCCAGATCCCGGGGGTGATTTTCTACACTGTTCATTTTAGCAATGTCCAGGGCAGCGGAAAGAGATGGCTCGTCTGTGGATGAGATAGATGCAGAAGCCAATAAAGTATTCAAAGGAAGCACAAAAGGCGGTCTGGGTGGGTTTTATTAATTATATTTCTTTTATCCTCACAACAATGGTACGTCAGTAATCTACGCTGAATGTGCCCAATTGACACTAATGATTTCATCCTTTTGTTCCTGTTAAGAAAAGAAAAAAAGCTCTGTCTGCCCAGCTAGTCAGGCCCAGAGTGAGCGTGAGCCCAGCAAGGCCTTGGAAGCCCTCATCTGGGCCTCTCTCCCTGTCATTTGTGTACCCTGGCTCTCCCTGGCAATGCCAACAGCAGTCCCACCTGGCAATGGCCATTTGCTGTGTCCCCAGCCAGGCCTTGCTCCCACCCTCCTCCATTCTGCTTTGCCATAACCCTACATATAGGTACTCTGACACGGGTAATGAGTCCTCTGGGTGGAGTGACAGGCAGGGTGTGTGTGTGTGTGTGTGTGTAGAAGTATTTCAGAGCCAAGGACCCCTCTGGGGGTCCTCAAATCACATACCTCACTTAAGCGTTCTTTTTTGAAGAAAGGAAAAAAAAAAAAGGAGGTTATGGATTGCTTTCCTCCCACAGTCCCTGTATCTTATTACTAAATTTTGTTATTTAGCATAAGTTAGAAAGGGTATGTGTGCTTGGGGCACGGCAGTGACTGAAAGTGTCATGAATCATTTATTTGCCCACGTCTGTTGTCATCCTTTCACCTTGGAACCCGGGAGGAGTTGTGAGCAATGGCCTCGGAGAGTTTCCAGTCTTCAGGGTAATAAACCTCAGTGTCCTTCTCTCCTCCTTCCTGTGCTGCCCCGTAATGGACTGCTGAGCATCGGGCCCAGGAAGAGGCCCAAGGAAAGCGTGCAGGCGATAAACAATGTTTCCTGTTACAAATGAATGAGACAAATGTGCACACCTGACACCTCTGCCATTGTCTGAACGTAAACTTCATTAGCGCGGATGCGTGGGGTGGTGCACGGACCGTGGGCAGCCGTTAATTAAAGCGAGAGCCCCGTACCAGACCCTCACCTGGAATACCCCCAAAGGGCTTTCAGAATAGGGTCTGGATGACTCTCCTGCCCTCACTTCACATTGGCATGCGCTCTCCATCCCCACCCCAGGTAGCCCTGGTTTGTTGGAATATCCTAGAAGGGGTCCCAATGTGGCCATATCCACCTGTACCTTGGACAGGGCAGTTGTGGAATTTCCACGCTGGGGGCTTGAGGGTGACCTGCAGCTGAAGGTGGGGGCATTGGCATATCCTGAGGATGGGTCTGCAACTGCATGTTCGTTGAGGTAGTTTGAGAGGAACCGATGGTGACAATGGAGGGGGCCAGAGCTGCTCCCGCTCCCACTCTCCAGCACTGCCAACCTCCTCCCTGCACCTGACTTTCCACCCTCCAGGCCCCCTCCTCCCAGGCAGTGGGGGCCAATTCTCACAGCTGGTGACCCAGGCCCCTCCTGGCATCCTCAGTGGAGCCCACACTGAGAAGACCATTGCTGAGGGGGTGCTGATGCTCTGCTGGAGGGCCCCATGTGCTCACTCACCCCGAGCAGCTGCTGGACTCTGGCACACTCTGATGCTATAAAAATATCAGCACTGCTGCCCCAGCTCCTGGAGAAAGTCTCAGCGTGACAGCCTGCAAAGTAATGCTACTTTTGAATTTCATCTACAAATCGTGGTTTCCTCCAGACAAGCTCAAACCTGCACAGATGGCCCCTCACACCAAAAAGTAAAAATAACAAAGCTTGTAATTGTGGGCCTCCCTTTTCCTCTGGGCAGATGTGCTGCTGCACGTTTCAGGAGGCACGCAGCCTGCGTACGGCAGCAAGCCCTCCCCTCCTGGACACTCTCACTCGCCCCTTCTGGCGCGCTGGTGGGGAGCAGTCATTGCCCCTCGGAGCGTGTTCTTGGAAGTGTTTCTGGGGTGTCCGAGCCTTTGGAGTGGGGCAGGGAGGTCCAAGGCGGGGAGTTAGAGTGAAAATTCATCCCTCACTCAACTACCCAAGACTGGTCACGTTGCCACCCATGAGACGGTGTGGGGAAATGGTGGAGGGTTTGGAGCAAGGCCTCATCTCAGGTAAGGCAGTCAGTAACAGTGGGGGCAAGAGGCTGCCATGCATGCCAAAAGCAGGTGGCATGGTGGGAGACAGGAAGCTGTGGGGCTCCGGATTTACTGAAACCCCTACCTCCACACCCCAGCAGGCCACAGGAGCTTCGAGGACCCATTAATTCTTTCCACCAATGTTTTCTGAGAGTATCTATGCTGGGCCCTGGGGATACAGTTATAGACAAGACAGACCCAGAGGGCACAAGCCCGGAGAACACAGTCAAGGTCATCTGTGGGCTGGGTGGCCATAGACCCACTGGTCAGGAAGGCCAGAGCAGGAGGCCAGGAGAGAGACAGAGGAGGTAGGAGCCCCTGCCAGAGACTATGAGAGACACTTGGAGGCTGGGTCCAGTGTGACCCAGCACCCCCAAGGCTCACACTTCTTTCTCATTCAGAGATGGTGGCTGCGGTCTTGGCTCCACCAGAGGGTCATATGACAGAAAGATATTCAGTGGCAAGTGAAACAATTCAAACTGCCAGGAGAAAAAAGAAATTCTTGGATACAGGCGTCTGGATGGCCCAGGGACGTATCTAGCCTCAGGCACGGCTGGATCTGGGTGTTTGCATGCTGTCCTCAAGAATCTATCATCTCCTTTGGTCAGCTCAGCTTTGTTCTTTGCCGACCTCATCCTCTGTGTGGCATCTGCTGGTATCTCCAAGCTGATATTCCTACCAGTAAGCCCCTCCTCAATCTCTAGCCAAGGTCCTGGGGATGATTTTCATTGGTCCAGTGTGGGTCACATGTCTGTCCCTTCTCTAATCACTGGAGGAGGATGCACTGCCAGGAGGATGCAGTGCTCTGACTAGCCAGGCAGGAGCCAGCCGGGTTGGAATCAGTCCCACCTGAACTACCTGGTTTCACAGAAAAGGTGAAGGGATGCTGGTCTGGAGAAAGCAGCAAATACAGAAACAAACAACAACGAAACCCTCCCAAAAGATGGTTGACAGCAAAGATGTGAGCGTGCTCTGAGACAGCTGCAAAAATCCCGCTTCCAACACGGTTCTTCTTACTGCAGGTGTGTGGCCACTGTCACTCATCCCTTCAGCGTCCCTGACTCCACAGTGCTGGCGTCTGTGCCAGGCCCGGGATGCAGGGAAGGTTCTGGACACCCCTGTGGGGAAGGCTGCCCCGACACCTGGCCTCAGGGGTAGGAGCAGCCCAACACTGAAGTCTGCTTCACCCTCAAACCCTGCAATTTTCCTCTCTGGTGTCTGCTAGGTTTTCTTGTGTTTTGCTTCCATCTCCCTCTTCCTTAGACCAGCTCGTGAGATCCCCCATCTGGCCTGGAGGAAAAAAGACAGAGATCAGGAGGGTCCTCACTAGCCAAAACCCCAAGCCTGGGCCTCTCACGCACAAAGCCTCTATTTGTCACCCAGAAGACCACTGTGCATAGATTTGCTCTCCTTAGTAGAATAAGGGTCCGAGTCCAACATCCCACTGCAGTTCAGGGAGGCTCTGTCAGAACAGGTACGGCCAAACATGTGTGGCCCTTGGTCCAAGGATGGGGGTGGGACAAAGCAAGTGGCATTATCAGAGAAAGACATGCTGAGACTGGCTAGTAGGTAAGTAAGCTGGGAGGAGGCAAATAGAAGGGTTCAGCTTCTGGGCCACCACACAGCCTTGTGTCATTATCCCCACGTGTCTCAGGGAATGCACCTGGGCAAGTCGTTGTTTGACGGTGCATTCACAGTAACTTCCTTAAAACAGATCTTTAGGGAAGAACTGGCGTCAGGGATTGATTGGGCTCGGATTCAGACGGCAGGAAAGCAAAGTTCTCAGTCTTGGCTGAGGGCTCCCAGCCGTGTGCACCGCACTGTTGTAAAGGCTCTGGTTTAGCCATTTAATTCTCCCACAACCCCATTTCAGAGAAGAGCAAAGAGATACAGGGAGATTCAGCAACTTGCCCAAGGTCATGTGGGGGAGGAGACGGGGGGGTCAGGGGCTGGTTTCGGGGTCAACGGCTGGTTTCAGGGTCCGTGGCTGCACTGCATGAGAAGCCCGGGCCCGGTTAAGGGTTGGTGCCCAGGTATCTGCTCTCGGGGACTGCGAGGACTGCGGGCCCTATGGCGGCCCGGCCGCGTGTGCCTCGCAAGAGCGCTCGTTAGCCCCCTGGAGCCGGGCAGCCTAGCTTCTGTGCCCGGGACACGCTCTTCTAGGAATCCTGTGCACTCTGCTCGCCCCTCCCAGGCACCCCGGCCCCAGGCGGCCGCCGACTCCGAGTGCTGCGCTTCCAGGTCACGCTGCGCAGACGGAGGAGCAGGAAGAGAGGTGAAGGAAGCCGAGGAGGAAGAGGAGGAGAGAGGAGGGAGGAATGCCTGAGTGGAAGTCAGCGCCGGGTAGGAGCGCTGAGTGCTCTGCGCGCCGCTGCAGGGGGCGCTGACGACCCCCGGCTCCGGGAAGAGACCGGTGGGCCGGGAGGCGGGCCAGAGGTCCCGGCCAGCTCCATCCCCCGACCCCGACACCCTGGCGGAAGCTATCATGATGACTTGCTGCGCGCCGCCTCTTGAGCGTCCTCTGGAGGCGGGCACCACTACTACCTCATTGTACAAACTGGGAATCTTAGGCTTCGCTGAGTGTCCCAGGCCAGGCCCAGCCCCAAGGGGCGGGAGCAGGACGCCAGGAGCAGGATCCCGGCCCCTACACAAAAGAACCAGGCTGCCTGCGTCGGGACTCTGGCCACACGTCTTTGGAAAAGTTTCTTAGCCTCTGAGGGCTCCGCTTTCCCCATCTGTGAAATAGGATGGCGCCCACCTCACCGAGTTATCAAAGGTTTATTACGTCCCTTAGGCCAGAGCCTGACACTGCCGAGCCGACTCAGTGTTTGCCATTGCTAGCAGGGTTTTAGCTAAATGGGAGGAACTGAGCATCAGTGGGGGGCACGCAGGACTGAGCCTGGCCGCTGCCTCCCAGCCCGCCGGTCGCGCGCTGCCGCAACCGACGAGTCTCCCTCTGCGAGCAGCTATCTAACACCGCCTTCAGGGCTCAGGCTGCTCTCCACGTGCGGCGTGTTTACACACGTGATGCCGACACTCCCACCGTTCCAGGGCCACGCCCCCGTCCCGCCCCGCCTCGCCTCGCCTCGCCCCTCTGCGGCTATTGGCTCTCGGATGAAAGCTGTCGGCTGCGGCTTCTCGGCGCTGGCGGAACGGAGCGCGACCTCGCGCCGCCCCGACGCCTGCCCAGCAGACTGAGCAGGTCGTTCACTCCTTAGGCAGGCTAGGCTCGGGCACTGCGCTGGATCCGCGCCTCAACGGGGCAAGCAAAGGGTCTGGTCCAACACAGATGCTCCGCGGGTTGCGTCCGCGGAAGGGGCGGGGCCGGAGCGGCTGGGGGCGGGCCTATGGGCGGGGGCCCTTCAGAGTGCGCCCAGCGGAAGGGGCGGGCCCGGGGCGGCTGGGGGCGGGATTGTGGGCGGGGCCCTTTCTGCGCAGGCGCTCCGCAAGGTCGGGCCCGGGGCGTAGCCGGCCCGGGGGCGCGGCGGGCGTTTTCTGCGCTGTGCCGCCACAGTGTGCCGGAACTGCTGGGGGCCCCTGTGTGTTCGCGGTCTGCTAGACCCTACTACTGAGAGACAGAAATTGATGAAGCTCGGTCATTCGCGGAAGGGCACGTTCAGTCCCAGATTCCTCTACAATTTCAGCAGAGCCACTCCCCCCTCCCTGGTTTTGTCCCCTTGACTTTCTCAGCCGCCGTTCCTGCGGTCTCCTCGGCGTCCTCTGCCCCTCCAGTGCTGATGTTGCACAGGGCTCTGGCCTCAGAACCCTTGGCTTCTAGGCTGACCCTGGGAGATCTGGTCCACTCTCTGGTATTAACTCTCACCTCTGTGCGCATAATCCTGATAGTTGTACCAGTAGCTAACACATATGTGCTAGGGCACTTTTCTACGCGCTTTGTGAACATTCACTAATACCACTTGGACACGTTACACCTAAATCTTTGTCTCCCAGTCCAGACTACTGCCCTCAGCTCCATATCCTTCCATCCAGATGCCCGCTGGACCCCTCACTAGATGTTCCCCAGGCCCCTCTGAGCAAACACATCTGAAGTGGAACCCACCTTGCCCCAAATCTGTTTCTCCCCACATCTCGCCCTCGGTGAATAACATCACCATTACCCCAGCCACCAAACAGGGCTTGAGTTCGGTTTTTCCTTTTTTCTTTTACTTAGATTTCACATATAAGGGATCTCATACAGTATTTGTCATTCTCCGTGTGACTTATCTCACTTAGCCTAATGTCCTTAAGGTCCATCCATTCTGTCAAATATCTTATTATTGTGAAATCATCCTCAACATAGAAAACTAGAGAATGAACAGGCTAATTAACCTAATAAAAGAATTGAACAAAGGTAACTTTATAAGATCAGAATATAAAGTCAATAATGGGTACCTTGGCAATAATAATAAATTTCTTGAAAAAGTAATAAAAATAAGATAACTTGCATGATACTGAAGTATAGGAATTCACCTAACAAAAAATGTGCAAGATCTTTAGGGGACTAACTCTAAAATTCAAATATATCGATTTTTTTAAAGGGACTTGAATACACAGATAAATAATGGGATAACATCTTAACCTTGAAAGAATGTAAACCCCCCACCAAGTGATCTATATATTCAATGCAATTCCAGTAAACAATTCCAGCCTGATTGTATTGGAACTTGGGAAACTGATTCTACAATGTATATGGAAGAATAAAGGTCCATGATATGCTAAAACAATTTTGAAAAAGAAGAACAAAGGGAAGGTCTTGCTCTATAGGCATTCTATAAGCATTAAAACAGATTACAAGACCACAGTAATTAAAATATTGGGATATTGGTACAGAAACAAATAAATGAATGTAATAGTTTGGAAAGCCCAGAATAAATTCATTTATAAAAGTTGGTATGTTATAGAGAAAAAATTACAAATGATTAGAGAAAGTCTAGATTATTTAGTAAGTGGCTCTGGGAATATTGATTTTTCTATAAGGGAGAAAAAAATAAAATTGGATCCCTACCTCAGACCTTATACATAAACTGTAAATCGATTAAATAATTATTAAAGGTAAGAATATAATGCTAATAAACTAGAACATAGGATAAAATCTCTGTGATAAGAAAGGATTTATCATTATCTCAGAAGCTTAATCCATGAGGAGGAAAATGATGATTTGATGACACCAAAATGGAAAATGTTGCTCTACTATAGATAAAATCAACATATAGGTGACAAGCTAGGAGAGGTATTCTTCATGCCTTAAACCAACATATCTATATTCTAGGCTATAACTAGAATAATTAAGGAACTCCTGAAAATCAGTCCAAAAAAAATAAAGGAAACCTAATTTTTAAAAAATGGGCAAAAGATATGTACAGGCTGTTCCCAAGAGAAATCAGAATGGCTAAGGTATACAAAAGAGGAGAGGTATCCTCACTGGTGATCAGAGAAAGGCAAAGTAAAGGAATGAGGTGCCACATTACCCCAGCCAACTGACACGACTCAGCGGGTCAGATGGCATGAAGTGCTGGCATGGAGGGATGGGAGAGTGTGTGACAGGTGCAGTGAAATTAAATATGCATGTACATTTGCAGAGCTCAGACTAGGGTGACGGAAGTGAGGCCCTCACTGTCAGGGCAGACCTCCACTCACGTGGAGGTCCATATGCACTCTGGGCGCCTCACTGCCTCCCTCTGGCCCTGGCCTTGTACCTGGGGACTCAACAGTTCCACTCTTGAATATGTACCAAGAGAAACTTCCTCAGAGGCCCACAGGAAAAGGCATTCCAGTTCGTTTATGACAGCAGCTATGTAGGTATCTCCCATGAGGGAACTGGACAAGTAATATTTGGTAAGTGAAGATAATGACAGGGTCTTTCGTGGTGAACAAGGATTGCCCAGCTCTTGGCCTCTGGGGAGGAGGGTGGAAACCTGGTGAATAAAACTGAGAGCAAGGCAAAAGGACTTCCATCCACATTTTGTCTGGGAGGGTTTGTAGGTTTCTGAGCCTTTGTCACTGATCCTCCTGCCCCCTCCACCAAGAGGTGCATTTGGACTTGGCAGGGAAGAGAGAAAGTTGGAAGGTACCCTGAGGTTACCTGTGAAGGATTAGGCATATTTTCACTGTCACATAAAGAAACAGAGGCCAGAAGTTTCAAGATCTGGCTCCTGTGTCAAGGCAGAAAGGATTTAGAGAGTAAAGCTTGGACTTTGGAGTTTACACACATAGGGTCTAATCCCTTTTTGACTTCCTATAGATGTGAATTTGGGCAGGAAACCCAGCACAGTGAACTTCAGTTTTCTTTCCAGTGAGATGGGAGTAAAAATAAGGCTTAACACAGAGAGTTAACATGAGGAGTCAAAGGAGAGAAGATATCTGAAACCAGTTCTCTCCTTCCCTGTCTGTTTCTCAAGCAGCATGGACAAGTAAGGACTCTTTAGGAGTTTTTGCACACTTTTCTAATCTTCAGATAGCAGTCTGGAGGTCTTTCAGGAGAAGCTCAAGGCCAGGCAATGCAGCTCAGTGGGTGGCAAATGGAATCATCCATCAGATTCAGATATTTCCAACCCAACCTTTCCAGACTTCAGGCTGTAGGTTAGAACCAACACTGTTTTGGATATTGCTCAGCTGTGGAAGCTTCGGAACAGCCCGCTGTGGGAGGTGGTCTCCTTACCCCAGTCCACAACTCTGACAACTCTCATTTCAGAGAGAGAGAACTGCATTTTCTTTATTTAATGTTAAATTATTTTGTATTTAAATGAGAAATAGAGCCACATTGAAAAATAATACTATCAATAAAAACTGTAATAATCAGCACCACCCTATCCCAACTGTTGTTAGCATCTGTGGTGTAGGTCTGCTGTTTCTCCATTTAGCCTCCTTTCCTCCTGGTAACAGTTTCCGATTTTCCACTGGGGGACCAATCCTCCTGTTCTCAGATTGTGGGATTTGAGTTGGGTTCAGTCCAGATCAGCTCTGCAGGACCCAGTACAAAATGAAAATGCAAGGCCACTTGTTCAAAAAATTATTAAGAATTTCAAGATGCTACAGCAGAGCATTAAACCAAGGTAAGGGCCCTATGAGGCTGCACCCTTGAAACCAGCCCTGGGTGGGTGCATGACTCAGGTTTTGCCAATGAAATTCAAAACTTTTGCCAGAAAGAGGATCTTACTTTTTGCTTAGATTACTAGATCAGTAAAAAGACAAACCTGGAGTTGTTGACTGCCATCTTTGTCTCACCACGGGGAGAGCCCTTGCTGGGAAAACATAGTCCAGGAAGAGATGGACTTCCGGTAATATAATGTGAGATGTTGAACTACAGCTCTCAGAAGCACAAGTCACTTCATTCAGTCTTAGGCTTCAACTCCTTTGAGGTACATCTAAGAATTAAGATTCCTGGAGCATTTCATTCTGTCTTTATGTATATTCACTAAGTTGTAATCATAAAGCACATGTAATGTTATATGCTTTTTAAAAGTTACACTATACCATGAACTTTCCTGGTGTTATTACAGTATTCATAGGCTGTATTGTTTATAGGTTGGTGCTTTTAAAAATACTTTTGTGATAAACATCACAATGCATATAGTTTGGGGAGAACATTTTTGATGTGATATGATATGCCTTTTCATTTGGACCCTACATAATTATGAAGTTTCACTAGGATTTGGAAATTTTGCAACAGCCCAGGTAGGAGGGGTGCTGCAGGATAGGGACAGCCAGCCATTTACAGCCTTGGACACAAACTCCCTGTGGGGCTTGGTCTGGGAGGGTGGTGGTGTGTGAGTACAGCCCTTGAGCTTCGAGTGAAGGGGCAGACAGCCCCTGGAAATGTTCAGTGTCACAGCAGGAAGCTTTCATCTAGTCCAACCTCCTCGTGTCACAAATAGAGAAACTGAGGCCCAGAGAAGGGAAGTCAGCAAGTTAGTGCAGAATGGGGCCTGGAACCCTGTCTTCACCATTTGGATGCTCGTTTAGGCAGCCTTCGGCAAGCACCTGTGAACCTTCTTGCCACCAGATAAATGACAATCCTGATTCTTGATGGGATTGCAGACTCCCAGAGACTCTGGACAGTACCTAAGCCCAGAAGCCTTTAAAAGTTCTTTGAGCTCAGCTTGTAGCTCAACTCCACATCCCCCTCAAGTTTCAGCCCATCTGTCTGCACCCTTCATAGTCAGTCCTAAAGAAAAGCCATAGGTACAAGGACCTCCCTTCCTTATGCACAGCTGTGCTTTTAGTTTGCTTTAACTGTTGCATGGAGCTCCATGCTATACATGTGCAGAAAGTTGATTTGATTTACCCAAGAATGGGCCCTTAGGTTGTTGTTTTTTCTCTCTTCATTTTCAAGTCCATTTATTTAAAAAATTAGAGTAACATATGTATGTTTTTTGTTTGTCTGTTTTTTTGCCCGCACCACGCTGCATGCAGGATCTTAGTTCCCTGACCAGGGATGATCGAACCCATGCCCTCTGCGGTGGAAGCACAGATTCTTCTTTTTTTTTTTTAGATTTTTTTTTTTTGATGTGAACCATTTTTAAACTCTCTATTGAATTTGTTAAAATATTGCTTCTGTTCTATGTTTTGGTTTTCTGGCCCTGAGGTATGTGGGATCTTAGCTCATTGACCAGGGATCAAACCTGCACCCTCTGCATTGGAAGGCGAAGTCTTAACCACTGGACTGCCAGGGAAGTCCCAGAAGCATGGATTCTTAACCACTGCACCACCAGGGAAGTCCCCGACATATGTATGTTTTAAAATCAAATTTATTGCGGTATAATTTATAACAAGAGGCACCCATTTCGTAAGTTTTTTAAAAGGGTTACATCAGTGTAACCACTACCACAATCAAGATACAGAATGTTTCCATCACCACAAAAATTTTCTTCTTGCTCCTTTGCAGTCAGAGTCTCCAACTCCAGGCAATCACTGATTCATTTTGTGCCCTTGTAAGTCAGCTTTGTCTTTTTTAGTTTTATGTAAATCACCTACACTACGTACTTTGTGTCTGGCTTCTTTCACTCAGCAAAAAATCTGTGAGATTCATCTGTGTTGTTGCATGTAGCAGTAGTTCTTTGTCTCGCTGAATGTTATGCCATTGTATGGTTATATTACCATTTGTTTATCTGCTCACCCACTGATGGATGTTTGGTTGTATTCAGTTTGGGGCTATTGTGAATAAAACTGCTATGGGCATTCATGTAGAAGTCTGTGTTTTCATTTCTCTTGGAAATTTCTGGAATGGGATTGCTGGATTGTATTGTAAGTATATATTTAATCTTATGTTTAACTAACACTGTGTTTTCCAAAGTAGTTGTACCATTTTGCACTCCCACCAGCAGTATATGAGAGTTCCAGCTCCTTCATATCCTCACCAACACTTGGTATTGGCAGTCTTTTTAATTTTAGCCATTCTAGTGAGTGTGTAGTAGTTTGCTATTATGGATTTCATTTGCATTTCCTTCGTAAGCAGAACATCTTTTCATGTGCTTTGTGCCATGGCCATGTGTATATTTTCTTTTGTGAACTGGCTGTTTAAATCTTTCCCTAGTTATAATTAATTCATTAATTAATTGAAGTATAATTGACTTATAATATTATATTAATTTCAGGTGTACTGCATTGTGATTCAATATTTTAGCACATTACAAAATGATTGCCACGATAAATTTAGTTACTATCATCATACAAAATTATTACAATATTATTGACTGTATTTCCTATGCTGCACATTACATCCCCACCCCTAGTTTTAAATTGGGTGATTTGTCCTCTTATTATTGAGTTGTAAAAGTTCTTATGTATTTGGGATAAAGTCCTACATCAGATATACGTATTGACAATATTTTCTGTCAGTCTGTGCCTTGCCTTTTCATTTTCTTAAAAATAAATTTCAAAGGGTAGGTTTTAATTTTCATGAAGTGTAAGTTTACCATTTTTTTCTTTAATGGTTCATGCTTTTTTGAGACGTTAAAATTTTTTTTGCCTACCCCAAAGTCACAAATATTTTCTTCTATATTTTCTTCTAGTGGTTTTTATAGTTTTTATCTTCAGTTCTATGAACTACTTTGATTTAATTTTGTGTGATATAAAGTAAGAATCAAGGTTTGGGTTTTTTTCTATATTATCTCCTGTTAGTCTAACATCATTTGTTGAAGAGACTATTCTTTCCCCATTGAATCACCTTGGAATATTTGTCAAGTCAATTGGCGTGCTTCCCTGGTGGCGCAGTGGTTGAGAATCTGCCTGCCAAAGCAGCGGACACAGGTTCGAGCCCTGGTCTGGGAAGATCCCACATGCCGCAGAGCAACTAGGCCCGTGAGCCACAGCTACTGAGCCTGCGAGTCCGGAGCCTGTGCTCTGCAACAAGAGAGGCTGCGATAGTGAGAGGCCCACACACCGCAATGAAGAGTGGCCCCCGCTTGCCGCAACTAGAGAAAGCCCTTGCACAGAAACGAAGACCCAACACAGCCAAAAATAAAATAAATAAATAAATAATAAAAATAAAGGAATTCCTTTAAAAAAAAAAAAGTCAATTGGCTATATATGTGTGGGTTTATTTCTGTGCTCTATTCCATTCTATTAATCTTATATGTCTATCCATACCAATACCAGACTATCTTGACCACTGTAGCTTTATAATAAGTCATGAAATCAGGTAGTGAAAGTTCTCCAAAATTGTTTATCTTTTATTTTTAATTGCTTTAGCCATTTTAAGTCTTTTGCATTTCTTTATAAAGTTTAAAATCAGATTGCCATTTACTACAAAAAAAGCCAGCTGTGGTATAGGTTGGGATTGCATTGAACCTATAGATCAATTTTGAAAGAATTGTTGTCTTAAAAATACTGAGTGTTTCAGTTTATGAACATGATGTATCTCTCCATTTACTTAGGTCTTTTTTTTTTTCAAACTTCTTTCAAAAATGTTTTATGTATTTAAGCATACAAACCTTAAACTTATTTTGTTAGATTCCTCCCTAAGTATTTCACTTCTTAAATGCCATCTTAAATGATATTGATTATAAAATTACAGTTTCTATTTTTTTGTATATTTTTAGGGGTTTTCCACATAGACAATTATGTCTTCTGTGAATAAAGTTAGTTTTAGATCTTCCTTTCCAGTTTGTATGCCTTTTATTTCTTTCCCTGTCTCATTTCATTGGCCAAACTTCCAGTGCAGTGTTGAATCTGAGTAGTAAGAGGGGACTTCTCTGCTTTCTTCCTGATCTTAGGAGGAAAGTATTCATTTTTTTCCCATTAAGATGATGTTAGACACAGGCTTTTCAAAGATCCTTTTATCAGACTGAGGAAGTTCCTTTCTATTCCTTGTTTGTTAAGTTTGTTTTCTTTTAAAATTATTAATATGCATTGAATTTTTCAAATGCATTTTCTGCATCCATTGAGATGGTCATGTGGCATTTGTCTTTTATTTGGTTATAATGATTTTTTCATTTTAAACAAATCTAGAATTCCTGAGATAAAGCCCACTTTTCTGTATTTATAGATTTGATATACTTGAATTTTGTTATGAGTTTTTATACCTATGTTCAGAAGAGATTTTTTTTTTCACATCTTTATTGGAGAATAAATGCTTTACAATGTTGTGTTAGTTTCTGCTGTACAACAAAGTGAATCAGCTATATGTATACATATATCCCCATATCCCCTCCCTCTTGAGCCTCCCTCCCACCCACCCTATCCCATCCCTCTAGGTCATCACAAAGTACCAAGCTGATCTCCCTGTGCTATGCAGCAGCTTCCCACTAGCCTTCCATTTTACATCTGGTAGTGTATATATGACAATGCTACTCTCTCACTTCATCCCAGCTTCCCCTTCCCCCACTTCGTGCCCTCAAGTCCGTTCTCTACGTCTGCATCTTTATTCCTGCCCTGCCCCTAGGTTCATCAGCACCACTTTTTAAAATTCTGTATATATGCATTAGCATACGGTATTTGTTTTTTCTCTTTCTGACTTACTTCACTCTGTATGACAGATTCTAGGTCCATCCACCTCACTACAAATAACTTAATTTTGTTCCTTTTTATGGCTGAGTAATATTCCATTGTATATATGTGCCACATCTTCTTTATCCATTCATCTGTTAACGGACATTTAGGTTGATTCCATGTCCTGGCTATTGTAAATAGTGCTGCAATGAACATTTTGGTACATGACTCTTTTTGAACTATGGTTTTCTCAGGGTATATGCCCAGTAGTGGGATTGCTGGGTCATATGGTAGTTCTATTTTTAGTTTTTTAGGGAACCTCCATACTGTTCTCCATAGTGGCTGTATCAATTTACCTTCCCACAAACAGTGCAGGAGGGTTCCCTTCTCCGGGAGAGATATTAGTTTGATATGTTGTGTGTGTGTGCGTGTGTGTGTTTGTGTGTGAGAGAGAGAGAGACAGACAGAGGGAGAGAAAGAGTTTCCTTGTAATGTCTTGCAATACTGGCCTTATAAAATGACTTGGGAAGTGTAGCTTCCTATTTTATTTTTGGAAAGAGTTTCTGTAGGTTGGCATAATTTCTTTTATAATGTTCCATAAAATTCACTAGGAAAGCTGTCTGAAACTAGAATTTTCCTTGTGGGAAGGATTTTAATTCAAATTTAAAAATAGATATAACACTATTTAGATTTTTCTGTCTTCTTGAGTTACCTTTGGTAATTTGTGTCTTTTAAGGAATTGCTCTAATTCATCTAAGTTGTCGAAGTTATTGAAATAACGTTGTTCAAAATAATCCTTTATCCTTTTAATGTCTGTAGGATCTGTGGTGATGTTTTATCTTTCATCCCTGATATTGATCATTTATGTCTTCTCTCACTTATTTTTTAGTCTAACAGTTTATCGTGTTGTTTATCTTTTCAAAGAAAAAGGCTAGTTTCATTAATTTTAATCTATTGTTGTCTTCTTCTTCTTTTTTTTTGCCACGCCTTGAAGCTTGCAGGATCGGAGTTCCCCGACCAGGGAGTGAACCCGGGTCATGGCAGTGAAAGCCCAGAATCCTAACCTCTAGGCCACAGGGAACTCCCTGTTGTCTATTTTCTACTTCATTTATTTCTATTTTTATCTTTATTATTTTTTCCTTCTACTTATTTTAGGTTAAATGTTCTATTCTTTTTCTAACTTCTTATGGTGGCAGCATTTATAATTGATGTTAGACCTTTCCTTTATTTTCTAAAGTAAGCATGTAGGACTTCCCTGCTGGCACAGTGGTTAAGAATCCGCCTGCCAATGCAGGAGACACGGGGTCGAGCCCTCGTCTAGGAAGATTCCACGTGCCGCGCAGCAACTAAACCCGTGCGCCACAACTACTGAGCCTGTGTGCCACAACTACTGAAGCCCATGCACCTAGAGCCCGTGTGCCGCAACAAGAGAAGCCACTGCAATGAGAAGCCCGCACACCGCAACAAAGAGTAGCCCCAGCTCGCCGCAACTAGAGAAAGCCTGTGTGCAGCAACGAAGACCCAACATGGCCAAAAATAAAAAAAATAAAAAACCAAAACAAAACAAAACTTGCAAGTGTGCTTGCAACACCTTAAAATAAATAAATAAGTAAAATAAAGTAAGCATTTAAGGCTATGTTTCCCTCAAAGTATTGCTTTAGCTGCATCCCATAAATTTTGATAGGCTTCTTTTGCCTTTGTGTTCAGTTCAAAAATTTTTTCAATATCTCTTGTGATTTCTTCTTGATCTGTTAGAAATATTTTATTTATTCAGAAGTATTTTGTTTAATTTCCAAATATTTGGACATTTTCAATATATGTTTTTGTTACTGATTTCTAATTTAATCTCGTGTGGTCAGTGAATATACTCTCTTGCTTTCAATCCTTTTAAACTTGTTGAGACTTGCTTTATGGCTCATCACATTGTCTATCTTATTGAACATTCTATGTGCAATTAAAAGGAATGTGTATTCTGCTGTTGTGTGCATTTTTCTATAAACGTCAATTAGTTCAAGTTATTTGATGGTATTATTCAAGTCTTCTATATTCTTATTTTCTACTTATTCTATTAACCACTGAGAGAGGAGTATTGAAGTCTCCAACTGTAAGTGGATTTTTCTATTTCTCCTGAAAGTGTTTTCAGTTTTGGTTTTATGTACTTTGTAGCTCTCTTATTAGATGCATATATATTTATAATTTTTATATGATAAAATGATCCTTTTATCATGATTAACTGTGTGTGATGATTAGCCCTGACAATATTCCTTACCCTGAATTTTACTTTGTCTGATATTAATGTACCCATCCCAGCTTTCTTGTGATAAATGTTGTGTGGCATGTCCTTTTCTATCCTTATATTTTAACAAACAAATGATTAAAGTTTTTTTTTTTTCTGGACAACATTTATTTGGATTTTGCTTTTTCATCCAGTCTGACAAACTCTTTTAATTTAGAGAGTTTAGACCATTTACATTTAATATAATTATTGATGAATTTGAGTTGGAATTTACCATATTTCTGTCTGTTTTTGTTTGTCCCACCTATTTTTGGGTCCTCTTTTCCTTCTTTTTCTTGGCTTAAGTGAGGATTTAAAATATAGTTTTATTTAATCTCCATTATTTTCAGTCATTGTTTCAGAGTTTACAATTTTACATTATCATGGTAATCTATGTTCAAAGAATATTTTACCACTTCACAAATAACCTAAGAACTTTACAATAGTATACTCCCCCTTCCGCCACATCCTTTTGACATTTTTCTGTTTTATTTCTACATATGTTGTAAACCCTGCAATATATTGCTAACATTTAGGCTTAATCAGTGAAATTGTCTTTTTTTAAATGTTTAAGTGAAAAACAAAGCCTCTTATATTTACCCACACATTTACCATTTTTGCGTTATTCACTTTCCACCTGGTATTATTTTCCTTCTTCTGAAAAACTTCTTTTAATAATTCTTGCAGTGCAGGTCTGATAGTAATAAATCCCCTCAGCTTTTTTTCGTCTCAAAAAAAAACTTTATTTCATCTTTATCTTTGAAGGATCATTTTGCTAGGTGTAGAATTCTAGGTTGCAGTGTTTTCCCTCCAACCATTTTAGATATGTCATTTCATTGTCTTCTAAAATATGTTGTTTCTAGCAAGAAGTCAATTTTCACTCCTATTTTTGTTCCTCTGTATACACAGTGTCTTTTTTTTTTTTTTCTGGCTGCTTTAAAGATTTTCTATTTATTTACTCTGGCTCATCATAAGTAAAATTTCTCCTAGCCCTATGTGAGCTCTGAAAATTGTTCAGCTTCCAGCTTCCAGCAACCTAGTCATTCTTAACCTGGAATAGGTTTCACGCTATTCAACCATAGCTTAGTATTCAACCACAGAGTTAAGGGGACACTAATCAGATTTCTGAAGCTCTTTCTCTGTGCAGTTCCTACTCTGGTTCTCTGTCTTGCAAATTCCGGCTGCTTCAGTCTTCTTGAACTCTAATGCTTTTCTTCTCAGTGGACTGTCATGCTCTCTAAACTAAGTTTAAATCTGAAATGACTGAGCAAAGCACCAAGTGTCTGAGAAAACCTGGAACTGACTACATTAACTTTTCTGCCATCAAGTAAAATGGAGGTTCAATTCTCACTTATAGAATATTAGAGAAAATTGCATTTTCCCATTTACATCTTGTGGTCTGAAAATACATTTTCTCCTACATATATGAAGGGAAAGACTTGAAGATGGTAAACATGGGTTGGGGGGGAGACTGGGTGGAAAGTAATTATTATCTTCTTAATATTCAGTTTTTTTCATTAGTAGAATGGTGGGGGAGGGGAGACCTGGAAGATTTCAAAGGCTATTCATGTTTTAATACTCGTGCTATTTATGAACTTCTTAGGCCATAAACTGTCCTTGACAGAGTCTCTTTCTGTGGAAAAGTTATGTGTGTCAGGGAGTGGAAGGTCTCACTCTGGCTCCTGAGGCCTCATTTCTCTCAGGTCACAGGTCCCACTGACTCACTGCTGCTTCCAGCAGGGGAGATTAGGAACTGCAGGAAGAGCCTGAGGTGTTTGAAGGGTGGGGCAGCTTGGCATTTCCTAGAGCTCTTTCTAGATTGGATCAAGCCTGTGGCTTTGTCAAGAGAGGATAGATCCTTGTGTAGCTGAACCTGACCAGCTCACCAACTCTACCTTATTTCTTTCCTTTAAAACTTTTATTAATTTATTTAGAGAATTTTAATTTCTGCCTTTGCTAGGAGAGATGAGCTGTCCTTTGGACAGAGTCTACGTCTGCCCTAGATTCTCCTATTGCTAGGTTTTTGCCCAAGACCAGGTTGGCAGTGAACTCCAAGCTCCCAGCCTAGCAAGCCTGTTGGAAAAGAGAGCCTCTTTCCCAGTAATTCCAGCAAAAATCTCAGGATTGAGCCTCATTGGTCTCTCTTGGGTTACATGACCACCCCTGAACCAGTCACTGAGGCCGGGAGATGCAGGGCTCTGATTGGCCACCCTTGGCCGCTCTCAATCCCTATAGTCAGGGGTGAGGTTAATTCCAACCTAACCATTTGGACTGGGGTACAGACAGGGGGCTGCCTCAAGAAAATGGTGGGGCTGTTCCCAAGAGACGGGAGATGGGATGCTGGATAGGATATAATCAACAGATTTCTGCAATAAGATTTTCTCAACATTCCAGATCCAAGACTCTTCAAGGCAGGGCTGCCTGTACTGCTTGCCCTCTATACATATTTCTCATTTTATTCTCACACCAACCCTGTGAGAGCAGTGTTGTTTGAGATAAGGAAACAGGTTCAGGGAGCTTAAGTACCTGGGGCAGAAGTGGGGCGGCCCTGTGTTTGAACTTCCTGCCTGTGGAAGGCGGGACCTCAGGCTGCCCGTGTCACCTGGCCCCCTTTATTGTCTTAGACCTGCCTCCCCTCTGCCTGCAGTCCTGACTCCAAGGAAACTGTTCCTGTTTCAGAAAAGACAGGAAAAATTGGCAATGGCCATGAGCTGAGAAGACATGATAAAATATTTCTTGTTTTCTCAAGTTTACATAGACCAAATTTTCACTGTTGCTATGGGGCAGAGAGATGAAAATAAATCTGTGTAATTTATTTTTTCTATGCGTCAAGTATATTTCTGCTTGCTTAGCACACGTACACACACACACACACACATACACAGACGCACGCACACACATACAGACGCGCACACACATACAGAGGCACACATACATGCCACACATATAGACTTTAATAAAATACTTAAACCCCTTTAATGCTCTCTGTGGAAGGAATAAATATGTACTGTACTTTCAACTTCTGTTCTTTGAAATACCATATGGTCTGCACTGTGAGCTTAAAATACTCTGGTGAGCGGATGCTTTCATGCAGCAGATAGCCAGGTGGAGCTTTCCCCGCCAATCTCACAAGGTTAATTAATCCTTTAAAATACAGTGTGGAGGGGTCCCTGCGTCAGGAACAGGCGCTGTCAGAGGGAGGCGGCCCACTGCCCTGCACGGGGCTGAGAAGAGAGTACAAAGGCAGCGGGCAAGGTGGGCTGGGCTGCTGCCCGATGGTGCCTTTGATGAGCAAGCTCAGTCACTCAGATCCTCACAGTTTGTGTCCTGCATAATCAGGGATAACAGGCTGATGGTCTGCATGAATAACTAAGTTTGTCATTGTGGTTAATTTTCCCTCATAAAGAGCCCCCCCATCTCTCTGGCCCACTGCATATTTATAAAGGGCAGGGATACAACACAGAGGAGGCTGGATGGCCTGGCACCCCAGGGACGGGGGAGGGGTGGCTGCACCCAGAAGCCTGGGAGGCAGACTCGTGCCAGGGCTGGCGCTGCAGGAAAGTGCAGAGCTCTGTGGAGCGGGGAGGAGAGGAGCTGCTGGGGGTCGGGGGAAGCCTGGTTTGCCAGGCCCGATTTGGGCTGTCTTCTTCTCTGATCTGAGCCTCAGTTTTCCATCCATACAAGGAGCGTGTGGGCCACTTGACGCAGGCATCAGGGACTGTCAGTTCCAAATGAGCTTACCAGTAGAGTCAGAGGAGGGCGGGCGAGACACTGACATCCGTCCAACACCCGTGGTGTTTTGCGAGCAAATATTTTTTAGATACATTCTTCAGTTATCATTGCATTGCATGTATTTTGGTGTTAAAAAGTATTAGATTGGGCTTCCCTGGTGGCGCAGTGGTTGAGAATCTGCCTGCCAATGCAGGGGACACGGGTTCGAGCCCTGGTCTGGGAAGATCCCACATGCCGCGGAGCGACTGGGCCCGTGAGCCACAATTACTGAGCCTGCGCATCTGCAGCCTGTGCTCCGCAACAGGAGAGCCTGCGATAGTGAGACGCCCGCGCACCGCAATGAAGAGTGGCCCCCGCTTGCCACAACTAGAGAAAGCCCTCGCACAGAAACGAAGACCCAACACAGCCACAAATAAATAAATAAATAAATAAAAATTAAAAAAAAAAAAAAAGTATTAGATTGTTCACTGTAAATATTTTAAATAGGCTATGGCTCTTGAAACCTCACTGTGGCATTTCTTTCTTTTTTTAAATTTGTTTATTTTTTTAATTTAATTTTTTTATTTTAGATTGGGGTATAGCTGATTTACAATGCCGTGTTAGTTCTAGGTGTACAGCAAGGTGGTTCAGTTATACATTTACATATATCTCTTCTTTTTCAGATTCTTTTCCCATGGCATTTCTTTCTGACTCTTCAAAGAATGTCCTTGGCAGCCTCTGAGTGGTCTGGCTTCCACTCTTTCCATACCTTTCAAAGGACCCCAGGTAGAGGTTAGAAGGGGTGAGGAGGGGCTCAAGGACCCTCTGTGCTTCCCTGGCAGCCCTCTTAGGCCAGTTCGTGGCAGTTCTGAGCCTTCCTCCTGGTCACCAGCCTTCCTCCAGTCTGGGGTCCCTAAGTTTTTCAGTCCACATAGCAGAGAGATCCAAGGATGTGCAGGGAAGCTAAATGGGGCAGTTGAGTGGCCATCTAGCTGCCCCTGCCTGGGACTGCCCTCCCCCACCCCCATCCCTGTATCCATGCTCAAGGCAAGTGGACTTCCTGGAGGAGTTGACATCTTAGGTAAAACCTGAAAGGCAGTAAAGGATTCAAGGCAGAGGGAACAGAATATGCCAAGATCCAGAGAACACAGACCCTGGTGCTTCCAGGAACTGACAGAAGACTGGTGTGGCTGGAACATAGAATATTGGGATGCGGTCTGGGGAGTCAAGATGATGCTTGACACTGGTGGGGGTAGCAGGGTCAGGGCAGTCAGAGTGAAGAGTCTGGACTTTATCTTGAGGGCAGTGGGGAATTCCCCAGCCCACTCAAACCATCAGATTTGTCCTTCGGAAAGATCACCGATGCTGCAGCTGCCTGAGACCTCATTATACCTCCCCTCTCCTCACCCAGGGCACTGACACATCTGAGCCTCCCACCCTGCCTGGGTGGGGAAGAGCTGCACACCTCCAATCCCAAGGATAACTAGGAGCTGGTCTGCCTTGTACCTGCAAGATGGGCCAGAAAAGGCTGTCTTCAGGATGCCCTCCCGCCCTAGCTGATGGGGGTGGGTGCATCAGAGGGTCCTTGAGCACTAAACAAAGGGGAGCTGAAGGTCACCACATTTCATGCTGCGCCATTTGAAGGAAACACTTTTCCCCTTTTGAGGCTGTCAAGGAGCTCCTAACCCCTGGGATAACAGCAGGTCAAGGGGAGGGGACATGGCCTGAAACCAAGGAAGTAATCTCTAATGGTGGAATTTGGGGCATCGGAACTATTTTTGGACAGAGGAGGTGTCAGATGTGTGTAGGTGTGTGTGAGCCCCGGAACTGGGCTCCTGCCTATTCCACCTCCCTAAAAGTTGGCCTTGAGACCCAACAGAAGAAAGACCCTGGCCTAAGTGATCATGACATTCTCAATCACTAATTAATTAATGATGCTCCCCAAGTGTCTCTTGGAGGCCTTTCTCATTCAGGAGAGGGGAGGCCAAGGCTGCAGAGGTTCCATTCAGAGGGCTATTGAATGGCTAATGGCTATTGAGATATAACGTCCACTAAGTCACATCTGATTCCCTATTTAATGTTGAAATATTTAATTAATTAAATGTGGCAAGTATTTAAATACCATGACACTCTGCATAACTCAAAGGCAGCCAGCCTCCTCTCCAGGTTCGCCACCCACTCCTAATCGAGCTGTCATCCCCCTGCCTGGGGGGAAGGATACCCACTCCAGGACCCAGTTCTGAGACTCAGGTCACCTGTGTCCTGAACATTATTGTTTGATTAGACCTCAGGCTGGTTGTGTTGTAAACAGTCTCCCCACCTCCACCCAAGGAGTTCCGTTCCTCTCCTCTCCCCTCCTCCCCAAGCACATGTGATTAAGACTGGCTCCTGGGCTCCCCACTGTGATAACAGATTCTGACCTTGACCACACAATGGATGAATGACCCAGGCTGACCCAATCAGAATCCTTCCCCAGGATTTTTCTAACTGGAGTTAGAGGAAAAAGATTTTTGTTCTCTCTGGCTATAGGGCTCTGAGGAAGTAAGCTGTGGACTGTCTAAGGCCATGTTCCCTGACATCCAGAGAAAGAATATTCTGACATACAAAGAGAAAAGAGAAAGCCTAAGACAGTCTCGACAGTGTTCTGTTCTCTAGAGCCAGCTGTCCTGAAGACTGAACCACCCTTGTTCTTTCTATGGCAGGATAGGTGGGTCAGTAAGTGCCTCGCTTGTTTAAGCCAATTGAAATCAGTTTTCTGTCTCTTTCGTTGTAATCAGAACAGGCTTGACCAATACCAACCACCCCCTACCCCGTTACCATTGTATCGCTTGTGTGCAGATAAAATGACTTTACTAGTTCAACTGTAAATGATATTTGTTAATAGTGCATATACCTGCCAGCAAAGAATGTTGAGTTTCCTTGAATATGTCCTGTGCTCTTGATAATGAAGGGAGGCATCTAGGCCTGAAAGGTGAGTCCCTCAGGCAACTGTTACTCCTGCTGATAAAATCAGCATGCTTCCAGAATGGCTGGATCCAGGGGTTCAAATAGTGTCATCACCTCCCTCCCTGTCTGTGTCTCTGTCCATCTCTCTGCCTCTGTCTCTCTCCCCTGTGCATCCTATCATGTTGGTTTCATTCTCCAGCAATCTTTCTTCCTGTTGGAAGGAGCTCCAGGCTTACATTATCCTTACAAAGAGAAGTCCCAGTGGAAGAGGGAATCTTTCTTCTGGATACAAACACAAAATTTCTGGGATTAGCTCTGATTGGATGGGCTTTGGTTATGTGCCCATTCCTGAACCAATCACTGAGGCCACGGTTAGAATACACTAATTGGCTCAGCTGAGTAATGCGCCGGCCCCAGAGTGGGGAATGGAGTCAGATGGACCCAGAGAGGGAGGGTGGGTCCCCAAGAAAAATGCAGTGCTGCTACCACAAAAAGAGTGAGTGGATATGGGCAGAAAAGAGGAACAGGAGGCTGCTAGACTAGGGTAACACGTTGCTTGGTGGCCATCCTGCCCTGAGACCTTACCCTGCAGAGGATGCCCTCCACGTGCAGGGAGTGGAGGCAAGGCTGGCACAGGAGGGAGGGAGCATGAGCAAATCGCGTCCCACAGTTTGGAGAAACGTTGGGTTTATCGCCACTTATTCTTTCCCCTGGTGGAGAGAAAGGGTAGGAACAGTGTGAAGTGAAGATGATGATGGGGAGTTTCTGACAGAGCCAGCCTAACGCACTGAGAAAGCACCTACTGTATACCAGACACAGAGAGATTTGGGCCAGGTCTGGGGGCTGTGCTGCTGGGGGACTGTTCAGCCACCTGACCAGGCCCAGAAGAGGGAGAGCTGGGTAGGGAAGGTTCTGAGTATGGGGATGTCACCCCCAAGAGAAGGGAAGGTGGGTAGTCAGGTACCTAAAGCCAAAGAACTGGAGTCACTGATAACTGAAAATAAATAGGATAATTGAGAATAAATTATATTTATTATGCTTATTGTTTATTATTTGTCTCCCCTCATGCTTTAGTTATCTATTGGTACAACTACAGTATGAATTAGTGGCTTAAAGCAACAGCAATTTATTATTTTAGTGACCACGTGGGTGACTGGGCTCAGTGAGCAGTTCTGTTCCAGGCGTTGTTGACTGGCGTTGTTCTGAGGCCAGCATTCAGCTTGGAGTTTGGCTGGAAGGGGAACGTCAAGATGGCATTGATTGTGTCTGGTGCCTCAGCTGGGGTGGCTGGAATGGCAAAGAGCTGGCTCAGCTCCTTTCTGGGCGGGGTAGTTGGACTTTTTATATTGTATTCTGGGCTCTAAGAGACCCAAATCAGAAGCTGCCAGTTCTCTTGATGGCTAGACCCAGAGCTGGCACAGCCTCACTTCTGTTACATCCTGTTGTCAAAGCAAGTCCCATGGCCAGCCCACATTCAAGAAGGGAATTAGACTCCTCTTGATGGAAGGAGTGGTGTATGCACGCAGGTACAGTGGAATCGTTGGCTGCCATCTTTGGAGACCATCTACCACATCCCAAACGTAGACACTGGAACAGTCCTGGTACAAAGTACTTGTTCAACAAATATCTGTTGACAGAATGAGACTCAAGTTGCCCATATTTAGTTTATACCCAGACCTGTTCCTAGATCACAAGAGAGGATTGGGGTGCGATGACCTTGCCTCCCAGCCTGTAGCATGACGGTCTGTGCGCACCTCTTCTCACAGACCTACAGGTTTATAAAGGATGTAAAAGAGACCAAAAATAAGGGAAGCAGAATGGTGGGAAGACTGGCTTCATAGCCATGGCAGCCTTCCAGCCCAGATTCTAGGCTTGGAGAGAGTCTGGGAGTCCCTGTTCCACTCAGGCCCTTGGTTTCTCCATCTGTAAAGTGTGTGCATGGGACCTGTTGACTAAGTGGGCTTGAGGGGCCTTTTTAGTGCTGTAGTTTTCTGGTCATATTAAAATACAGATTTATTCATTTGTTTATTTATTGATGTGTCAGGCACTGTGCTAGGTGCTGGGACACAGAAAAGATATGACACAGTTGGTGACTTCTCTGACATGTAAACAGACAAGTAAACGTGACCAGTCTATTAGAAGGGGGGTGGGCACATCACCCTCAAGATCTAGGTAAGAATGGGTCAAATGACCTTCTTAGGCCAGTGCTTCTGTTCCTGGCTAACCAGCAGAATCCTCCTGCACAGAGTTTCTAAATGCTGATGCTGAAGCCCCCGTTCCTAGAGATTTGATTCATTGGTCTGAAGTGCGGCCTGGGGTTTCATCTAAATTAGAAGATTCCCCAGGCAATTCTAATATGCCCCAGGCCCTCTGGTTCAGATTTCCAGCCTGGATTCCCGGTTGCCTCTTGGCTACACCCCAGCACACACTCAAAGGCAGGGCCCTGCCTGCCTTTCTCCCTAACTTCCCCTCCCAAGTACCGCCCCGCTCCCCACCCCCACCCCCACCCCGCACCTTGGAAGCGCTGCAAGAGGCCAGCCTGCAGTGGAGCACAAGGGGGCAGGCTGACACAGCTGGCCCTCCCTGCCCTGAGTGCCTCCCACGCCCCTAAATGGGACCCTGGCAGTCCGTGTATCTTTGCTGGCCTCCAGAATCCTGGTGGGCCGGGTACCCGCGTGGCCTGGGAGGACACTGCCAGCACTCAGGGAAGGGTAACAATGTACCAGTTCACACAAAGCTGCCCACCAGGGCTGAAACTGCAGGGTGGGTTCGCCACTGCCCAGAAGATGCCAGCAGCCTGCCCCACCCCCCACCCCGGGTGTTGTTAAAGAAAAAACCACGCATGACACTTGTTGAAGATGATAAGGCAGATTTTATTCAAGGGGGGCATCGAGATAGATGTAGGGACAACTGCAATGGGGTCTTGAACTGGAGGAGAGAGATTGGCTTCTACGCTGAATACAACGACAAAAAGTGGGAAGTGATAGCCAAGGAGCAGGGTGAGGAGGTCAGTAGATGGAAAATTACTAAGCAAACATCAGGGGTGAGGGGGATTTGGGCTAAACTGACCTAACAGGATTCTTGCTGAAGGCAGGCCAGGGTGAACAGACATCACCTGGGGGATGGTGGGGGATGAAGAACCAGATTTCTAGGGTGATCAGATATCAAGGGTGGGGGGGTTCTGGTTAAACTGACTTAGCAGGATTCTTGCTAAAATAGGACAATGCAGAGACAAACACCAAAGTCCAAAAGCCAAAGTCTAGTTGAAAAAGCGTTCGGGGGAGCCTGAGTCGAGTTTGGTTGAGGAGAGAATCTTTGTCAGTGTCCAGGGAACCACCAGTCATGCAGAGCCAGGAAAACAAGCACCCCCTTTGTGCGAAGGCAAGGACCTGAGAGAGGATGTCCACACTGAGAAACCAGGGCAGCGGTCCCACTGAGGAGGAAAGAGAACATCAACAAAAAAAGTGAGAATCCTTAAAGAGATGAACTGGGGATGGCATGGGGGTGGAGGAGGACTATCAGGAACTAAAAAAATAAAATTTAAACAGTCAATAAAGTTTAAACAGTCAACTGACGAGCTCAGAAAAAGAGTGATCACTGCAGAGAAATAAGTCAGTGTCCTGGGAGTTCAAGGGGAAGAAAAGCTCATCTCAGTGCAAAACGAGAAAGAGATTTGGAGGACAAATCCAGGCAATCTAACATTCAAAGGAGAGGGGTTTCAGAAAAAGAAAAAAAAAAGAACATATAAAGGGAAAACAATAATTGAACAATTAATTAAAGAACATTTTCTGAGCTGAAGGAAAGCCTTGATTAAAAGGGCTTGTAGAGTTCCAGGAAAGATTAATTAAAAAGACATATACTTAGACCCTGGTGTAATTCCTGAATAATAAACTTCCAGACAAAAAGGAGGGTTACTACAAAGAAAAGGAAAGTCAGGTTAGTATTAGCTTTCTTGTTGCCACCCTGCCACCCTGCCACCCAATCACAACATTGGTTTCAGACTCTTGAGAGCAAGGATAATAACCCAAGAATCCCATATCCACTCAAGGTGTGATTCATATATCAGGGCAATGACACTAGGCTTCAGAGCACGCTACATGTCGTACCACATCTGAGGAAGCTGCTGGAGAGATGGACTGGTGTACAGTAAGGAAAACCAAAAATGATGACCTGGAAATGAATTCAGAATGATCTCAGCAAAATCCAGACATTGGAGGTGGGAGAGGAGTCGAGAACAGCGAGAGGAAGAAAGAAGGAGGGGTGACTGAGGGCTTTCATCTCAGCAGGCCTCCCCTTCTGATAGGAGGGCAAGTTGTTTGAATTTAATTTGTCTATGGGGCAGTTTAAAAAAACTATGCCCACAAATTATTCAATGATCTTCCCTTCAAGAGGTGGAGCTTAATTCCCCTTCCAGGGAGTGTGGGATGGACTTAGTGACTCACTTCTAACCGATAGTATAACAGAGTGAGGGGTTGTGACTCTGAGACTAACCCATAAAGGATGCTGGGTCTCCCTCCCTGACTCTCTCTGTTATGGGCAGCCCTATGGAGGCCGGTGTGACAAGGGACAGAAGCCAATAGCACAAGGAGTGAGCTTGGAGGAGGATCCTCCAGATCCAGCCACACCTTGGTTGACACTTGATTACAGCTTCCTGAGAGACTATGAGCTAAGCTGCCCCTGGACTCCTGATCTTCAGAACTGTGAGATAATCAATGTTTGTTGTTTTAAGCTGCTAGGTTTTGTGGTAATTTGTTACACAGCCATAGATAACTAATACAATCTGTAAAGAAATACAGCTTTCTATGGTTACTAGGGTTGGGAAGGGAACCATCAGAGAATTTCCAAATTAATAGTGGAAGCAATGATGAGGAACCTGAGCAAGCAGCAAAGTGACAATAATGTAGTGAACACAAGAAAAATGAGCAAAACAAGTAAATACATTACAAAATTGAAGAAAATAAAATTAGACCTCTAAATTACATGATATTCAAAATTCAGTTCTTGATGGAGCAAAGGGTTCACACGCAATCTAAGGGAAACCTAGGCATACTTTCCCAACCAAAACTACACACAAAAAAGATAATCATATTTCATTACATAAAATTATTTTGTCTAGGAAAAACTCTTAAGCAGACTTAATAGAAAAATAATAATTAAAAGGTTATATACAAAGAGATCTTTGTTTTAACAGAGGATCAAGCCCTTACTATACAAATGTATAGTAAGTCCCTGTCCGACATTTCGTTTCACATAATGCCCTCAAAGTCCATCCATGTCACAAATGCACAAATGGCAGGATTTCCTTTCATATATATCACATTTTCTTTATCTATTCATCCATTGGTGGACACGTTGCTTCCATATCTTGGCTATTGTAAATAATGCTACAATGAACATGGGGTACAGATATCTTTTTGAGTTAGTGTTTTCATTTTCTTTGGAAAAATACTCAGAAATGGAATTGTGGCTGTCCAGTTTTCCCAATACCATTTATTGAAGAGACTGTCTTTTCTCCATTGTATATTCTTGGCTCCTTTGTTGTAGGCTAATTGACCATATATGCATGGGTTTATTTATGGGTTCTCTATTCTATTCCATTGATCTATGTGTCTGCCTCTATGCCAATACCATACTGTTTTGATTACTGTCACTTTGTAATATAGTTTGAAAGGTCAAATTTTATTTCTTTCTGATGGAGATACAGAAACAGCAGCACCATTTAATATTTCATTCTGTTACAATGACTTGAAGACCAACTTTATTATATATTAAATTCTCATATGTATTAGGATCGATTTCTGGTTTATCTTCTTTTTTTGACATTCTTTTCAAAATATTCTTTTCCATTATGGTTTATCACACGATTGAATATAGTTCCCTGTGCTATACAGAAGGACCTTGTTGTTTAACCATCCTATATGTGAGAGTTTACATCTGTTAATCCCACATTTCCAGTCCTTCCCTCTCCCACCCCTCTCCCCCTTGGCAACCACAAGTCTGTTCTCTATGTCTGTGAGTCTGCTTCTGTTTTGTAGATAGGTTCATTTGTGCCATATTTTAGATTCCACATATAAGTGAATATCACATAGTATTTGTCTTTCTCTTTCTGACTTACTTCATTTAGTATGATAATCTCTAGTTGCACCCATGTTGCTGAAAATGACATTATTTCATTGTTTTTTATGGCTGAGTAGTATTCCATTGTATATATGTACCACATCTTCTTTATCCATTCATCTGTCGATGGACATATAGGTTGTTTCCATGTCTTGGCTATTGTAAATAGTGCTGCCATGAACATAGGGGTGCATGTATCTTTTTGAATTATAGTTTTGTATGGGTATATGCCCAGGAGTGGGATTGCTGGATCATATGGTAATTCTATTTTTAGCTTTCTGAGGAACCTCCACACTGTTTTCCATAGTGGCTGAACCAACATACATTCCTACCAACAGTGTAGGAGGGTTCCCTTTTCTCCACACCCTCTCCAGCATTTGTTATTTGTAGACATTTTAATGATGGTCATTCTGACTGGTGTGAGGTGGTATCTCATTTTAGTTTTGATTTTCATTTCTCTAATAATTAGTGATGTTGAGCATCTTTTCATGTGCTTACTGGCCATCTGTATGTCTTCTTTGGAGATATATCTATTAAGGTCTTCTGCCCATTTTTCAGTTGGGTTGTTTGTTTTTTCATTGTTGAGCTGTATGAGCTGTTTGTATATTTTGGAGATTAAGCCCTTGTCTGACACATCATTTGCAAAATTATTTTCTCCCATTCCATAGGTTGTCTTTTCTTTTCTTTTTTTTATGGTTTCCTTTGCTGTGCAAAAGCTTGTAAGTTCGATGAGGTCCCATTTGTTTATTTTTGTTTTTATTTCTATTGCTTTAGGAGACTGACCTAAGAAAACATTGGTACAATTTATGTCAGAGAATGTTTTGCCTATGCTCTTTTCTAGGAGTTTTATGGTGTCATGTCTTATGTTTAAGTCTCTAAGCCATTTTCTGGTTTATCTTCTTTGTTGTATGAATTTGTGTATTCCTATGTAAGACTATATTAGTGTGATACAATAGTTTTTTTAGCTATTAAGACAACTTCACTGTCCCAGATCCTCAATGCTGTTCTATTTCACACTTTCTACGTTTTCCTCAGACTTGTTTTCCATTAATGTCTAGATTATTTTGTTTTACTCAAATTAAAAAATCATATAAGCACAAAACTCTGGGAATGATTTGGGATTTCATGAAATTCATTTATTAATTTGGGATATTATATGTTTTATGTTAGATGTATTCATTCAAAAACATGGTATATTTTTCCATTCGGAACATGTATTACATTCTAAAAAAAAAAAGAGTGATAGAATTAAATTCAAATATCTGATGACTTATGTAACTTGCACCTTTGGGGGCTATAGGAGGGAGAATCTGCAAGGTCACTGGACATATTGAGAACTGGCCTCCTGCTTTGCGATAGAGCAGCTACCTTTGTTTGTTGGAAGGTAAGGGTGAGTCTCTTGCCTAGAACTCTCTCTCTCATGACTTCTAATCTCAGTGGGATGAAGGCCACAGCACTGACTGGCATCCTGCTGGATCTACTACCTAATGGCTATGTGCCCTTGAGTTGTGTGTCCTTGAATTTCCCAAGCCGCAGTTTTCTGTAAAATAAACATAATACTCATCTCATTGTTGTAGGGATTAAATGAGCGAAGATCTGCAAAGCACTTAGTGCCTATAGGAGGACAGTGCCTTGGAGGTAAGGGATGATGTCTATGTGTTGCCCATTATTAGCATATGAGAAAGAAGAGCAGGACAGGTCACCACTGCCCCCCTGCAAGCACCAGTGGCTGGAGCTGTCAGCAGATCTACATTACAAGATACACCTCATCAACTCCAGCTGGTAGTTTACCAAGAGGACTGTCTTTTCTAGCATGCAGTCTGGATTTGTCATTTGTTTGTTTTTTTCACAATATTTTGTTTCATTTGTCACCATACAGTGCCAATGTGAGAAGCCCTCACATCCTCATAGTTCAGGTCAGGGAAAGAGTCTGAGCCTGCCTTTCTGTTTCTACCACTGTTCAGGAACTTGCAGAGTTTGACGATGATCTCCATGTCCAGTCAAGTGGACCTTCTGAGTCCTATAGCCATTTTCTGGATCTCTTCTACATCAGATTCTGTTGAGCATTTCTTCCTCGAATCATCTGCACCTTTGTTCCTAGAAATCCTAAGAGTCCTCTGAGCTCCCCTCCTTCCCTTCTGATGACCCTTTCCTGGTTGATGTACTTCACCCAATCTTTGCCCATCAGCATCCCCCCAAATTCTGTCCTTGGTCCCTGGCCCTTATCCCCTTATCCTCTGAGCTCTTCTTAAGTGACTTCATCCATGGTCAGGGTCTATCGGTCCTTGCAGGCTTACACCGGCCTTTTTTTCTCTGACCTTCAGTTTCACATCTCAGCTCTTATTTGGGCATTCACTTATGGGGTGTCCATATGAATTTTAAAACTGATATGTCCAAAATTAAATAAATCTCCTACACCTGCCTGCATATACATACTCCCACAAATGACCTTATCTTCTTTCTTATTGCTAATTCAGTTAATGGGGTCACCATCTAGTCAATTCCCAAACCAGAAATCCAGCAATCATTCCTATTTTTTTCCCACCATGTTTAATTTTTCCCCAGGCCTTGCTGATTTCATCTCTCAGACATGCCCATCCCACCTACAATCCTCATTCAGGACCTCAGCATCTTTACCTGAACCACTGTGATACAATTTAAACTCCCTGGTGCCAAGTCTGCCTCCCAAGACTGCCTCTCCACTCATTTTCTACCACACTTCTCCTCACAATTCATGATCTAGTAAGAGTGCATTGTGGTTTCCCCAAATCAGAAAGCCATGCCATGCCCTTGTGCCCTCCCTTATGCCAATCCCTTTACTGAGAGCACCCTTCCCATCTTTCTTTGCTTGGCTACCTCTTACTCACTGTAGTGGGTTGAATGGTCTTCCCCTAAAATATATGTCCATTTGGAGCCTGAGAATGTGATCTTATTTGGAAAAAGGGTCTTTGCACATATAATTAAGTTAAGGTTCTTAAGATGAGATCATCCTGGATTTTCCAGGTGGGCTGTAGAGCCAATAACAAGTGTCCTTATAGGAAAAGGAGGAAACATAGACAACCCTGTGAAGCTGGAGGTGGAGACTGCAGCTGTGCTGCCACAAACCAAGGAACGTCTGGGGCCACCAAAAGGTGGAAGAGACAAGGAGGAAACCTCCCCTAGAGACTTCAGAGCACACTTTAGCCTGCTTGATTTTTGAACTTCTAGCCTCTAAAACTTTGAGAAAATAAATTTCCATTGTTTTAAGCTACCAAGTTTATGGTAATTTGTTATGCCAGACCTAGGAAACTAATACACTCACCCTTCAGGACTCAGTTCATGCATAATCTCCTCCAGGAAGTCCTCCCTGAGTTTCTCCTACCATCATTAAATATATATATATATATTTGAAGAAGTTAATATATATATATACATATATATATATTTGAAGAAGTTAAACCCAATTTGTATCGTCTATCACAATAATTATGAATTTTACGATCAAGTTGGGAAGAATAAATAAAATCCAAGTAGACATTATTTATATAAGACACATATAAAATAAATAATACCAACACTAT
The DNA here is from genome assembly GCF_009873245.2 of Balaenoptera musculus. Classification (NCBI taxonomy): domain Eukaryota; kingdom Metazoa; phylum Chordata; class Mammalia; order Artiodactyla; family Balaenopteridae; genus Balaenoptera; species Balaenoptera musculus. The sequence continues at coordinate 21,713,030 of NC_045803.1, read as the reverse complement.
TACTACTACTACTAAAAAGCAACAGACATTGAGCACTTACTATGTGCCAGCTAAGGCTCTAAGCACTTTGCATGTATTAGTCCCTCCCACAAACTACGTGTCATGATTATTACTATCTGTTTGCCAAGATGGCTGTAATGATTCCTCCCATCCTGTACACATAACCCTTGAATGTGGCTCTACCATTCTGCTGTTTAAGAGGTAGAGTCTATTTTTCCATTCGTTGAATCTGGTCTGGCAAATCTGCTTTGACAATAGAATGTTACAGAAGTTATTTTTCGTGGCTTCTGAGCTGGGTGTCAAAAGGCCTTGCAGCTTCCACTCTTGCTCCTTTTGAAAACTTCCACCATCATGTGGAAGCGGGTTAGCCTGCTGAGGACTTGTGGCCAAGCATTAATCACCAGACATGTGAGTGAGCCCATCCTAGAACGACCAGACCCAGTTGAGTTACCAGGTGACTGTACCTGCTTGAGTAACCCCATGCAAGTACAGCTGAGCCCAGCCCAAATTACTGACTGACAGAACCATGAGAAAAGGAAATGGTTGTTGTTTACAAATTTTTTGGAGTGGTTTCTTTTACAGAAATAGATAACTGATAAATCATCCCCACTTTGCAAATGAAAAAACAGAGGCACAAAAAGGTTGAGTAATTTGCCCAAATTTTCACAGGTAGTAAGAGATTAAGCCATGATTTGAATCTAGGTACCAATGAACCAAGCTTTTACAAAATTAATCTGCACTCAAACATTCCTCTCAGTTTGCAGTTAGCATCTATCCTAGACAAATGCATCAACATTTTTGATGGTCTTAGAAATGTCCCTTAATAGAATATAATGCAAGTCAATTGCAAAGTGAAACTACAAATCTTTTTTTAAAAGTAGGATTTTATGAAGTAGGATAAATATGTAGAATTTTAATTGGCTTTTTTAAAGAATCATATTTGGATTTTATTTTAAGAAGTGATATTGGAGAATTGCTAGAATCACATGCAGAACTACTGACTGAATAAGAGCAGTAAGCAATGGAGAAATTTTACCAAAAATAAAAATGTACTTCAAAGGAAGATGGTTTGATTATTGTGACAGAAACTTAACTGCCAGCCAATATTTATTCCCTTCTCACTGACAGCACCCGATTCTGTTCAAGGTGGTGATGTGCTCAGTTAAAAAATCTCACATCTCAGACTCCTTTGCAGCTAGGAGTAGCCATGTGATGACATTTTGGCCGATGAGATATAAAAGTCTGCTTGTGGGGCTTCTGTGAAAGTTATTGTTTTCCTGATAAATAAGGAATAGCCTAAGCTGACGTGAACATTTTTGCCAAGTCCTGCCCCATCTTTGAGCTGGGACATGGATATGATGCGTGGAGGTGCATAAGCCACCTTGAGAATGCAAGCAAGGAAGCCGTACCCAGAGGATGCCGGAACAGGAAGCCAGAGGAGCCTTGTCTGCGATGCTCCCTGCGGGCAGTGGCGCCCCAGCCCAGCTATTTGCCCTTGGTGTTTCTGTCATATGAGAAAAATAAACTCGTAGCTTGTTTAAGTTGCTAAATTGGGTTTCTGTCAAATGCAATCCTGACTGATACAAATAGCAAAGGATTAAGGGAGGCCCTTAGGATGATAGCTGAAGCTATCAATTACCTTTTGTAAACAAACATGAAGGGTGTCTTGTCATGCTATCACACAATTTTATTGGAAACATTATACTTCCAAAAAGTCAACATTAGATTTAATGTTTTTAAGCAAACTTTTCATTTAACTACAACATACATATGGAAAAGTACACAAGATTTATATTTGTTTGTTCTAAAACATAATTACATCCAATTATAACCTAAATTTTAGTAAATATTGGATAAATGTTTTTTTCACAATATTTTGTTTCATTTGTCACCATACAGTGCCAATAACACCTTTTTACTTTTTGCATGAAATTTTGCCTTCCCCTAAGTGGATTCACTTCAAAGTGTTTTTTCTTTTTTTTCCCTTGTACACTTGTTCTTGAATAATGATGTCCTGTATCTCTTCCAGAAAGGGGTAGATCTGAGTAGATAAAGATGTAGAATATTTGAATAATATAGTTAATTGTTGTAGGTTTTCTTCTATAAATGGAGAGTGTACACTGTCTTCTTATGTCTCCTGGACAGTCCCAAACATCAAGCATTTCTTGCCCACAAGCAAAACCTTAGGCAGTCTCAATGAGATCAAGATTTTGCACATCACATTCTCTGATCATATCCCAGTGAAAACAGAAAGTAATAATTTTTTTAAAACTCCTTTCAAAAAATCATTGAGCAAAACAAACCTGTAATATTTGGAAATTAAACAATCTCTTCTGAATTATCTGGATCCAAAACGGAATTAAGGAGAACATTTCACACCAAAACCTAAAGGACAGAAAAAAATCAGAGGAAAATTATAGTAAATAACATCTTCTAATATTAAAAAATAAAGTGAAAAAACCCATTTAAGTATTCAATTTAGGAATTAGAAAAAGGCCACACCACACACATGCACATAGTAGGAAGGAATTAATAAAGGTAAAAGTTGCAAATAATGAGACAGAAAACTGAAAATAATATAAAGGTAAACCCAAAAGTGCATCTTAAAAAAAAAAAAAAAAAAAGACTCCATATCTGATTTTGAAAAAAAAGAAGAAAAAAAGGCAAAAATATTAGAAATGGGAAAGTATCGATAGTTACAAGCACAGACCCCATGGTATGCACCTTTACGGCAGTAAATTTTATAATCTAGAGGAAAATGGATAATTTCTAGAAGAAGATAGATTACCAACGATTATTCAATAATGGGTAGAAAAAAAGTTAAGCAGACCAAGAATCAGGGAAGAGTTGTAGCAACCAAAGTTCTGCCATTAGGAGGTGGTTTATTTTCCACATTGTTTCAGAGAAGAAAATGAAACAAATGTCATACATAAAAGACAGAAGAGACCAATGTAATTCCAATTACTTTGAAATATAATTTTGGGAAAAACTGATGTTTTATTATTCTAAGTCTTCCTATGCAGCAATATCTTGCAAATAATTCCTTTAATCTTCTTTTAATAATATCTAAAAGCTGTCGTTATAAATGCTGAACTTTTCTTGTTAAATTTATTCTTGATTGTTTTCTTGATTTTGCGAACATTGTCCAGGAATTTCCCCCCATTTCTACTCCTAATCAATTATATTAGGCATGGAGAAAACCACTGATTTTGGTATGTTTATCTGAAATCTAAGAACCTAGCAAAATCTCTTAAATTTTATTTATTTTTTAGCATCTGCATGTAAAGATAATTCTTAAGGCTCCGTAATTTATTTCCCTATATTGACGGACATTCGAGTTATTTCCAGTTTTGTTGCCTTACACACAATGCTGCAGGAAATGTCCTTGCCCAGATATACGCTGAGATTTTCAAGGGAGTCTAGAGAGCGGAGTTGCTGGGTCAAGAAGACATCTATGCTAGAGATGGGACCCTTGGGTGCAGAAGAAAGGAAAATATCTTTCTACTAAAACTTTATTTCAATTTCATGCAGACAACTAATATTAGTTAATTTGGGGTTTCCCTTCTTCTGGGTTTGAGTCTAAGTTCTGGTCCCCCAAAACGCCCAGGCCTTGGGGTGTGGTGAGGAATGTGTGATTCTCTGTCATGGGTCCATTCTCGCTTCAGTGACAGCATGGACCCTTCAATCCAGACAGCTTTCTCTCACGGTTCTGTATTATGGGGTGGGGGGTGGGCTTGAGGTTGCTGGGGGGCCTTTTTGCCACCCTACTGCCATAGCCCAGCATCTCAGGAGAGGGCCTGTCCACTGCAGGAAGGCACAACCACCCAGGGGTCCTTCCCTGCTCTCTCCAGCCCAACGTCTTGGCTCTTGTCATCCTCTGCCATTTTCTCAGTCCTCGTGCAGTTCACCCATCTGGACCCCAGCCCAGAGAAAGCTTTTCTGAAGGGCGGGGTGGTGGGTAGGGAGAGACGCTTCCTTAAATCTCTCCCTGCTCTCCTAATATTTCTCCAAATATTCTCTCTGGACCCAGTGTCTTCTCTGCTTGCTTAAGGGCTTGATTTTAGAAAAGAAAGCTAGAAAAATGCTTGCAGTCTTCACCCTCCCACTCCTCTCCTGGGATGAGGAGCAAAGAATGGCCCAGCTGCCTGCATTTGATGGGGGTGAAGGAGGGACACAGGGAGGAGGGCAGGGAGGAAATACCAGGTAGAGAGAAATAAAACATGGGACAATATGTAAAATATCTCCTGCCATAGACATTTTAAGACTGCAATAAGTAATGCACAGTTCAAAAGACATAGCAATTCACCCTCCCACCAGTAATGACCTCTAGAGGTGTCTATTTCCTACAAACTCTCCAGCTCCAAATGCTATATAGTTCTTTTGAATTTTTGTCACCCTCAGGGGTGCTGTTCTCATTTGAATGTTCCTGACACTTAGACATGTTGAGAGTCTTCTCCACATCTGCAGCTCCTCTTCTGTGAATTGTCTGGTTCTACCTTGGCCCATTTTTGTATTGGGTCATTTGCCCTTTTCTTAGCAATCTGTAGGAGCTTTTTGTTTACTAGAGGTCAAGTAGGTCTGGGAAGTGAAGTCGACCATGTCAGTAGGGACAAATCACAGAGGGCTGAGCTGTTGGGTTCTTCAAAGGGCAGATTGACTGAGAGAAAGATCCAGGGGCTCAGGTGCCCCCATCCCACATATTCACAGCATTTACAGGCCTGTGGAGAGGACAGCAGGAGCGAGCAGGGTGTGGGGTGTGCCAGCACCATGGCCGGGTCAGTAGAAAAAGAAAGAGTAAAAACAATGAAATGGGTACAATAAAATACAATGGAAAATAAAATACAAGTGAAGTGATAAAATAAAACAAAACAAAATAAAAGGCAGTGATGCTCTGGGGCAAGAGCCTGTTGGGGGTCTGAGACCAAAGAGCACAATGGTGGGTCCTCGGACCCTTCACAATTCCACACTCTCTCCAGCGCTTCCTTCCTTTTAAAGCCCACAGCAATCCTATGAGTGCGAATGAATATTCCCAATTAGTGGATGATCCAGGGAGACCCAGAGAGGTGAAATGACGTGTTCGGAGTGCAGAGGAGTAGGTGACAGAGCCAGCTGTCGATTCCGCTCCACATCACTTTTTAATTTTTTATGTTCTCATTTCCCTTCATTGTGTTTTGTTTTACTTCACTGTTTTGAGTCTTTCATTTCCTCAGGAATCCTAAATAAATGCGTGGAACAGCAATGTGCACACAGTAGGCGCCCAATCACTGTTCCAGAAACATGGCTGGGGGCGCGGGCGAGACTGGCCCCTGGCACCCGCTCCTCCCACCTGCTTGCAGGCCTAGGGCTGGGCACAAGTGTGCGTGGCCAGGTGGGCTTTTTACGGTTCGGCCCGAGGAGGTCTTTCATATTAGCGTCTTTTACAACGTTCTCTGTGAGACACTACTTCCCGCAGTAGCCAGCCTCCTGGCTTTCTCTCAGCTCGCCACCACTGCCTCTCCACTTCGGAGTGCGGCGTTTCCTCCCGGCTGGTGTCCCGTCTGAGTGGTGCGGGGTCCGGCTAGAAGGCCCGGGCACCCCGACTCGGGCCCCCTCCCCTGGCGCAGAGGATGCTGGATGCCGGGTCATCGCCCTTCTGCGCCAACGTGCACGGCTCACAGGGCAAACTGCTACCGCTCTCCAGGTGGGGGCCTGTCCCTCCCTCCCTCCGTCCCTCCTTCTGTCTTCCACCCCTCTGCCCCACCGCACGCTGCCTTGAGCGGCTCAGAAAGTGCCCGTGGCTTCCCCAGGAGGCCTGCACCCACTCTTGGCCAAATGGCCCAATGAGTCATTTCCGGTTCATCTCCAGGCTCTGGGCGCCGTCGGTGTGGGGCCCTGCTTGGGCAGGATAGCTCAGGGTCCTGCCCTGCCACCTACCACCCGTGCGCCCTCAGCCAGGCCCTGGTCCCGTCCGAGCCACAGTTTCCTCGAGGGTCGAGTGGGGTGACGGTCCCTCTCCCACAGGGTCCAGGCGGCAGCAGAGCCAGCGGTGTGAACTGACCGTCCAGAGGGAGCGCTGCGAGGGGCGTTGGTCCGGCCGGGCCTGTCCTCCAGCCTCCTGTTCACCTCCCCGCGGGAGTTGCTGGCTCGTCGAGCTTCTCCGGCCTCGGCCAAGCCAATCAGCACGCCCGCGCCTGAACGCGTAAGGCCGCGGCCAGAGGACCGGGCAGGGGTTGGGGCCGACTCCCCAGCGGCCTGAGCTACGGGTCGCGGACGGCGCAGGCCCGGCGGGCGGCGGGAGGAGGCGGCCCCGCTCCACAGGGCGCGCCGCAGGTGGCCTCCGCTGGCCCGCGCCCCGGCCCCGCCGGGCGCTGCCTCCCGGCGGAGCGATCGTAAAGCGTCTGCTGCCATCTGGTGGCGGAGCCCGGGCAGCTGCGGCGCGGAGCGGGGAGGCAGGGTCAGGGGCGGGGGCCCGTAGACCCCCATCCTGAGCCTCTCGCAGCCATGCTACACAACCAAGAAGCCCCAAGCCTCCGCCCTCTGGCGCTGCTCCGGATTCCCCAGGCAGAATGGCTGGCATCCCAAGAGAGGCAGTGTGATACAATGGTCGGCGCCTGTGCTTTGATGCCCGCGCCTGACTGTGGAGCCAACTTACCCCGCCCAGAGGGGCCCTTCACTCACTGAACCGCATCTTCTCATCTGTAAAGTGGGGCTGAGAGAAGTGCGTGTCTTGTGGAACCTTCAGATTGCCATGGCAGATTCATGTCGAGCCCCAGACCTATAGCTGTGGCTTTTGTAAAATCCCAGGCCGTTTCTCACACACTCTCTTTATGTCATTCTGCCACTTGCCAGTGTGAAACCTTGGCCATACCATGAATTTTCTGTTTCTCCATCTGTAAATTGGAGATGCCAGTGCTGTCCTCCACCCCCGGGTATGGTAACTGGCATAAAGATGACTCCACCTCTCTGCGCACAGGTGCCCCTGACGTCACTGGCCTTCTGAGCCTTCCCCCTGTGAGCTCCCAGAGGATAATTCTCCACCAGAATGAAAAGGTTCTCCCAGCTGCTGCCCAAATCTGGAGGCTCTGCCTGGGCCTTGTACCTTATAGGCAGGACCTGTTTTCTGAACTAAGAGGATTTCGGTGGCTTTTCTGGGAACCACAGACCAAAGGGTCCAAATTAGGGGTCTTGCTCTCTGACCCTTCCAAAAGAGGCCACACTGAAGCAGATGCCTCATCCTTACAATAATACGGTGGAATATTTAAGGAAAGCAAATTCTCCTGAAAAACAGGAAAAGCTCTTTGGCTCCATTCATGCACCAGGCACTGTCCCTGAGACATGGGTCCAGTGGGCGTGTGCACACTCCACGTCTTACACACGGTTGCAGTAGGCACACAGCTTTTTTTTTTTTTTTAAATTTATTTATTTATTTATGGATGTGTTGGGTCTTCGTTTCTGTGTGAGGGCTTTCTCTAGTTGCGGCAAGTGGGGGCCACTCTTCATCGCGGTGCGCAGGCCTCTCACTATCGTGGCCTCTCCCGTTGCGGAGCACAGGCTCCAGACGCACAGGCTCAGCAATTGTGGCTCACAGGCTTAGTCGCTCCGCGGCATGTGGGATCTTCCTAGACCAGGGCTCGAACCCGTGTCCCCTGCATTGGCAGGCAGATTCTCAACCACTGCGCCACCAGGGAAGCCCCAAGCACACAGCTTTAATTACTTCTCAGTGTGCAGCAAGAGGGTGCCTACAGCACTGGCGTGACAGCCAGGTGCACCAGCAGGGAGGGGGGCATCTCAAGCAGCCGCTGCCCTTCCGCCTGTGAAAACGCCTGCTCCAATTCAAAGGTATCAAATATTTGCCTAGCTGTTCAACATTTCTTTAAATAATACACCCGTGACTAATTCATATCTAGACTCGCCGTCTTCATCTCTCCCAGTCCTCCCTCCTGGATTAGCGTGTCTTTTCTATTCCTGGAGAAACTTGTCCTACATTCTAAAAATAGACCCCAGAGTCTGGACACTGGCATGCACAGTCAGTGGAGGCTTTTTTATTTATCTTGAGGGCCGTCCTCTTGGGACAGCTGCATCAAAGCCCAGGGACACATTGGTGAAACAGCCAGTCATGGGCACCCAGGTGCACGGAGGAGGCTGGGTTTGTGCTGGCTGCTACCTTCCAAAAGAGAGGTGGTCTGCTCCCAAGAATGCCCCACCCAGCTTGGTCCTTTGACCTCTGAGGGGAGCACACGCCTCTCACATCAGAGGCAAGGGCCTTTCTCCTCTGCAGATGGGTCCATTTTCCCCTTGAAGTTAGAAGCCCAAGATGTCCCGGTATCAGCCAGGACCTGGCAAGAAGCAGGTGGCGCGCTCACCTGGGTCATTAAGGGAGAGTGAACCTATGAAGGAGGGTCAGCACTCCGGGTCTAGGGGAGGAGGAGCTACCTGAATCTGGAGGCCAAGGTGGCCGTGCAGAGTGCCATCTGACAGGAATGATGACCTCAGGAGGAGGAGCCTGGGGAATGGCCACCCCAGCCACTCTCCTCTGCCCCAGGTCTCCTGCTAGGCACCCCTCACACACACACCAAGGCTCAAACCCGTCCAGAAGGCAGTGATGTGTCCGACGTGTTCGTTTGGGGGAGCCTGTGTGGGGAGGTGCCCAGAGCAGGCGGGGGAGGATACAGAGGGGTCTACAGGGCAGAGGGGCGGTGTTCAACTCCCTGTCCCTTTCTTGGGACCTCTCCACCTCTCTAGCCCCCTCCTGTCTCTCTCCTTGTGCTGGCCATCATTTGTCTCTTGTCTCACCATCTGTGTCTCTCACTGACTCATCTCTTTGTTTTCCTCTAGATATATCCTCCCTGCTTTCTGTGCTGTGAAGGAGGAGTGTGGGGTGGGTAATGTGCACCTTTCCCAAGTGATCCAATTGTAGGGGGCGCCCAACAGCTCTTTCCACTGTGGCCTGCTCCCACTAGGGAGAGCGGCCGGGCCCGGGAGGCAGGCTTCCTGTGATCTCCGGCTCTGCCTTCTCTGAACTCCACTAAATGAGGCCAATCAGCATTACTTTCATTTTATTACTTCAAGGACTTCCTCATCCACTTCTTTTCACCCTTCTTGCTGCTTTCGCCTGGAATTAGCAAGGAGGAGTTCCCTGCTCCTTGTGTCACCTCTAGCCACCACTCAGCCCTTTCTGAGCGCTCCTACTGTGTGCTCAGCCTGCATGAATAATGTGGGGTGCCAGCATTCAGAGCACACGGTCCAGATGGGGGCAGGACCCCACCACCCATTCACCCTGTCATTTGACAGACTGCACCACTGTGCAGGGACTCCGGGCCAGACCCTAAGTAAATAAATAGCAATGAGGGATTTAGTGTCTGCTCTTGACAGGACAGATGGGGAGGTTGTGTAGCACAGTGGATAAGCCCACGTAAGCCTCAGTTTCCTCTTCTATGAAATAGGGGTGACAATCCCGACCTCACAGGCTTGCTTAGGGGTGATGTGAGATCACAGGAGGTTGTTGTTATTAAGTGGCAGGGACTTCTGCGCCCCCCCCCCACACACACACACATAAAAATTATAACCTCAAATGGAAGGTGGGACCTCCCAGGTGGGGGGTGAGGCAGTAGCAGAGAGAGGGGCTGGGGATGCAGATCTCAGACAGCAGGAGGACCCGGAGGAACAAATGTGGACCTAGGCCTCCAACTTCAGGTCTGGTTTTAACTGGCATAAAATAACTTCCAGAATGAATATCCCCTCTGTGAGGCATGTCCACTTATGAGGGAATCCCTAGTAACAGATCTTACCACAGTACAAAGAAATCCTACTCTCCTAATCTGGGGATGATATATGCAGCCAGCTAATGCAAAATGAATTTTCATGTTATTTTTGCTTATTTTTAAGTCTGTTGGGTGCATCGTGGCTGATCGCTGTTCTGACATTTTTCTTCCCTCATTAAGAAAGATGCCCCTGATGAGTTACCTGTGCCGGGCTCAGAGCAGAAAACAAATATCGCTGGCATCCACTTTCTTGTGCTCTCTGGGTGTAATTAAGAAAAAGGCGCCTGCAGGAGAGAGAAAGAACAGAGTAGAAAGCGGCCTAATGGTTACTCTTCACAGAACTCCCCAGTCTGTAAAACCATCTGAGTGTCCTTCCTTTCCAGGATACCTTTCCTGACCTGTCAGGGCCTCCCTCCAACCTTGAACCCTAGCACTTCTCTCTGGGGACTTTTCCTTTTCGTTGTGGTTTGTTTTTCCCCCTTAATACATTTCTCATCCCTTCTGTGCTAGACAGCCCTGTTCTTTCCTTTGTCTAAGGCACCTGCTCTTCCTTCGGAGACCTGCACTTCGCTGGAAGTCCATATGATTTGGGTGAAGCTAACCTGTGCCCCAGAGGGGAAGCCAAGCCTGGCCAATCAGAATTAGTCTTGGGACTTGGCAGGAACTACTTCGAGAGATGCTCTCCAGCTGAGGTTCAGCCTGGGCATCACTTGGGGAGAACCAGTCTTGAGAAAGAAACCAACTCTAAGGAAAGCTGAGCGTGTAGTGAGAATCTGGGACCCGAAGTCCTGTTTGAGCCCTGGGTCCAGGGCTTCTGGATTTGCAGGCAGACGTTGTCCTTCTCCTTTCCCCTAGGTGTCTCTTGGAGGGAGCTGGGGACCATCCACCCAGGGTGTGCCACCTAGTCTCATTCCTGCCGTGCCCAGCCACTGCCTCTGGCTGAGGGAGCTCGAGGGTGTCCCCAGCTCTGACTCAGTCTCCAGAGGGGGCAGAGCTGGGTGACCAGGGCACAGAGGCCAGCAGCCTGCACAGTTCTTAGCTCTCTGGGCTTGGCTAGGGTCACAGTTACTGCCGTCCAAGGGATTTTATAATTCCTTGATTTCCTGTTTTACACCCAGAAGTGGTCCATAAATGTCACAGATGCTCCAATGAACTGAGGCCCCTGCCTGAGCTTTCAGAACCCAGTGTATCAGTAGCAGTTCATGCCTGCTGGCCTGACTTGTTTCAGGACCACATTTGTCACCTCTTCACTGAGCTTTTGTCCTTGGACTTTAGAGAGGGCTTTGAATATCAGATGCCAGGCTCTCTCTTCCTGTTCTGATCCCCTGCCCCACTTTGGGCCCCTTTCCTCTCTGTTGTCATGTCCCCTTTCCTTCCACTGCCTTCAAACATGTTCTCCAGACTGTGAGCATCTATTAGGCACCCTGTGTGTACACCCGAGTAGAGCCTTCCCTGACACCCACTTTCTGTGTGACTTCAGTTTCCACCATCTTCCTCTCTCAGGGTGCCCTGTTCTTTTCCTTCACAGCAGTGATCACACTTTGTCATTGTTAAGTGCTTTTTTGTTTGTTTCTTTGTTTTGTTTGTTTACTGGATTCACTGTTGTCTCTTCAGTAATCTGTCAGCTCTCAGAAGATAGAAACTTTGACTGTTCTTCCCCTCAAGTGTGCTAGCACCTAACTCAAGGTTGGCACACAGCAGGCCCTCTAGAAACACCCATGGGATGACTGAGTGAGTAGGCATTAGTGGGCCAGGCCCTGGCCCGAGGGGTGGAGGGCAGGCGAGCAGAACCAGCCCGGAAGCTGCTCCCAGAATGCTCAGCCTCTGGTCGAGTGAGATGGGATGGGGTTGGGGCCCAGGCCGCCAGAACTATGGTGTGAGGTGGCCTTGTGACGTGTCCTAAGTGCAGACCAGACCCAGAGTCCAGGGCTCTGAGAAGAAGGCACAAAGCTGCTGGGTGGGAGTGTTCATTGGATAGACTCTTGAGGCTGAAACGCAGGGAATTTGAGAGAAGTGCAGAAATGAAAGAATGGGGGATTCTGTCCACTGTTTGATCACGTTCATCTCCTGATTCTCCTCTGATCCTGACAGCTCCCTGGGGAGGAGGTGGGCTCTGCTGTTTCTCACCTGTCCCACGTCGTTTGGCGCAGGGCTGGGCCGCGTGGCAGGTGCCTGATAGTGCTCAGCACCCACTGGAAGCAGCTCGTGAGTGCGTAGGCAGCATCTACGTAGTGTCAACGTGCTCCACGTGCCATGTTCAATTTCAGGTCCGGGGGGGGGGGATGGGCAGAGTAGCCCAATGGACTATTTGGCACAAACCCAGCATGACTCCATCCAACAAAGGAGGAAATTTTCATCCCCAGAATCATCTCAGTTGTTCCTGTGTTATTCACAACTGATGGCTGGCCCCACGGGCCCCAAACACAAGGCTGGTTTACCTAGAGGAGAAGCATAGGGCATAGGCATGGCTCTGAGCTCCGGCTTTACCACCTAGTGATGAGTGGGGTGGGCAAGTCCATAACCTCTCCCAAGCTCACTTCCTGCACCTGAGAAACGGGCTTAATAAGTGCCCTTGGAAGGAGTTGGAGGCTAGGCGACACCTGGCCCATGATGAGGAATACTCTGCCCCAGTGAGGGCACCCCAAGTCCTGGGGGGGAGGGCTCCCCAGCTGCCTCTCAGCTCCCGGCTCTAGTAAAGCAGGTCGCTGCTGCCTCGTGCCAGCATCAGCCCAGCATGGGCTCTCTGCTCTCCCCACCTTGTCGTGCTCCTGGGAGGGCAGGGGCCTGGCCCCCTGGGTGTTCCCCCTCTTCCTGCCCCCCTGCCGAGGGCTCAGCACCGGGCCTGTGCTTTCTTGGTGCTCAAAAAGGTATCTGTTGAATGATGTGTGAAAGACTAACAGGAATTCAGTTGACCTATGTGGAAATACCAAACCGTTTTGCTAACTTCCCCCCGAACTCCCTGCCACCCCTCCCTGGCAGCAGTTGCCCTGCCGGCAGGGAGAAGGGGTAGCAGGCAGCCAGGACAGGGAGGCCTGCCAAGCTCCAGCCGCAGATGCAGGACTCATGGCACCCTCCGAGGCTTTCATGCAGCCTCCCCCTGGCCCTCATTTTACAGTGCGGCCTTTCCTTAAGCAGCCCAGAGACCGCAGGGCCTTCCCGCCATCCCTCCGCCCCCGTGCTGTCCAGAAGATGGGGCGTTAGTGATTCACAGGTGCAGCTCCGCTCCCGCAAATGTGGGGCTGGTGTTCTGAATTCAAGATGCCTGATAAAGGCTCTGTTAGCCAGCGCTACTGATGGGGGCCAGTCTCTGCCACTCACAGGAGACAGGCGCCCTGACTCAGCCAGGGCCCCAGAGCAGAGGGTGGAGTTCAGATTTTAAATTTGGCAGTTCTGACATTGGTCTAGTCCCTTTTCCCAGAGATAGACTGGTCCAGTGTGCCATTTTTCCAGATAGTTCTTTTTGAAGCATAAATAGTCCTAATTTTAAATGTATAGATACTGACATTTGGGGTTAGTTCTCGGTATTGTTTTTCGATGGAAAAACTTGCTCTGAAAAGCACAACTATGTGTGGACACTCACATACCACTGGGCCCCATAGAGTCCTGATTTTCAAAATACTCAGAGTCCTTCCTAAATTTGCCTTAGGGATGCTGTCTTTGGAGTTCATTCCTGGTGGGTTTTAGAGAGTTTTCTTTTTAAAAAAGAAACAAGAACAAAAACACCTGACAATTTGTTTCCTCTCATCTTGCCAAGAGCAGGGGAGTCTGGCCCTTGGATAGGTATGGGCCTTTGCTGCCTCCTGGAAACTGAGGTGTGCTTATAGGGGCCGGAGCAGAGGGCAGGCAGCCCAGGGCCGGGAGACAGGCACCCTGGACAGGGACCCAGGCCTGGCCTTACCACTTACTTACCAAGACATGCTGGGAAGTCTCTTTACCGCTGTTTGCTCATCAGTAAGATGGGAACAATAGGTCCTTTCCTGCTTGCTGGATGTGAAAATCTCCACAGAGGGCTGGATAAACACAGAGGCTGTTGCTGGGACTTTGGAGGTGGGAGAGCAGCAAGGATAAGCATTTGGACACTGAAACCAGCTGCCTGCACTCGAGTCTTGCCTCTGCCCATTGCTAGCTGTTGTGAACTTGGTGGAGCTACTTAACCTCTTTGGGCCTCAGTTTCCTCATCTGTAAAACGGGGAATATATGAAAAGGCCTGACGTCATCAGGTTTTTGTGAGGATCAGATATGAGATGGTTGGTCCATGCAAAGCCCTGCCTCATGCTCTGTTTTGTTGGCCTCAGTTACTATCTCCTCCAAGCAGACCTGGACACTCAGGGTCCTCTTTTGACACAGAGTCTTCTCCAAGGCATGACCCCTGCCCTTAAGACCTGGCCTCCCAAGGGTTAGGAGAAGCCTGAGCCACTTCCACTTTTTCAAGCTCCCAGTTTATTAAATAATGAAAAAATGCCAAAGCAAGTGTACATAAATTAGTGTAAACTGACTATATTTACATAAAGCAAGTTAATGCTTTTACCCAGACACACACAGAGACTCCCTGGAAACCCTCACTGGACACAGCGACAACAGTCTGCACTTGATATTCATCAGAATGAGTGGCCTGGGTGGAATGGCTCTCTTCCCCTTGTCCTGGCCTGTCCAGAACAGGCCCTGACCGAGGTGTTTGGAAGGTAGAAGGGGCAGAAATAACCCTCACTCCCGGCCTAGGCAGGAGCAGAGACAAGGGCTCAAGGGGCCAGAGGATGGGTGCTATACAGACCGGGTATCTGTAGCTCCTTGGACCTCGTGGAGGCTGGTATGGGTGGCCACGGTGAGGAAACAGGCAGGCTGCCCTGCACAGGTATGTGTGGAGGGGCCGTGGGGAGGTAGCCAGGGCCTTGTTGCTGGATTGCCCTCCCTGGGATGCAGTCCCTCCTCCCCGATGGCCCTAGGGTTGTCTGAGAGCCAGCGGAGGATGGTTTGAGGTAACTTGCAGCTTAAATGACTCTGAAAGTTCCAGCTCTTGGCGTGTCCCCATTCTCCCTGGGATTCAGTGGCAGGTGTTCATTTTTATAAATCTAGTCAGCGCATGGCTCCTGTGGTGGCAGGAAGCTCCAGCTTCTAAACCCACTCCCTGGGTGGCTCTCTCCTGACTCCCTGCGGCCTGGGTGGCCTGCCTACAGGTGTCTCTGGGGAACAGCCCAGACCTTCCTCCCAGCTCCTGGGTTTCTTGACCCTGGCTGTGCATGACTGCCACCTAGGGAGGGTCTTCAAAATGCTGGCCACTGTCCCTTCCCCCACTCCAGAACAGTGGCACGTACAGCACCATTCAGTTTCTTGGCCCAGGCACGCCTCAGGTGCATACGTGCCCTGCATGCCCAGTGGCAGAATCTAAACCCAGGCCAGGGGCTGCTTCTGCAGGGGTCCTGAGCAGAGGACTAAGGTCCAGAGAGGTAGCTCTCCAGTGCAGCCACAACAGAAATACCAGCTTGGGAAGATAGGCCACAGTTGACCAAGATCCTCTCCAGAACTCTCCAGACAGCAGTGAAGCTGTGGGTCAGATCAAGTAAGATTTAGCTCCAAATCCAGCCTGCTTGAACCAAGCACAACCACAGGCCAAGTCCCTGCCGGGGGCTCGTGACTTCTGTCCTTGCCATGACAGACCCCTCATTCCGCGTGTGTAGGCCCAGAGGGGATCTATGTGAGAACAGGGCGCACTGGGCCGGCAGAACGCCCTGCAGTGCCACGGCCCCCTGGCCCCGCTCACTCCCAGGCAACCGGAGCTTTGAGCAGAGTAGTTTGAACGCTCAGACATCCTTGAGCCCAGGTTGGAGTTTCTCAAACTCGAGCACACCTGAGATTTACTGTGCGGAGCTGTGAGTCTTAAACTATGCCCGCTCTTCCATGGTGATTCAGGGGCTTTGGGGGTAACTGGCTGCACTCTGTGTGGAGAGCTCCGCGGTGGCCCTGAGGGCGGCAGGGCCCGGTGCCTCAGCGATCTGGCCCCGCCTACCTTCCCAACATCACTTCCATTCTGCGTCCCTCACTCCCCACACTCTTGCCACAGACTTTCTCTCGACTCACACTCCAAACTTACTCCTGCCCTGGAGACTTGACCCTTGTTCTCCTCTATGCCTGGAAAGTTCTCCCAGATCTCCCAGGTTGCTTCTCATCCTTTAAGTCTCAGCTCAAGGTTACCTCCCCTGAGAAGCCCTCCCTGACCATCCTTCCTACAACTGACATATCTGTGTCAGTCTCCTGCCCCTGAACTGCAAGACTGAAGGTAGCGACTGGTCGGACTTGTTCACAGCTGAGGTCTCAGCGCCTGCAGTTGTGCCCAGGGCAGGGTTGGTTCCCGACAGGCATTGTCGTTCTTGATAAACACTGAGGAAGGCAGGTCCTCCCAAAGTGAAGAATGAATTTATGAGAGTGCCTGGGACTGAGACATTAGCACAGGACCCACTGTGAGAGGCTCCAGGGATGCCTTGCTCCTGCTCCTTCAGCATTCACCGTTCCATTACACTCAACTGAGCAAGTGACGGGCACTCTTCACGGGGCGCAGCTCCAGCCACGGGAGGCTGATCTGCCTATGCGCAGGACAGGTGGGAAAGGCCAGGAATTAAGGCCCTGGGAACAGACTTCAGTCAGTGACAAGAGAAGTTGTGGATAAATTGTCCAGCGCCCTTGCCCTTAGGATGGATTGAGGCCAAGTCTGCTCTGCGTCCCAGGTGCCAGCAGTCAGGCTGCCTGCAGCAAACCTGCTCATTCACCCACTCTGGATGGGCTTCCTTCCCTTCCCTGCCTTGCGACGCCACCCCACATCAGCGCCAGGAAGAACCAACCTTTTGCTCAATATGCCCAGCAGCCTTTCCGTGATGAATCCACTGTCTGCAAAGAAGGCACTCTAGTGTTCTAATTATCTGACATGGATAACCAGCTCTGAAGAGGATGGGAGTGAGCTGGTGGTCCCCTTCACCTCTGGTGTCGGGTGTCGGGTTCCCGGGGAAAGGGGCTCCTTTGGTTCCCTGGTTCCTGCCCCACAGATAACTAAATTGAACAGGGTGACAAAAGTTGTCATTTGGAAAAGTCTTGTGGCCACAGGCTTCAGGGGGAATGAAGACAGAAGGGGAGGCAAGGAGGTGAGATGCCTGGAGAAGCTAAGGCCAGGGAACCAACTCTACCCAGAGTGAACTCTTTGTAGCCAGGAAACAAGTGACAGCCCCTGGTGGGAGCAAAGAAAGTTTCGCTACTCCTCCCTCCCAGAGATATTTCTAAGAGCTTTATTTTTCTTGCCAGTTGGCTAAGAAGCAAAAAAGGAACAATAGATTCAAGCTGAAATAATTTGCATTTATGATGAACACAAGGAATATCTACCTTGCATTTTCCTAAAAAAGAAAAATTAAACCCCGTTTTTAATTAACTGATAAACTATTAATCAAATTTTTGCAATGTTAGGTGACACATTATTCATTTAGGTAGAATGACTGTGAACTTAAACTAATCAAATCTGATTTGCCCACATAGGCTTGATTGAAATACATTTTAACTAGCATATACAAAGAGAAAATCTTGGATTTCTTACCTAATCTTCAGAGTATACTGCTGAGTTAATAAGGGCAGTTTTTTTTTTAAATGAGACCACCATTTCTTCATCTGCATATCAAAATCAAGAGGAACTTAATTGCAAAACACATATTCCTGAAATCTAATCATTACACTGCTTTAGGGTATTTTATTGAAGCATGTTAAATTATGGACAGAATATTAATGATGGAGCTAATCAAACCCAATTAGTCACTTCTAACAATAGTCACATAAATATACAAGTCAGGTACCAAAGTACTGTAGATATGGTGTAAAATTGTTAAAATATCAAATGTATGTGTTATTTATGAAATATTCATATAGCATTTAAAGCCAAAAATTATTGGGTAAGTCACTTTGAAGAAAACGAGTTAAACAGTGTCCTGCAATATTTGACTAGTATTCACAACTTTTCACATATTCTTCAGGTACATTTGAATCTAGGAGATTAGTGAGTCTATAATCAATCAATCAGCAAATTCTACTAAGATGACTTACCATATTCATGACCCAGTATTTCACTCTTGCATCCAGAGACTTTTTTTGGTCTTTTGTATTCTGACTTTTCCAAGGCCTGGTGGAAAGGTAGGTCTGGACTCTCCAGGCCCCAGAAATCTGACGGAGGGTGGATGGAGTTTTCTGGGTCTGGTGATTTGCTGTCCATGGTGTCTCCCTCCCACCCCAGGGGCAAAGCCAGGCCAGATGAGGCAGAGGGGCCACTGCCTAGTTACTTCATCCTCCTCCCTTAGTTGAGACTTCAGGAAAGGGGGCTGAAGGGTCCCTGGGAGTCCCAGGTCCTGGGCTGTGAGGAGTCTTGGTGGAAGATTCCAGGCCTGGGAGCTGGGCCAAATCAGGTAGGTAGCACCAGATCTGGGAGTTTCCCCTGCAGAGTTTGCCCCCTGCTTCACTTCAGACCAGTCACCTCTGGCTGCACGGTCGCAACTCCAGCATCCACACGTGTCTGGACGGCAGCTGTGTCACAGGATAGCTCCCAAGACTCCCCTTAATCGGGGAGGTTGTCAGTCCTCACAAGTCACTTTGCTGGCACTTCTCCTGTTCTGGTATTCAATCCAGACCCCCTTTTTTCCCTCTCTAGCCCTCTAGATACTGCACTTCCTCCATGCATGCCAGAATCTCAGCTCTGGGGAGAGAAAGGGCCTGTAACATCAGGCTCAGCTCTGGACAAACATTCTAAGTGGGGAGCCAGAGGAAATCGGAGACATTTTCCCTCCCACCCACCCATCCGTCCATCCATCCAACCATCCAACCATCCATCCATCCATCCATCCATCCATCCATCCATCCATCCATCCATCCTATAAATATTTACGAAGTATGAATATGTCCCAGGCCCCATGCTGGACCTTCCCTAAGCTTGGGGAACACAGAAATAAAACAGAAATTGTGTTGCTTTTTCCTGCACATCATGCATGCTCCTGCTTCAGGTAATGGCACCTCCAGTTTCCTTTGAAGAACCTTTCTACCCCAACTTGCAGTCTCTAAGGTTTGAGGGGGGGCTACTCCACCCACTGAACTCACAGTGGGCATGTGACCCTGGCCTGCCAACAGTGCACTCCATCCTCTAGCTCCTGTGATTGGCTCACAGGTAGAATGGGGCCAAGGTGTAATGCTGGGGGTTTTGCCAGAAACATAAGGGAAGAGAAGCCTTTTTCGGCTGGGGTGTCCTGAGAGGAGAGGCTGGGGCCACAGCATGGAGAGAGCCTGCCTGAAACTGAAGCCAGCACAGAGGAGAGAACAAGTCCTTAGTATATCAGCTGAGCTCCTGAATCCAGCTATGCTTGGGACTTTTCAGTTGCCTGAGCCAATAGATCATCCTTTAACCAGTTTGAGTTGTGTTTTCTGTCACTTGCAACCAAAAGAGTCATGCTAATAGGCAGAGGAGAGAAATGGAAGACGTACAATCTGGACTCTCAGAGACAATCTGAGGACGAGGCAGTGTGCGATGTCAAGGGGGGGACAGAGCCTTTCGGCTTCTGCAGCTTGGACAACGGGAGATGAGGAGCTGGAGAGGAATCTGGATATGGCTCTTGAAGGACTGGCAGGGTTGTGTCTTCACCCTGGGTGACTTTGACATCAGTGAGGGATGGCAAGTGGAGTGAATATGTTTGCCTGCAAGAAGGGAGCGTGGTGTGGACATGGGGAGCAACATCCCGGGGTCCATGGCCCAGCATGTGGCTTGATGTGTGGTCACAGATGCACAGGGACTGATACCTTCTAGCAAATTTACATGCCAGATTAGTACCAAAGACACAAGCTCCTTTTGGCAAGAATTCCCTTCTTGCCTGGCATTCATGGCTCTCCATGGTCTATCCTCAGCGTACCCAGGCAGCTTTAGTTCCACTGCTCCAGCCACACCCTTCAATTTGCTAGTGCCCCATAACCTTTTACACCCTCTTTGTCACATCTCTTTGTCATTTCCTTTTGCATGGCCCAACTGCATTGCCACTTCCCCTCCCTGTTTTGAAGCCCAAGGGGCTGTTCTTGTGGACCTCTCGTGACTTTGGCTTTCTGAGCCTTGGATTGGGAAGAGAAAATCGAGGCACAGAGGCTGCACCCACATTTGGGTGGAGGCAGCAGCAGAGAGAGAGGTCTAGACTGCATATGCAGAGTTAAAAACAAGATTTTAGCAAAAGCGGAAAACCTCAGCCAGACATGAGTGGTGGAATTTGCAGCAAGGGCATGGGACAATTCACGGGATGTTGGAGTGGTGTTCAGGTCATGCCCTTCCAGTCACCAGGGAGAAGGTGATGTCCTTGACCTGGTATGGGTCTGTGATCCAGGTCTCCTATTATACCATGAGCCCCCAAGTGCAAGCAAGGAGCCGGCGTTCCTTTCAGCCTCGTGGCACCATCCAGATAGGTTGGTTGGCAGGACAACTCCAGACTCTGAAAACTTCCCTGAGGCTCTGGGACCCCAACCTCGGGTTCCCAAAGCAAGCTCTGGTTGAGATTTAGCTTTGGGCCAGCATGTGGTTGACATTCCTGGGCTGCTGGTACAATTCCAGTCAGGCTAAGCTGGACTTTTGTAAAGCACTACATGTGCTTTTGAATAATTTAAAAAATCATATAATAACACACAATGATAAATACCAGTTAACATTTTTGTCATTTCTGCCTCAGACTTTTTTTTAAAGAAGCAAAAAGTAGCAGACAATATAATGCAATATATCTATTGCCTATTGATAAGCATTTAGATGATTTCCAGTTAGTGAAAGTCCTACGTGTCTCCTTGGACACACGTGTAAGCGTCTCTAGGGTAATAAACCTGGAAGTGCTGTAGCATCTTCAACTTTGCTCTATTGCCACATGTACATTCCCACCATAAGGTGAGAGTTTCCCCACACTCTATCCAACACTTGGACTTAAATTTTTTTCTTATGTGTGTTCATTGTTGATTAATTTGTATCTCCCCCATTGCTGGATGTCCCCTGTGCCTTTTCTAGCCATTTAAAATCCATCCTATCATCACATTATTCCATCCATCATCACATCACTCCTTTCTCTCATGATTGGGCTCCTGTAAGAGGTACCGCTGCCGTGGGTTTCAGGTAAGCAACTTAGCTTCCGTGCCCTTATCTGTGAAATGGACATAATAATGGCTAACCCATGAGGTTTAGACAACGCAGACCAACCAGCTCTCCAACCAGCTCTTCCAGCCTTGTAAGGTCCAAAGCTGGTGGGTAGACCCAAGTCTGTCTTCTTCCTGCAAGCAATCAGGCCTAGGATGACGCTTTCATTTTTGTCAAGAAGAACAGAGCCTGCATTGATGAGACCAAGGTGCAATTTCAAGTCAAGCAGAGCTTCTCCTGAAGCTGGAATGGCACCCCATTTCCCCAAGGAAGGCTCACTTCTCCTTGCCAGGAGGCTGAGGGGGAGAAGGTGGTGGAGGTGGGGGAGAAGGTGGTGGAGGTGGGGGAGAAGGTGGTGGAGGTGGGGGAGAAGGTGGTGGAGGTGGGGGAGAAGGTGGTGGAGGTGGGGGAGAGTAGGTACCATCTTCAGAGCTGCAGTTGGTGGGGCTGGAGAGCCTGCACTGTAGCAATGGAGATGGTGATGCTAAGGTATCCCCTCCCGCCTTCCTCTTGGCAGGCCTGCATCCATTCCCAGTGCAGCCCAGGCATCTGGCCTCTTCCACCTGAGGGCCTTGGCAGACCTAGGAAGGAGAGGCAGGGCCCAGGGTCAGGTCAGGCTGACACCACAGAAAGGAAGCAACTGTGTGGGAGACACACCTGACAGATGATTTGTTTCTGCCCTAGGCTCCCTGTCGGCCTAGACTTATCTCTGCTTTGCAAGGCCTCCAGGCCCAAAAGCAGAACAACTCTGCTTCACTCAAGACGGGAGAGAACCATCTAGGGGACTGCCTGAATTTTCCTGGAGGCTTTGGCCCCCGAGGATTTTCCTGGGCACGTCCTGAAGCTTATTCATTAGCCATCAAAGCATCATCGAGTTACCTGAATTTTTCAGTTACCTGAAAAGCAGTATTAAATCACCTTAAAGGGCACCTATTTTAAAGCTAAAAGTTGATGAGTTCTGGCAAATATGTACACCTGTCTAACCAGACTTGAAATCTCCCAAAATGCATAATTTCCATGGGTTTTCATGCTGTTAGTTGAAAACATAAAAATGCAACTTTTCCCAATCAGTGAGCAGGAACACTGACCGACATCAGGAAGACCAGCATTTGCTGGTCAGATTTTAACAGCCGCCTTTGCATGGTGGGTGGATGGGACTGGAAAGTGAGCATGCAATTTAGTGATGCCTATTCTCCATTCAGATTCACATAACTTTCTGAAGTGACTTTTTTCGTTATCAAAACCATTAAACCAAGTATCAAGATAAAATGAACTCAGAACCAGGCTTCCAAATTGCTGTATCACAAGATTGTGTTAATCAAGATTTTAAAAAATAAATGAAGCACATTTAATCACATTGCCACTTACTAAGAATATCATGATTAATATTTGGAAGAGAGCAAAAAGATTGTGTTGTTAATAAATAAGTTATTTAAACTACTGTTTATTTTCTCTCTATCTTATCCTTTTAAATGTGTATTTTGTGTATGTTTTATTACAAACACATTGAAATAATACCATAGTATACAGCGGACCCTGAGACAAGGGGTGCAGGTTGTTTATTTGGGAGGTGATTTCAGGAAGCAGGAGGGAGGGGAAGGGGGAGGGAGACAGAGAGGGGTGCATAGGTGAGGGCTTCCCTCACTCCCTCAGAGGCCATCTGAGGTATCATGTAGAAGGCATTCAGACTGTCCCATCAAGGGATGAGAAGTTGGGATACTTACCTTCTTTTCTTCATTGGGTGAGAGTTGCCCTTGGGATGTTAACTCCCTGACATTTTCAAGCTGCCCTGTAAGCTGGCCAAGGAATCTTCTGTGGTGCAGGAAAAGCCTTTAGCCTAAAAAAGCAGAAAGGAGCCAGTGCTGGTGGGGAAGCAGCTGCTTGTGTGGGAGCACCCACCACATCTGTAGGTGAATAGGAGACTGAAGGGATAGGGGGTGACCCTCAACAGCATCCCTGAAAAGGTCTGTGCTTGTAAATTGTTGACGGAAAAGAGTGCATAACCTAAAACTGAGTGGAGACCGCTAACCTTGAGATTATTCAGAAAGTGGTAAAAAGCTAAACGGTGACTGAGAATAACTGGTGTTTAAAACCAAACTCCACCCTTGTTAACAGTGAAAGCACACCTGCCCCTCCTGGCCACCGACCACCCCTTCCCCGGCACTCAGCCCAGATTATTTTATGGGTAAACGCCACGAAATTCTTAAGGACAAGGTAATGCTGTTTCAACCGTCCCAGAGCATAGAGAAAGACTTACTATGTCCCTAAATGGAAAAACTTGCTGTTGAAATTATGGCCATTTCCCTTGGATTTGTCTACAAATTTAGTGTAACTCCAAAGTGAAGGGAAACTCATTCTGTCAAAGTTTTACGACTTTCTTTTAAAAACTCCTACAAGGCACCCCTCAATGCCTCTGAATTCTGTTTGTTTTAATCAACTTAACTGAGGTACGATTTCCATACAAACAACGGCACCCATTTGAAGTGTACACTTTGATGAGTTTGGCAGATGTATGCACCCCTGAAAGCAGCACCAAAATTGAGATACAGAATATTTCCATCATCCACAAAAGTTTCCTCATGACCCTGTGCAGTCGCTCCCTCCCTCTGCCCCTGGCCCCAGCAACCACTGATCTACTTTCTGTTACCAAAATTTAGTTTGCATTTTCTAGATTTTATACATGTGGAATTATGCAGCATGCATTCCTTTGTGCCTGGCGTTTTCCACTCAGCATAATTATTTTGATACTTATCACGTGGTTTGTTCGCATTTATTTATTTATTATCTTATTTATTTATTTATTCTGACTGCGTTGGGTCTTCATTGCTGCACACGGGCTTTCTCTAGTTGCGGTGAGCGGGGGCTACTCTTCCTTACCGTGTGCAGGCTTCTCATTGCGGTGGCTTCTCTTGTTGCAGAGCATGGGCTCTAGAGCGCAGGCTCAGTAGTTGTGGTGCATGGGCTTAGTTGCTCTGTGACATGTGGGATCTTCCTAGACCAGGGATTGAACCCCTGTCTCCTGCATTGGCAGGCGGATTCTTAACCACTGCGCCACCAGGGAAGTCCCCGTTTGTTCCTATTTATTACCAAGTGGTCTTCCATTGTATGGATATACCACATTTTGTTCATCCGTTCACCTGTTTTGTCATTTATGTTGTTTCCAGTTTTCTACTATTATGCATAAACAATGACCATTTGTGTATGAGTCTTTGTGGGGACATCCATTAGTTTTCTATCACTCCTGTAACAAATTAGCACAAATTTAGTGCTTAAAACCATACTCATTTATAACCTCACAGTTCTGTAGGTCAGAAGTCTGGGTATAGCATGGCTCAACTGGATCCTCTACTTAGAGTTTTATAAAGCTGAAATCAAGGTGTTGGACATCTTTGTCTCTTATCTGGAAAGAGTCCCTTTCTAAGTTCATTCATTTCCTTGGTGGCCTAATTCATTTCCTGTAGCTGTAGGACTGAGGTCCTCATTTCCTTGCTAGCTCCCAGCCTGGACAGTCTTTTCTCTTAGAGATTGCCCTCTTGACCTTGCACATGGCCACCTGCATCTCAGAGCATCAAAGGCGTGTAAAATCTTATGCTCAGAATCTTTTTGCCTTCTTTCCTTGCTCCACCTCTTCTGCCTCCAGCTGGAGAAAGTTCTCTGCTTTTAAGAGCTCATGTGATTAGATTGGCTCACCTGTATACTTCAGGATACTCTCCCTTAATTACATCTGTAAAACCCCTTTTACCCTATTTACAAGTTCCAGAAATTTTTGGAAGCCATTCTACCTACCACAGGATATATGTTGCAGTTTCTCTTGGGCACATACCAGAAGTAGAATGGCTGGGTTGCATGGTAGGTATATGTTTAGCTCTACCCACCCACTCCAAAAAAAAGCCAAACAGATTTTTAAAGTGGTTTTACCATTTTATACTCCTACCAGCAGTTTATGAAAGTTCTATTTGTTCCACATCCTTGTCAACACTTGGTATTGTCAACCTTTTTGATTTTAGCCATTTTGAAGAATATGTAGTGGTATCTTATGTAGTTTAATTTGTATTTCCCTGATGATGAATGATGTCAAGCATCTTTTCAGGTGATCATTGGTCATTTGTATATCTTTTATAAACTGTTCAAGTATTTAGCCCCCCCCCCTTTTTTTTGGGCTTTTTATCCTCTTATGTCTGATTGTAAGGATTCTTTATGTATTTAGGGTTTAAGTATTTTATGAGTTATATGTATTATGAATATTTTCTCCTAGTGTGTGACTTACTTTTTTATTTTGTTGGAGTGACTTTCCAAGAGCAAAAATTTTTTATTATGATAAAGTGAAGATTATCTTTTTTTTCTTTTGTGGTTCATGCTTTTTGTATTCTAAAAAATCTTTGCCTACCCTAAGATTTTCTCCTATGTTTTCTTCTAGAATTGTTATTGTTTACAGTCTTACAGTTAGTCTTGTGATCCATTTCAAGTTAATTTTGTGTATGGTGTGAGTTAATGGTCAATGTGTTTTTTTCTTATGGATGCCCAGTAGTTCAATTTGTTGAAAACTTTCCTTTTCATTACTGAATTGCCTTGGCATCATTGTCAAAAAGCAATTGAAGATATATGTGTAGGTCTTTTTCTGGACCCTCTGTTGTGTTCCATTTTCCATGCTTTTGCCAATACTTCCCTGTTCTGATTGCTGCAGATTATAGTATGACTTGAAATCAGGTAGGGTAAATCGTCCAATTTTGTTTACCTTTAAAAAAAGTTATTAAAAAATTATATTGTTGGTTATTTATATTTCCATATATGTTTTAGATTTAGGTTGTCAATTTCTGTAAAAAATCCTCTTGGAATTTTTATTGGGATTGCTTTGAATCTATGGATAAGTTTGGGAGAATTGACATTTTAACTGTATTGAAACACCCTGTGCGGACGTGGTATATTTGTAGTATATCAATGTTCTGTGGTTTTCATTGTAGAAGACTTCATTATCTTTTGTTGTCTTTACTCCAAAGTACATTTTGTTTATTGATGCCATTTTATTTTATTTTATTTTATTTTTTTTTTAGATTTAATTGATATTTATAGGACATTCCATCCAAACACAGCAGACTACACATTCCTCTCAAGTGCGCATGGAACACCCTCCAGGATAGATCACATCTTTTTTTTTTTTTTTTTTTTTTTTTTTTTTGCTGTTTCTGGACTTTTAATATTTACAATCAACCTACGAAAGCAGCACAGAGAACTTAATTAATTATAATTATAATTAATTATAATTAAGTTTTTTTTTTTCCACACACACACACTGTATTTTATTTTTACAAGAGATAAATAGACTGACACCAAGCATTGTACATGGATGACCACAACAAAAGCAACAATGATTGCAATTACCAAACATGAAACACACTCATACTATGTCATAATATTGACATTCAGTCCAGTAATCCTCCACTGTAACAGCTCCTTTACTTTGCAGTGAAAATTGATTTGTATATTCTTTGCCTCTGAGTCCTTGTGGGATTTTTTTTTTTTTTAAATTCAGACAGAAAGTCACAAAAATTATACTCATCCTCATCAGTTCACTCAGTCCCATGTAATTAATTTTTTTTTTCATCTTGATCTTTTGTTAGCACTTTTATGAGTTCATCAGTTTTTCATTAGAGTTCTGAAAATGCTTATTCATTCAGTTCAGCAGTACAGTCAGTTACCAGAAACCTGTACTTGTCAGAGTCTTTTCCATGAATTTCTTGAAGATGAAACCCTTTTATAGGAACATATTTGCAAAATCATCAGAGTACACCCAGGACTGTCTGTAAATGACAAAAGACTTAAAAATGACCACGGTTAAAGATTTGATGAAAGTTCATAATAATGCAGTTGACAAGAAAATTAGTTATTTCTGAGATATACATTTTAAAGTAATAACTAGGATTATTACTTATAACATTATACCAGAACATATAAGATTTTTAGAAATTTCATGTAATGTCTGAAACATTTATATTAACATATTTCCATACATATTTCCATACAAATACAAATATAAGATTTTTAGAAATTTCATGTAATGTCTGAAACATTTATATTAACATATTTCCATACAAATAACCCAATGAAAGTTTAGTATTAGTTGTTTTGTTTGTTTTTTTATACTGCAGGTTCTTATTAGGCATCAGTTTTATACACATCAGTGTATACATGTCAATCCCAATTGCCCAATTCAGCACACCACCATCCCCACCTCACCGCAGTTTTCCCCCCTTGGTGTCCATATGACCATTCTCTACATTTGTGTCTCAACTTCTGCCCTGCAAACTGGCTCATCTGTACCATTTTTCTAGGTTCCGCATACATGCATTAATATACGATATTTGTTTTTCTCTTTCTGACTTACTTCACTCTGTATGACAGTCTCTAGATCCATCCATGTCTCAACAAATGACTCAATTTCGTTCCTTTTTATGGCTGAGTAATATTCCATTGTATATATGTACCACAACTTCTTTATCCATTCGTCTGTTGATGGGCATTTAGGTTGCTTCCATGACCTGGCTATTGTAAATAGTGCTGCAATGAACATTCGGGTGCATGTGTCTTTTTGAATTACGGTTTTCTCTGGGTATATGCCCAGTAGTGGGATTGCTGGGTCATATGGTAATTCTATTTTTAGTTTTTTAAGGAACCTCCATATTGTTCTCCATAGTGGCTGTATCAATTTACATTCCCACCAACAGTGCAAGAGGGTTCCCTTTTCTCCACACCCTCTCCAGCATTTGTTGTTTGTAGATTTTCTGATGATGCCCATTCTAACAGGAGTGAGGTGATACCTCATTGTAGTTTTGATTTGCATTTCTCTAATAATTAGTGATGTTGAGCATCTTTTCATGTGCTTCGTGGCCATCTGTATGTCTTCTTTGGAGAAATGTCTATTTAGGTCTTCTGCCCATTTTTGGATTGGGGTGTTTGTTTCTTTGATATTGAGCTGAATGAGCTGTTTATATATTTTGGAGATTAATCCTTTGTCCGTTGATTCATTTGCAAATATTTTCTCCCATTCTGAGGGTTGTCTTTTCGTCTTGTTTATGGTTTCCTTTGCTGTGCAAAAGCTTTGAAGTTTCATTAGGTCCCATTTGTTTATTTGTGTTTTTATTTCCATTACTCTAGGAGGTGGATCAAAAAAGATCTTGCTGTGATTTATGTCAAAGAGTGTTCTTCCTATGTTTTCCTCTAAGAGTTTTATAGTGTCCAGTCTTATATTTAGGTCTCTAATCCATTTTGAGTTTATTTTTGTGTATGGTGTTAGGGAGTATTCTAATTTCATTCTTTTACATGTAGCTGTCCAGTTTTCCCAGCACCACTTATTGAAGAGACTGTCTTTTCTCCATTGTATATCTTTGCCTCCTTTGTCATAGATTAGTTGACCATAGGTGCGTGGGTTAATCTCTGGGCTTTCTATCTTGTTCCATTGATCTATGTTTCTGTTTTTGTGCCAGTACCATACTGTCTTGATTACTGTAGCTTTGTAGTATAGTCCGAAGTCAGGGAGTCTGATTCCTCCAGCTCCATTTTTTTCCCTCAAGACTGCTTTGGCTATTCGGGGTCTTTTGTGTCTCCATACAAATTTTAAGATGATTTGTTCTAGCTCCGTAAAAAATGCCATTGGTAATTTGATAGGGATTGCATTGAATCTGTAGATTGCTTTGGGTAGTATACTCATTTTCACAATGTTGATTCTTCCAATCCAAGAACATGGTATATCTCTCCATCTGTTGGTATCATCTTTAATTTCTTTCATCACTGTCTTATAGTTTTCTGCATACAGGTCTTTCGTCTCCCTAGGTAGGTTTATTCCTAGGTATTTTATTCTTTTTGTTGCAATGGTAAATGGGAGTGTTTCCATAATTTCTCTTTCAGATTTTTCATCATTAGTGTATAGGAATGCAAGAGATTTCTGTGCATTAATTTTGTATCCTGCAACTTTACCATATTCATTAATTAGCTCTAGCAGTTTTCTGGTGGCAGTTTTAGGATTCTCTATGTATAGTATCATGTCATCCGCAAACAGTGACAGTTTTACTTCTTCTTTTCCAATTTGTATTCCTTTTATTTCTTTTTCTTCTCTGATTGCCGTGGCTAGGACTTCCAGAACTATGTTGAATAATAGTGGTGAGAGTGGACATCCTTGTCTCGTTCCTGATCTTAGAGGAAATGCTTTCAGTTTTTCACCATTGAGAATGATGTTTGCTGTGGGTTTGTCATATATGGCCTTTATTATGTTGAGGTAGGTTCCCTCTATGCCCACTTTCTGGAGAGTTTTTATCAGAAATGGGTGTTGAATTTTGTCAAAAGCTTTTTCTGCATCTATTGAGATGATCATATGGTTTTTATTCTTCAATTTGTTAATATGGTGTATAACATTGATTGATTTGCGTATATTGAAGAATCCTTGCATCTCTGGGATAAATCCCACTTGATCGTGGTGTATGATCCTTTTAATGTGTTGCTGGATTCTGTTTGCTAGTATTTTGTTGAGGATTTTTGCATCTATATTCATCAGTGATATTGGTCTGTAATTTTCTTTTTTTGTAGTGTCTTTGTCTGGTTTTGGTATCAGGGTGATGGTGGCCTCATAGAATGAGTTTGGGAGTGTTCCTTCCTCTGCAATTTTTTGGAAGAGTTTGAGAAGGATGGGTGTTAGCTCTTCTCTAAATGTTTGATAGAATTCACCTGTGAAGCCATCTGGTCCTGGACTTTTGTTTGTTGGAAGATTTTTAATCACAGTTTCAATTTCATTACTTGTGATTGGTCTGTTCATATTTTCTGTTTCTTCCTGATTCAGTCTGGGAAGGTTATACCTTTCTAAGAATTTGTCCATTTCTTCCAGGTTGTCCATTTTATTGGCATAAAGTTGCTTGTAGTAGTCTCTTAGGATGCTTTGTATTTCTGCGGTGTCTGTTGTAACTTCTCCTTTTTCATTTCTGATTTTATTGATTTGAGTCCTCTCCCTCTTTTTCTTGATGAGTCTGGCTAATGGCTTATCAATTTTGTTTATCTTCTCAAAGAACCAACTTTTAGTTTTATTGATCTTTGCTATTGTTTTCTTTGTTTCTATTTCATTTATTTCTGCTCTGATCTTTATGATTTCTTTCCTTCTGCTAACTTTGGGTTTTGTTTGTTCTTCTTTCTCTAGTTTCTTTAGGTGTAAGGTTAGATTGTTTACTTGAGATTTTTCTTGTTTCTTTAGGTAGGCTTGTATAGCTATAAACTTCCCTCTTAGAACCGCTTTTGCTGCATCCCATAGGTTTTGGGTCGTCGTGTTTTCATTGTCATTTGTCTCTAGGTATTTTTTGATTTCCTCTTTGATTTCTTCAGTGATCTCTTGGTTATTTAGTAACGTATTGTTTAGCCTCCATGTGTTTGTCCTTTTTACGTTTTTTTCCCTGTAATTCATTTCTAATCTCATAGCGTTGTGGTCAGAAAAGATGCTTGATATGATTTCAATTTTCTTAAATTTACTGAGGCTTGATTTGTGACCCAAGATGTGATCTATCCTGGAGAATGTTCCGTGCGCACTTGAGAAGAACGTGTAATCTGCTGTTTTTGGATGGAATGTCCTATATATATCAATTAAATCTATCTGGTCTATTGTGTCATTTAAAGCTTCTGTTTCCTTATTTATTTTCA
This sequence comes from Balaenoptera musculus, assembly GCF_009873245.2. Lineage (NCBI taxonomy): Eukaryota > Metazoa > Chordata > Mammalia > Artiodactyla > Balaenopteridae > Balaenoptera > Balaenoptera musculus. The sequence continues at coordinate 21,682,454 of NC_045803.1, read as the reverse complement.
TTTTGGATGATCTGTCCATTGGTGTAAGTGAGGTGTTAAAGTCCCCCACTATTATTGTGTTACTGTCGATTTCCTCTTTTATAGCTGTTAGCAGTTGCCTTATGTATTGAGGTGCTCCTATGTTGGGTGCATATATATTTATAATTGTTATATCTTCTTCTTGGATTGATCCCTGGATCATTATGTAGTGTCCTTCCTTGTCTCTTGTAACATTCTTTATTTTAAAGTCTATTTTATCTGATATGAGTATAGCTACTCCAGCCTTCTTTTGATTTCCATTTGCATGGAATATCTTTTTCCATCCCCTCACTTTCAGTCTGTATGTGTCCCTAGGTCTAAAGTGGGTCTCTTGTAGACAGCATATATATGGGTCTTGTTTTTGTATCCATTCAGCCAGTCTATGTCTTTTGGTTGGGGCATTTAATCCATTCACGTTTAAGGTAATTATCGATATGTATGTTCCTATGACCATTTTCTTAATTGTTTTGGGTTTGTTTTTGTAGGTCCTTTTCTTCTCTTGTGTTTCCCACTTAGAGAAGTTCCTTTAGCATTTGTTGTAGAGCTGGTTTGGTGGTGCTGAATTCTCTTAGCTTTTGCTTGTCTGCAAAGCTTTTGATTTCTCCATCAAATCTAAATGAGATCCTTGCCGGGTAGAGTAATCTTGGTTGTATGTTCTTCCCTTTCATCACTTTAAGTATATCATGCCACTCCCTTCTGGCTTGCAGAGTTTCTGCTGAGAAATCAGCTGTTAACCTTATGGGAGTTCCCTTGTATGTTATTTGTCGTTTTTCCCTTGCTGCTTTCAATAATTTTTCTTTGTCTTTAATTTTTGCCACTTTGATTACTATGTGTCTCGGCGTGTTTCTCCTTGGGTTTATTCTGTATGGGACTCTCTGTGCTTCCTGGACTTGGGTGGCTATTTCCTTTCCCATGTTAGGGAAGTTTTCGACTATAATCTCTTCAAATATTTTCTCTGGTCCTTTCTCTCTCTCTTCTCCTTCTGGGACCCCTATAATGCGAATGTTGTTGCGTTTAATGTTGTCCCAGAGGTCTCTTAGGCTGTCTTCATTTCTTTTCATTCTTTTTTCTTTAGTCTGTTCTGCAGCAGTGAATTCCACCATTCTGTCTTCCAGGTCACTTATCCGTTCTTCTGCCTCAGTTATTCTGCTATTGATTCCTTCTAGTGTAGTTTTCATTTCAGTTATTGTATTGGTCATCTCTGTTTGTTTGTTCTTTAATTCTTCTAGGTCTTTGTTAATCATTTCTTGCATCTTCTCAATCTTTGCCTCCATTCTTATTCCGAGGTCCTGGATCATCTTCACTATCATTATTCTGAATTCTTTTTCTGGAAGGTTGCCTATCTCCACTTCATTTAGTTGTTTTTCTGGGGTTTTTTCTTGTTCCTTCATCTGGTACATAGCCCTCTGCCTTTTCATCTTCTCTATCTTTCTGTAACTGTGGTTTTTGGTCCACAGGCTGCAGGATCGTAGTTTTTCTTGCTTCTGTTGTCTGCCCTCTGGTGGTTGAGGCTATCTAAGAGGCTTGATGGGAGGCTCTGGTGGTGGGTAGAGCTGACTGTTGCTGTGGCGGTCAGAGCTCAGTAAAACCTTAATCCACTTGACTGTTGATGGGTGGGGCTGGGTTCCCTCCCTGTTGCTGTGGCGGTCAGAGCTCAGTAAAACCTTAATCCACTTGACTGTTGATGGGTGGGGCTGGGTTCCCTCCCTGTTGGTTGTTTTGCCTGAGGCAACCCAACACTGGAGCCTACCGGTGCTCTTTGGTGGGGTTAATGGCAGACTCTGGGAGCGCTCACGCCAAGGAGAACTTCCCAGAACCTCTGCTGCCAGTGTCCTTATCCCCACGGTGAAACAGAGCCACTACTCGCCTCTGCAGGAGACCCCCCAACACCAGCAGGTAGGTCTGGTTCAGTCTCCCCCAGGGTCACTGCTCCTTCCCCTGGGTCCTGATGCACACATTACTTTGTGTGTGCCCTCCAAGAGTGGGGTCTCTGTTTCCCCCAGTCCTGTCAAAGTCCTGCAATCAATTCCCACTAGGCTTCAAAGTCTGATTCTCTAGGAATTCCTCCTCCCGTTGCCGGACCCCCAGGTTGGGAAGCCTGACGTGGGGCTCAGAACCTTCACTCCAGTGGGTGGAATTCTGTGGTATAAGTGTTCGCCAGTCTGTGAGTCACCCACCCAGCAGTTATGGGATTTGATTTTACTCTGATTGCGCCCCTCCTACCATCTCACTGTGGCTTCTCCTCTGTCCTTGGACGTGGGGTATCCTCCTTGGTGAAGTCCAGGGTCTTCCTGTCAATGATTGTCCAGCAGCCAGTGGTGATTCTGGTGCTCTCGCAAGAGGGAGTGAGAGCACGTCCTTCTACTCCGCCATCTTGGTTAATCTCTCCTGTTTTTAGTTTTTTAAGGAACCTCCATACTGTTCTCCATAGTGGCTGTATCAATTTACATTCCCACCAACAGTGCAAGAGGGTTCCCTTTTCTCCACACCCTCTCCAGCATTTGTTGTTTGCAGATTTTCTGATGATGCCCATTCTAACTGGTGTGAGGTGATACCTCATTGTAGTTTTGATTTTCATTTCTCTAATAATTAGTGATGATGAACAGCTTTTCATGTGCTTCTTGGCCATCTGTATGTCTTCTTTGGAGAAATGTCTATTTAGGTCTTCTGCCCATTTTTGGATTGGGTTGTTTTTTTTTTAATATTGAGTTGCATGAGCTGTTTATATATTTTGGAAATTAATCCTTTGTCTGTTGATTCGTTTGCAAATATTTTCTCCCATTCTGAGGGTTGTCTTTTTGTCTTGTTTATGGTTTCCTTTGCTGTGCAAAAGCTTTGAAGTTTCATTAGGTCTCATTTGTTTATTTTTGTTTTTATTTCCATTACTCTAGGAGGTGGATCAAAAAAGATCTTGCTGTGATTTATGCCAAAGAGTGTTCTTCCTATGTTTTCCTCTAAGAGTTTTATAGTGTCCAGTCTTACATTTAGGTCTCTAATCCATTTTGTGTTTATTTTTGTGTATAGTGTTAGGGAGTGTTCTAATTTCATTCTTTTACATGTAGCTGTCCAGTTTTCCCAGCACCACTTATTGAAGAGACTGTCTTTTCTCCATTGTATATCTTTTCCTCCTTTGTCATAGATTAGTTGACCATAGGTGCATGGGTTTATCTCTGGGCTTTCTATCTTGTTCCATTGATCCATGTTTCTGTTTTTGTGCCAGTACCATATTGACTTGATTACTGTAGCTTTGTAGTATAGTCTGAAGTCAGGGAGTCTGATTCCTCCAGCTCCAGTTTTTTCCCTCAAGACTGCTTTGGATATTCGGAGTCTTTTGTGTCTCCATGTAAATTTTAAGACTTTTTGCTCTAGTTCCGTAAAAAATGCCATTGGTAATTTGAGAGGGATTGCATTGAATCTGTAGATTGCTTTGGGTAGTAGAGTCATTTTCAAAATATTGATTCTTCCAATCCAAGAACATGGTATATCTCTCCATCTGTTGGTATCATCTTTAATTTCTTTCATCAGGGTCTTATAGTTTTCTGCATACAGGTCTTTTGTCTCCCTAGGTAGGTTTATTCCTAGGTATTTTATTCTTTTTGTTGCAATGGTAAATGAGAGTGTTTCCTTAATTTCTCTTACAGATTTTTCATCATTAATGAATAGGAATGCAAGAGGTTTCTGTGCATTAATTTTGTGTCATGCAATTTACCAAATTCATTGATTAGCTCTAGTAGTTTTCTGGTGGCATCTTTAGGATTCTCTATGTATAGTATCATGTCATCTGCAAACAGTGACAGTTTTACTTCTTCTTTTCCAATTTGTATTCCTTTTATTTTTTTTTCTTCTCTGATTGCCATGGCTAGGACTTCCAAAACTATGTTGAATAATAGTGGTGAGAGTGGACATCCTTGTCTTGTTCCTGATCTTAGAGGAAATGCTTTCAGTTTTTCACCATTGAGAATGATGTTTGCTGTGGGTTTGTCATATATGGCCTTTATTATGTTGAGGTAGTTTCCCTCTGTGCCCACTTTCTGGAGAGTTTTTATCATAAATGGGTGTTGAATTTTGTCAAAAGGTTTTTCTGCGTCTATTGAGATGATCATATCGTTTTTATTCTTCAATTTGTTAATATGGTGTATCACATTGATTGATTTGCGTATATTGAAGAATCCTTGCATCCCTGGGATAAATTCCACTTGATCATGTTGTATGGTCCCTTTAATGTGTTGTTGGATTCTGTTTGCTAGTATTTTGTTGAAGATTTTTGCATCTATATTCATCAGTGATATTGGTCTGTAATTTTCTTTTTTTGTAGTATCTTTGTCTGGTTTTGGTATCAGGGTGATGGTGGTCTCATAGAATGAGTTTGGGAGTGTTCCTTCCTCCCCAATTTTTTGGAAGAGTTTGAGAAGGATGGGTGTTAGCTCTTCTCTAAATGTTTGATAGAATTCACCTGTGAAGCCATCTGGTCCTGGACTTTTGTTTGTTGGAAGATTTTTAATCACAGTTTCAATTTCATTACTTGTGATTGGTCTGTTCATATTTTCTGTTTCTTCCTGATTCAGTCTGGGAAGGTTATACCTTTCTAAGAATTTGTCCATTTCTTCCAGGTTGTCCATTTTATTGGCATAAAGTTGCTTGTAGTAGTCTCTTAGGATGCTTTGTATTTCTGCGGTGTCTGTTGTAACTTCTCCTTTTTCATTTCTGATTTTATTGATTTGAGTCCTCTCCCTCTTTTTCCTGATGAGTCTGGCTAACGGTTTATCAATTTTGTTTATCTTCTCAAAGAACCAGCTTTTAGTTTTATTGATCTTTGCTATTGTTTTCTTTGTTTCTATTTCATTTATTTCTGCTCCGATCTTTATGATTTCTTTCCTTCTGCTAACTTTGGGTTTTGTTTGTTCTTCTTTCTCTAGTTCTTTTAGGTGTAAGGTTAGATTGTTTACTTGAGATTTTTCTTGTTTCTTTTCTTTTTTTTTTTTTTTTTTTTGGCTGTGTTGGGTCTTTGTTTCTGTGCAAGGGCTTTCTCTAGTTGTGGCAAGCGGGGGTCACTTTTCATCGCGGTGCGCGGGCCTCTCACTATCATGGCCTCTCTTGTTGCGGAGCGCAGGCTCAGTAGTTGTGGCTCATGGGTCTAGTTGCTCCGCGGCATGTGGGATCTTCCCACACCAGGGCTCGAACCCATGTCCCCTGCATTAGCAGGCAGATTCTCAACCACTGCGCCACCAGGGAAGCCCCTCTCGTTTCTTGAGGTAGGCTTGTATAGCTATAAACTTCCCTCTTAGAACTGCTTTTGCTGCATCCCATAGGTTTTGGATCATCGTGTTTTCATTGTCATTTGTCTCTAGGTATTTTTTGATTTCCTCTTTGATTTCTTCAGTGATCTCTTGGTTATTTAGTAACGTATTGTTTAGCCTCCATGTGTTTGTGTTTTTTACGTTTTTTTCTCTGTAATTCATTTCTAATCTCATAGCGTTGTGGTCAGAAAAGATGCTTGATATGATTTCAATTTTCTTAAATTTACTGAGGCTTGATTTGTGACCCAAGATGTGATCTATCCTGGAGAATGTTCCATGTGCACTTGAGAAGAAAGTGTAATCTGCTGTTTTTGGATGGAATGTCCTTTAAATATCAATTAAATCTATCTGGTCTATTGTGTCATTTAAAGCTTCTGTTTCCTTATTTATTTTCATTTTGGATGATCTGTCCATTGGTGTAAGTGAGGTGTTAAAGTTCCCCACTATTATTGTGTTACTGTCGATTTCCTATTTTATAACTGTTAACAGTTGCTTTATGTATTGAGGTGCCCCTATGTTGGGTGCATATATATTTATAATTGTTATATCTTCTTCTTGGATTGATCCCTTGATCATTATGTAGTGTCCTTCCTTGTCTCTTGTAACATTCTTTATTTTAAAGTCTATTTTATCTGATATGAGTATTGCTACTCCAGCTTTCTTTTGATTTCTATTTGCATGGAATATCTTTTTCCATCCCCTCACCTTCAGTCTGTATGTGTCCCTAGGTCTGAAGTGGGTCTCTTGTAGACAGCATATATATGGGTCTTGTTTTTGTATCCATTCAGCAAGCCTGTGTCTTTTGGTTGGAGCATTTAATCCATTCACGTTTAAGGTAATTATCGATATGTATGTTCCTATGACCATTTTCTTAATTGTTTTGGGTTTGTTTTTGTAGGTCCTTTTCTTCTCTTGTGTTTCCCACTTAGAGAAGTTCCTTTAGCATTTGTTGTAGAGCTGGTTTGGTGGTGCTGACTTCTCTTAGTTTTTGCTTGTCTGTAAAGCTTTTGATTTCTCCATCGAATCTGAATGAGATCCTTGCCTGGTAGAGTAATCTTGGTTGTAGGTTCTTCCCTTTCATCACTTTAAGTATATCATGCCACTCCCTTCTGGCTTGTAGAGTTTCTGCTGAGAAATCAGCTGTTAACCTTATGGGAGTTCCCTTGTATGTTATTTGTCGTTTTTCCCTTGTTGCTTTCAATAATTTTTCTTTGTCTTTAATTTTTGCCAATTTGATTACTATGCGTCTCAGCATGTTTCTCCTTGGGTTTACCCTGCTCAGGACTCTCCACTTCCTGGACTTTGGTGGCTATTTCCTTTCCCATGTTAGGGAAGTTTTCGACTATAATCTCTTCAAATATTTTCTCAGGTCCTTTCTCTCTCTCTTCTCCTTCTGGGACCCCTATAATGCGAATGTTGTTGTGTTTAATGTTGCCCCAGAGGTCTCTTAGGCTGTCTTCATTTCTTTTCATTCTTTTTTCTTTATTCTGTTCCGCAGCAGTGAATTCCACCGTTCTGTCTTCCAGGTCACTTATCTGTTCTACTGCCTCAGTTATTCTGCTGTTGATTCCTTCTAGTGTAGTTTTCATTTCAGTTATTGTATTGTTCATCTCTGTTTGTTTGTTCTTTAATTCTTCTAGGTCTTTGTTAAACATTTCTTGCATCTTCTCGATCTTTGCCTCCATTGTTTTTCCGAGGTCCTGGATCATCTTCACTATCATTATTCTGAAATCTTTTTCTGGAAGGTTGCCTATCTCCACTTCATTTAGTTGTTTTTCTGGGGTTTTATCTTGTTCCTTCATCTGGTATGTAGCCCTCTGCCTTTTCATCTTGTCTATCTTTCTGTGAATGTGGTTTTTGTTCCACAGGCTGCAGGATTGTAGTTCTTCTTGCTTCTGCTGTTTGCCTTCTGGTAGATGAGGCTAGCTAAGAGGCTTGTGCAAGTTTCCTGATGGGAGGGACTGGTGGTGGGTAGAGCTGGCTGTTGCTGTGGTGAGCAGAGCTCAGTACAACTTTAATCCGCTTGACTGCTGATGGGTGGGGCTGGTTTCCCTCCCTGTTGGTTGTTTGGCCTGAGGCGACCCAACACTGGAGCCTACCTGGGCTCTTTGGTGGGGCTAATGGCAGACTCTGGGAGGGCTCACACCAAGGAGCACTTCCCAGAACCTCTGCTGCCAGTGTCCTTGTCCTCACGGTGAGGCATAGCCACACCCCACCTCTGCAGGAGACCCTCCGACACTAGCAGGTAGGTCTGGTTCAGTCTCCCCTGGGCTCACTGCTCCTTCCCCTGGGTCCTGATGCACACACTACTTTGTGTGGGCCCTCCAAGAGTGGAGTCTCTGTTTCCCCCAGTCTTTTCAAAGTCCTGCAATGAAATCCTGCTAGCCTTCAAATCTGATTCTCTACAAATTCCTCCTCCTGTTGCCAGACCCCCAGGTTCGGAAGCCTGACATGGGGCTCAGAACCTTCACTCCAGTGGGTGGACTTCTGTGGTATAAGTGTTCTGCCGTCTGTGAGTCACCCACCCAGCAGTTATGGGATTTGATTTTACTGTGATTGCGCCCCTCCTACCATCTCATTGTGGCTTCTACTTTGTCTTTGGATGTGTGGTATCTTTTTTGGTGAGTTCCAGTGTCTTCCTCTCGATGACTGTCCAGCTGCTAGTTGTTATTCTGGTATTCTCCCAAGAGGGAGTGAGAGCACGTCCTTCTACTCTGCCATCTTGGTTCAGGGCTGATCTTTCTATATTTTTTGAAAAGGTTTGTGTAAGATTGGTGCTATTTCTTCCTCGAAAGTATAATAGAATTCACCAGTGAAGCCATTTGGGCCTGGAATTTTCACTGTTGAAGGGTTTTAACTACCAACTCAATTTCATTAATAGATGTACAGGACTGTTCAGATTTTGTTACATCTTGTGTTAATTTTGGCAAGTTGTATTTTTCAAGGAATTTGTCCATTTCCCTCTTTTTATCTTGATCAGAATAGCTATATGTTTATCAATTTTGCTGATCTTTTCAAAGAACCAAAATAAAACTCGTGGAGCAAGTTAATCTACAGTTAAGAGCCCAGTCTATCTGGCCCTGAATCTTTTCTTTTTCCCCTGCCACATGGCATGCGGGATCTTAGTTCCCTGACCAGGGATCGAACCTGGGCCCAGCAGTGAAAGTGCCAAGTCTTAACCACTGAACCACCAGGGAAATCCCTGGCCCTGAATCTTAAAGCAGAGCCATCTAGTGGTGCCTAGCCCAGGTCAGTCAATTTCCAGCCAACCCACAGACACAAGAGTGAGAATAGTGATTGTTGTTTCAAGTAACTGAGTTTTGGAGGTGATTTGTTAAGCAGCTATAGCTGACTGATACAGTTTATAGGTCCATCAGTTCTCTACTGAAGGATATTTAGCAAAGTGAACTGTTCCAAACAAAGCTTGGCTCATTTAATAAAAAGCATTTCTATAAGATTTATTTCTAGAAGAACTGCAGTGTCAAAGGGTTTGTACATTTAAAATCTTTTAATAATATTCCTAAATTATGCTCACTAAAGCTATGCTGATTCATATTCCCAACAAGCAGTTTATAAGCATCTATTTTTCCTCACACTTTCCAAAACTAGAGGTTAAAATATTTAATTTTCATCAATCTAATAAGTGAAATATAATATCTATTTAAATTTGCATTTCCCTGAGCATTAGAGAGGTTTAAAATTTTTTTCATATATGTATTGGCTATTTATATTTCTTCTTCTTTGAATTGCCCCTTCATGTTCTTTGTTTGCTTTTGTAATAAGTATTTTGTGTTTTCCTGATTATTTCTAGGAGATTCTTATATATTCTGCATATTAATTTTTAATCTGTTAAAAATATTGCAAATATTTTAATTCTGAGGCTTCTTGTTAAACTTTGTAATATCTTTTGCTGGAGAGAAGCTTAATGCACAGTTAAATCAAATTTTTTCTTTATGTCTACTAGATTTGCCTAAGAATGCTTTTCATACCTAAAAAGTATTAAATTTTTAAATCATATTTTCTTCTATTATGTTTATAATACTTTTTATTGTTTTGAATCTTTAAATCATCTTACATTAGTTTTGGGTTATTAAATATTTTGAGTTAAGTATAAGATTCTTTTTCAAAACAATAGGTAATTATTCCAATAGTGTTTATCAAATACTCCATTATTATTTCCTCTTTAATTTGAAATGCCAAATTAAAACTAAATTTTATTTAAGAGTTGTTTCTAGAATTTCTGTCCTATTCCACTGATCTCTTATAGTCTTATGTCAATACTGTGTTGTTTGACTGCTGATGTCTTAAACCGTATTTTGGTATTTGCAGGCAAAGTACTCCCAATTGCTCTTTATACAAATTTTTTATTTTTGGCATTTATACTTCTAGATGAATTTGAGAATGTTAACAAGTTTATAACAAAATCTATGTGGATTTTGTTTGGGATTGCATCAGATACATAGAGAATCATAGTCTGACAGCATTGAGTCACTGTATATGATTTATATCTTGATTTTTAGAAGTTCTTATTTTAATAATCTTCAGTAAAAATTATTTGGTTTTCTCCATGTAGGTTTTGCACAATTCTTGCTAGATTTAGTTTTAGAGTTTATTTTTGTTTTCGTGAAATTCCTATTGACAATGAATTTTTTTCCTGATATATTAGGCCAAAAATCAGGTTAATAGCATTTATGATGTGATTCTGTTTTTTGTACAGAATAGTTCTGTGTACATGGATACCTGTGTATACAGAAAAGCTTTGAGTGTAACTGCTTGTTTAGTTCTGTCTCCACTAGGTTGATCTCTTTTAGGGCAGGAACCATATTTTGATGACTTTGTATCTAACACCTGCATAGCACCTGGCACATTTTAGTAGCTCAAAACACCTTTGTAAAATGAATGAATGAATGAAATAAAGGGATATTGAAGGACCTATATAGACAAGATAAGTATCTCTTCCCTGAGTGCATGGAATTATGGATTTCTTTAAGTTCTTTCTGCTTTGCTGTATTTTCTGATTTTTCTCTTGTGATCATGTACTTGAAAAAAGAAAGAAAATGATTTTCACTTGGGAACCACAATGAAAGAGCACTGTAGGCTGCACATCATTTACTACTCGTAAATTTTAAAAAGAAAAAAATGTGTGGATTATAAAAATGTCTAGGGAGGCAGGTTGTTCACCTCTCTGGATGAGGTTATCCCAGTTTTAGAGGCTTAGTTTTGCCGTCTGTAAAATGGGATTCCTTCTGCCTTGCCTCTGCCTCTCACTGATCCTCCCGGGCTCTGATTGTGCTGAGCTCCAGGCCCACATATTCAGGAGGAATTAGAGGGAAGCTAGGGAAAGTAATTCTTCAGTCTCTGAGGTTGTTTTTACATTATGATGATATATGGTATATGTTGCTACAATGCCCGGGGTACATTTACAGGGAGGGCAGACCATGAAGCCCTTAGGGCTGGGAGGTCCACCAGCTCAATAATATATGCAGCTGGCAAAAGAGAACATCGACCTCATTTCCTCCAGAGAATACATGACTATAACCCTGGAGTCCTGGTTTGCATGTAAATAATGAGCAAAGGTACCGCTTGGCCACTTGTATCATTGAGGAGAAAGTAAAACAAGAATAAGAAAGACATGGGCTTCCCTGGTGGCGCAGTGGTTGAGAATCTGCCTGCCAATGCAGGGGACACGGGTTCGAGCCCTGGTCTGGGAAGATCCCACATGCCACGGAGCAACTGGGCCCGTGAGCCACAATTACTGAGCCTGCGCGTCTGGAGCCTGTGCTCCGCAACAAGAGAGGCCGCGATGGTGAGAGGCCCGCGCACCGCGATGAAGAGTGGTCCCCACTTGCCGCAACTAGAGAAAGCCCTCGCACAGAAACGAAGACTCAACACAATCACAAATAAATAAATAAATAAATAAAAGAACGTGAATTTCTAAAAAAAAAATTTATTTATTAAAAAAAAAAAAAAAAAAGAATAAGAAAGACAAATCAGAAAAATATGAGGGCACCACTTACAGATCTGTGCAAGGAAGTATAATTCATCAGGTGAAATTTGCTTTCTCTAGAAAACACAGTGTTGGTATGTTTCTATAGTTGAGATTAGAAATTTTTTTCTTGGTATGATTGTTATCAAGTAACGGAAAAATAATAATAATCAGTTTCTCAGGAGGAAGACTGATGCATCAATTACAGCATTTGGCGATGGAGCCCATTAAACCCCGAGGTAGTGCTGAGCAGTTGCCCCACTGATGATTTGACTATACTGGTAATAACCGGGGAAGGAGGCTGAGGTTGTGTGACTTGGGGGAAGCCAGGCTCTCTTTCTAAGTCTAGTTACAGGCAGCAGCCTAAGGCCTGCTTAATCTGAAAGCTGCTGGCTTGCTTTTTGAAAGCAAAGGGAATTTTCTTCAGGGCAGAGAGCCCTTGTTCTATGTGTACTGTATCTCCCACACTACGACATGGCACAGGGCTAGACCAATACCACACACTCCATTGAGTCTCTCCCCATTCCCCGCCCCTCAAAATGTTTTTAAAACAATTTTTTAGAGCAATTTTAGGTTTACAGATAAATTTAAGGGACAGTACAGAGATTTCCCAATATATACCCTGCCTCTACATAGGCATAGCCTCCCTGATTATCAACATCCCCCATCAGAGTGATGCATTATTTACAATTGATGAACCTACACTGACACATCATAATCATCATAGTACATAGTTTAACATTACAGTTCACTCTTGGTGTTGTACATTATATGGGTATAATGACATGTATCCTTTTTTAGGGTATCATACAGAGTATTTTCACTGCCCCTGAAAGTCCTGAGCTCAGCCTGTTTTCCCTCACCCTGCCCCTCAAAACCCCTGGCAACCACTGATCTTTTTACTGTTTCCATAATTTTGCCTTTTCCAGAATGTCATGTAGTAGGAAACATAAATCATATAGCCTTTTCAAACTGGTTTCTTTCATGTAGTAACATGCATTTAAGTTTTCTCCAAGTCTTTCCATGGCTTGATAGCTTGTTTCTTTTTAGTGTTGAATAATATTCCATTGTCTGGATCTAACACAATTTATTTATCTATTTACCTACTGAAGGACATCTTGGTTGCTTCCAAGTTTTGGCAATTATGAATAAAGCTGCTATGAACATCTATGTGCAGGTTTTTGTGTAGACATAAGTTTTCAACTCCTTTTGTGTAAATATCAAGGAACATGATTGTTGGATTGTATGGTAAGAGTATGTTTAGGTTTGTGAGAAACTGCCAAACTGTCTTCCAAAGTGGCTGTACCATTTTGCTTTCCCATCAGCAATGTATGAGAATTCCTGTTGCTCCATATCCTCGTCAGCATTTGGTGTCATCAGTGTTCTGGATTATGGCCATTTTAATAGGTGTGTAGTGGTATTTCATTGTTGTTTTACCTCCCACTTTCTTATTATGGAAAATGTAAACATATATAAGAATAGATGAAACAGTATAATACCCCCTCCACATGCCCATCCCCCAACTTCAACTGTTATCAATTTATGGCCAAATTTGCTTCATCTCTACTTGTAACTCCTCCTCTTTACATGCCCGTGGACTGGGGAACCAGGAGCCCTGGGGAGAAATCCAGCCCTGTGCAAGATTCCAGGGCACAGAGAGCCAGGCCTGAACCTCGACAAGTCCATGACCGTGTCAAGGCCAGGGAAAGAGGGGACACCAGGCTGAAGAAGGAAAACCTTGTGAGGTCACAAGCGTCATCTTCACATTTTGTCAAGGCAATTAAGGAGTAAAGAAAACAGATTTCAAAAGCTTGGGAGCTCCAGGAAAACAAATTTGGGGTACAGCTTGAGAAAGAATGTTGAAAACGTAGACAATAATATGGAATGATACTCACCAAACTGTGATAGCTCTGTGGTGGTGGAGGCTGGGACCAGCACTAGGGGTTGTGGTCCGATGACACTTCAGCCTTACCGGCAATGCTTTAATTATTTATTTCAAAGGTAAATACATTCACATTTTGCTTCCACTAAGAAGAGCAAAAAGTTTTAAAGGAACGCATTTCCCACAGTGATGGCTGCCTTCGAATGGAAGTTCCCCATCACTGGTGATGTGTCCAACTGAGACTGCTGGACATGGCAAGATTATCCAAGCCAGGCCGTGGAAGAACCACTGAGGAGCTTGCTGAAATATAGAGATCATGATTCAGCAGGTCTGGAGCAAGGCCCAGGTGATTTTATCTTATTTTTTTAAGTTCTACAAAATTTGAACCTTCACTGGATATTGGATATAAAGGAATTACTAATGTCCAACAGATATATGAAACGATGCTCAACATCACTAATCATCAGGGAAATGCAAATCAAAACCATAATGAGATACCACCTTACACCTGTTAGAATGGCTATTATCAAAAAACAAAAGATATGTTGTGTTGGCGAGAATGTGGAGAAATTGGAACCTTTGCAGACTGTTGGTAGAAAGGTACACTTGTGCAGACATTATGGAAGGTTCCTCAAAAAATTAAAAATAAAACTACCATATGATGCAGCAATCTCGCTTCTGGATATTTACACAAAAGAATTGATATTGGAATCTCAAAGAGATACCTGCACTCCCATGTACATTGCAGCATTTTTCACAATCGCCAACGTGTGTAAACAACCACTGATAGATGAAGGGAAAAAAGAAAATACAGTATAAACACACAATGAAATATTCAGCTTTACGAAAGGAAATCCTGCCGCATGTGACAGCTGGATGAACAGTGAGGACGTTACACTAAGTGAAGTAAGCGAGTCACAGAAGAACAAATACTGCACGATTCCACTTACATGAGGAATCTAAAGTACTAGTTGAACACATAGAAGCAGAGAGTAGAATGGTCGTTTCCGGGAGCGGGGAGGAGGAGGAAATGTGGAGTTGCTATTCAGAAGGTATAAAGTTTCAATTATGCAAATGACTAAGTTCTAGGGAGCTGCACAACATTGTGCTGATAGTTAACAATACTGTATTGCACCCCTAAAAATCAGTTAAGGGGGTCGGGCTCATGTGAAATGTTCTTACCACAATTTTTTTTTCTTTTTTCTTTTTGGCAGCACCATGCAACATGTGGAACTTCCCCCACCAGGGATGGAACCCATGCCCCATGCAGTGGAAGGGCGGAGTCTTAACCACTGCACCACTAGGGAAGTCCCCTTACCACAATTTTTAACAGGGAAATTTTAACTGTTTATTCTTAGATGTGATAATGATATTCTGGTTCTATTTTGTAAAAAGTAAATACTTTTAGAGATACGTGCTAAAATATTTATAGGTAGATATAACGTGGGGGATTTGCTTCAAAACAGCTAGGTGGGGAGGTAGTAGACTAGGGTACAGATGAAATAAATTTGTCTGTGAGTTGATCATTGTTGAAGCTGGGCGATGGAAATGTAGAGTTCATTATGCTGTTCTACTTTTTTATTGGTTTGAAATGTTCCGTAAGAAAAAAGGATCCCTAGGTGATTCTGACGTTCAGCCAGCGGTGGGAACCCGCCTCTGTTTCCCAGGTATTGTCCTCTGACCCGCCACGGGACAGGAACTGTAATGATACCCAGGCCTGAGCCATGTTCCCACGCCAGCTGGAGGCAGGAGGCAGGCAGGAGCCGTAGGACACATTAACAAGAAAAGGGCCTGGGCAAAGATTTCCAGACATACAAATTCGGTCCATGCCATCACCTGGGCTGCGTCCAACTGGGAATAGCATTTTGAATCAAAGATTTATTGTTCTTTAGAGAAGTGGCCTCTTTTCCTATGAAAAGAAAGGAAGAAACCTGTGTTTATTTTGAAAAAGAAAATAAATAAAAATTATTTATTAGTTTGTTTATTCAACAATTATTTGTTGAATTCCTACTCTGTGCCAGGCACTATGCCAAGCTCTGTTAAAATGATTCCTAAAGTGTGGTCTGTAGACATCTGGGTGTCCCTGAGACCATTTAAGGGGTTACAGAATAAGAAGTATTTTATAATTTACATCATTTATAATGATACTAAGATGTTATTTACCTTTTTTATTATTATAATTTTTTTAATTAATTAATTTATTAATTTATTTATTTTTGGCTGTGTTGGGTCTTCATTTCTGTGCAAGGGCTTTCTCTAGTTGTGGCAAGTGGGGGCCACTCTTCATCGCGGTGCGCGGGCCTCTCACTGTCGCGGCCTCTCTTGTTGCGGAGCACAGGCTCCAGACACGCAGGCTCAGTAGTTGTGGTTCACGGACCTAGTTGCTCCGCGGCATGTGGGATCTTCCCAGACCAGGGCTCGAACCCGTGTCCTCTGCATTAGCAGGCAGATTCTCAACCACTGCGCCACCAGGGAAGCCCCTATTATTATAATTTAAAAAAAAATTTATTGAAGTATAGTTAATTTACAACGTTGTGTTAGTTTCAAGTGTACAGCAAAGTGAATCAGTTATACATATACATATATCCACTCTTTTTTCCCACATGGGCCATTACAGAGTATTGAGTAGAGTTCCCTGTGCTATACAGCATGTTCTTATTAGTTACCTATTTTATATGTATTAGTGTGTATATGTCAGTCCCAAATCATTCCAATTTTAGTACATGTGCTGCCGAAATGAGCACTATTTATATTTTAAACTCTTTTGATATTTGTACTGATGGTGCAAAAGCAATGGTGAGTAAAACTGCTGGTGCCTTGGCACTCATCAAGTCAGGAGCATCTAACTGTTCTAGTAGTCATTGTATTCTTCATACCACTAACTCATAGAAAGTCTCTAGTGAAGTAGTAAAGATTATTGTTCCTAATTTCAGCCATTGCGTACTCATCTTCTTTAGATTCTATGTGACAAATGTGGAGTACACAGAGCAATTCTGCCCAGACCAGGTATGCCAGCTGTCTCCAGGTAAAGCACAGGGCAGTGTTTGAGTTGTGAGCTGAACTAGCTGCTGTTTTTCATGGAACACCATTTTCACTTGAAAGAAAGGCCTGATGCATAAAACTATGGTTATTCAGACTTAGGTATTTGACAGACATTTTCTCAAAAGTGAACCAAATGAGCCTATCACTTCAAGGAAAACAACTGGCACTTATAAGCTGCTAAAGATAAAATTCAGGGTTTCAAGTTGAACATTGATATTTACGGAAAACTTGTATCCACCACCATGAGCTTGTCAACTTCTCTCAATATTTAAAGACTTTTCTGATGATATCAGTGGTGATATTAAAGAATTTGACTTTTGATATTGTATAATAGCATCAACATTTGGAAATTCTGTGTAAGAGAAAGCCACCCTTGGTGGTGCACGCTTGGAGGATAAGGTTGGTCACTCTTGCAGGAAAGGCACAAAACACCATCCAGACCCTTCTTGCCTACTCCCCTATGGAACAAAGCCCCTAAGCTGCCACATGGAAGAGGGGAAGGACCACTGAGAAAGTCCTACCTTTGAGGCCCAGGGACACAGGAAATATTGAGTAACAAGCAACAACAGACTGATGGGGAGGATCAAGACTGTGGGGAGAGCCCTGAGGAGTGGGTGCACAGGGAAGGCCAAAAACTGAGGGCAAAGCCAGAATTTCAAGAACCCAGTCCCCACCCTAAGCACAAGGTAATGCTAAGGAATTTGGACCTGGAGTTACACAGACAGAAACTATGGCAACCCAGACTGACTCCTGGCTGGGTTGCCTCCTGGCTGGATTGCCTCAGCTGCCCACACTCATGACTGGGCACAGCAAGAGTGCCCATTTCCAGTCATACTTACTGCTTTCCTCAGGCTCCACTGTGTCCTACACAAGGTATCCAGCATTCATTTAAAAAACTGTGAGACATAAAAATTTCAATGAAAGAACCCATTATCAAGACACGAAACTATCAACAGAACGAGCTTTTTAATACCCAACTAAAAATCTTTCAAAAATAAAAGCAAAATAAAGACTTTTTCAGACAAACGCTGAGAGAATTTATTACCAGCAGACCTTCATTAGAAGAAACGTTGAAGGAAGTTCTTTAGGCAGAAGGAATGTAGCACTGTGAAAATTAATAAAGGGAAACCTCAGTAAAATGGCGTCTGGAGACCAGAAGGTGGAGCTCTCCCACATGTACCACTCTACATCAATATAGATACCAACAGGGAGAGAGGTACCTTGTATCTCCCTCAGGAACTGACACTGCTTTACTACCAACAGCAGGAGGAAGGAAGATTTTCTCCTCGTCTGGCAACAGCTCAGCCAATGAGAGACTGTCATAAATTAGCCAATGAAAAGCCACTATACTCAGAACTCCCAGTTTCCTCAATGGACTTTTTGTATATAACAGCCCCTCCCAACTTCCTCTGCTCCTCTATAAAAACTTTTCCCTCCTTTGCTTTACTGGACTTTCAAGTGGTTTGCCACAGTTGCATGTACCAAATTACAATTCTCTGTTGCTCCCACATAAATCTATTTTGCTGGTAAAGTAACTGACTGTTTCATTGTTTTAGGCTAACAGCACTGTGATATAATAAAAAATGTATTTGGTTTTTGTCCCCAGTTTCTCGAACAGAGCTCCTAAAACCCTTGGAATTTCCTGAGTGATGGGAGTGTCTTTTGTTATTCATGAGAAGCCTCTTTTGATCACACCTGAGTTTATGCTAAAGAGGTGACTTAGGGTGGGGATTCTCAGTTATGGGGCTGGTCACCAGAAATATCAAGTGGTTAGATGGTTGGAACTTTCAGCCCCACCTGCTGGCCTCAAAGGAAGGGAAGAGGGGCTAGAGATTGATCTCTGTGAAACACTTGAACAACAAGATTCAGGGAGTTTGTTGGTTGATGAACACTTTGAGGTGCTGGGAGGGTGGTGCACCCAGAGAGGGCATGAAATCTCGGCACCCCTCCCCCTATACTCACCCTGTGCATCTCTTCCATTTGGCTCTTCCTGAGTTGTATCCTTTATAATAAATTGGCAAACATAAGTAAAGTGTTTTCCTGAGTTCTGTGAGCTGTTCTAGCAAATTATTGAATCTGAGGGAGGTCATGGGAACCTACAAATTTGTACTCAACTGGGCAGAAGTGTGGGTCTCTCGGGCACACCATTTGCAGCTGGCATCTGAAGTGAGGACAGTCTTGTGGGGCTGAGCCCTTAACCTGTGGGGTCTGTGCTAATACTGTCAGAATTGAATTCAATTGTGGTCACCAGTTGGTGTTACAGAATTGGTGTGGAAGGATACTACATATTTGGTGTCAGAGAGAACCTCAGTGGTACCAAACAGAAACTTGTATCTATACTAAGAAATAAAGATCACTGGAAAAGTTTAAGATGAAGGTAAATGTAGAAGACATTTTTTCTTAGTCACTTAGAAGATAGTTGACTGTCTAAAGTAAAAATAGTAGCAATTTATTGAGAGTTTATAACATATGTAAAAGTAAAATGTATGACAACAATGGTATAAAATACGGGAGAGAGAAATTGGGAGCATACTGTTGTAAGGTTCTTACATTATAAATGAAATAGTATAGTTTCACTTGAGGGTTGGACTGTGATTGATTAAAAATGTATATGTAAGGTTTAAGGAAAACATTACACAAACAGTTTTTAAAGAAGGGTAAATGATAAGCCAATAATGGAGAAAAATGGAATTAAGAAAAATACTTAAGTCAAAAGGAGACAGAAAGAATAGATAAAAGCAAAATAAAGACCAAATGGAACAAAAGGAAAACAACAAGCAAGATGGAAGATTTAAACCCAATCACATAAATAATTACATTAAGTGTAAATGATGTAAACACACACCTATTAAAAGACAGAGATTGACGGAGTGGGGAAAAAAAGTAAGACCTAAATATGTGCTGTCTGCAAAGAAACCCACTTTAAATATATAATGTGAGGTAGACCAATGCGGTTTAATGAAAGAGAGTGCAAAAAGTTTATGTTTTTCAGATTTTACATTGTAAGTTTCCTTTAAGAAATATCACTTGTTGAGTTTCAGTAATAGTATCAAAGACTATCCACAATTATCTGAAAAGACTATTAAAATACTTCTCTCTTTTCCAATTACATATCTGGGTTTTCTTCATGTGTTTCAACAGAAACAACGTATGGAAAGAGAGTGAATGCAGCAATATATATGAGAGTCCAGTTGTCTTTTCTTAAGCCAGAAATGAAAGAGATTTACAAAAATGTAAAACAATGCCACTCTTCTCAGTAAATTTTTAAAAGTTATTTTTAAATGAAAATATTTTATTTCTGCTAACACATAATGAGTTTATTATTGTTATTTTTCAATGAATTAATAAACATATTTAGATTCTCAGTTTTGACTTACAGTAAATATCCCTGATAAAACCAACATAAACAATATCTTTGGTATTGTCAATAATTTTTAAGCGTGCAAAGTATCTTAGACCAAACTATTTGAGAATGCTGCTCAATGGAAAAACAGAGATGAATGTAGCAAAGGACTAGAAACAACTTACATTGTCATCAACATTATCTCCATTATCATCAACAGCAGCAGCAGTAGCAGCAGCATCATCAACATACTGAATCATGAAATGATTCTGCTGTGCCAGGTACTGTCCTAAGATCTTTGCATGCATCATCTCATTTAATCCTCACAATAACTCTACGAGGTGAGTACAATTACCATCACCCCATTTTCCATATTGGAAAACCGAGGCTCAGAAAAGGCTTAGAAACTTTCCCAAGGCCCCAAGCTAGTAAAGAATAGAGTCCAGGGCTTCCCTGGTGGCGCAGTGGTTAAGAATCCGCCTGCCAATGCAGGGGACACGGGTTCGAGCCCTGGTCCGGGAAGATCTCACATGCCGCGGAACAACTAAGCCCGTGCGCCACAACTACTAAGCCTATGCTCTAGAGCCCACGAGCCACAACTACTGAGCCCGTGTGCCACAACTACTGAAGCCCATATGCCTAGAGCCCATGCTCTGCAACAAGAGAAGCCACCGCAATGAGAAGCCCGTGCACCGCAACGAAGAGTAGCCTCCGCTCGCCACAACTAGAGAAAGCCTGTGCGCAGCAACGAAGACCCAATGCAGCCAAAAATAAATAAATAAAATAAATTTAAAAAAAAAAAAGAGACTTCTTAAAAAAAAAAAAAGAATAGAGTCCAGGTCTGTCTGATTCCAGGGCATCACTCATGCTCTGGTCTTAGAGTAGGAGATGGGTACCTGTGGGGTAGTACAAGCTTCCACTCATGTATTCATTCTTTTGTAAATATTAACATCAGTGTGTGCCCGCTGACTGTCAGAGCCTTAAATTAGTCTAACTTTCTCTGGATAAAACATTTCAGGTGAAACATGTACACAAGCACACACATTCCTCCCAAACCCTCGCATATTTGGAGAGACTCATTTCTCTGGAAAAGAAAGGATCCTTTGGGTCAAGCTTCCTTCTCAGCAACCCTGGGAGCTACAAGAGCCTCCCAAGTCCCATCAGAACTTAAGGCCATCAGGGGAATTCCCTGGCGGTCCAGTGGTTAGGACTCTGCGCTGTTACTGCCAAGGGCCCAGGTTCAGTCCCTGGTCAGGGAACTAAGATCTCACAAGTCGCACGGCCAGAAAAAAGAAAAGAAAGAACTAAAGGCCATCAAACACAAACAACTATGTCTCTGGCTCGTTCTTAGGCTCACTGTGCACTAAGGAGTGGGTTTCTAAGAGGAGCTGACCAGAGCTGGCAGAATGCTGAGAACCCCACGTGGGGTTCTTGTGACAAGCCCCTGACTGCAGCTCTATTAAGTACAATACTGACCATGAGAGGTCCAATCAGGGGAAGCCGAGCCCCAGAAAGAAATACGCCCAGCCTAGTGATCAGGGTGCTGCCAACTGCAGGTGTTTTCCCATGGAATGTCAGCACCTGCCCGGGGACGTTCAATCCCTCCAGAGACAGGAGACAAATCTGGGGAGCAAATGGTCTCCTTTGGAAACCCAGCAGCTGATGCGGTTCCCAAGGGCTGCCCACAGGTTTTGCCTGGTGCCTCGATGCTGCATCTTCGATGCTGCACTACCTGCTCCCCACTGTCTCAGGCCAGCTGTGTGTGTGCCCCATTCCTGCTGTCCACTCTGCCCAGCACAGGAAGCCTCAGCACAGAAAACGCAGCGGTTCCCCAAGAGTCACTCTGCACCTGGATGAGTGTCTGCACAGGTGGGTCTGACCTTCACATGGGGCCTTTCAAAGCACAGCAAGAGAGATGGTTTTGGGTGCATTACCAGTAGGCAGTTTTTGTCCTTGTTTTGCTTTTTGCTTAATTACTAATATTTCAATAATAGTGGTTCCTTTCGTTCTTTTGCTCTTTCTTTTTAAACATTGAATATCTAAAAGCACCACTTCTAATATATGCTTATGAGAGAGTACACTGCTGTTCTAGAAGCTCTTGTGTGCTCACCCCATTTTCATTCCCCCACTCCCACCTCAGGTGTCCACTCTCCTGAATCGTGTGCCTCTCATGGAGATGACTCTTCTGAACTTTACCTTGGCTATATAAGGATCTCATTAGGTTTTGACTGTTTTTGATGTTTGTAAATGTATTACACAGTGACTTGTTTTCTTTGTTCCACAATATGAATAATTTTTTTTATCTTAGAGGTTATATGTTTATTTTACTGTGGTATTAGATAAAAATATAACTAGCACATAGGTTCATGATTTCATGGATATTGTTGCTAAATTAAATCTTTACATTAAAAATGAGTTGATTTACATAGACATATCAAGGAAATATTAGTACAACTGGCAACACATATGGCAAAAATGATAAAATTGGAATGTAAATGGATAAGGTTCAGGAAACATGGTTTTAAATAAAAACAGATAAATCTAAAATTGCCCTGGACGTATGGGACAGGTCTGCCCTGGAGGGGTCCTTTATGGGCCTGGGCACCTGTCACAAGCCCTTTCTGGGCACAAGGAAAAGGTGGTTGGGTCCATGCTCAGTCCCAGCTTGCTTCAGGCCACTTTCAGCCAGCCAGCTCGGTGGCCTCTTGCCTCCCTCGTCTCTGTTCCCTGCCTGGGACTTGCCCCATGTGGCTCTCCTCCTGGCTCCTTAGCATGTGCTTTGCCCTTGCAGCCCCCTTAGATCAAGGTCACTTCCTGTGTCTCTCTCCTCTAGCTCCACTCGCCCTCAGGTGGTAGATTGCACTCATAGCCCTGTATGCTGCCTCTCTCTGTAGCCACACTCTTTGCCAAGTAACTGCAGTGTCCTCTCATTCTGACTCCAGGCAGGGCGTGAGATAGATCTGTGCTGGCCAACCGAATGAGGCTGAAATGATGGTGTGCCAGTTCTGAGCCTAAGCCTCAAGAGGCCCTTTGTGCCTGCTTGCTCTCTTGTGTGTTTCTGTTGTCTCTTAAGAGAAGGGCAAAGCCAGCTGCTCCTAGGAGGAAGATGTGAGACAGAGACATGTGGAACAAAGCTAACTCAGCTGAGGTGCTCCAGTCAAGCACAACCTGTGGCTGGACCCCAGCCCAGACACAGACTCAGGAAGAATAAGAGATTATTGTTCTTTTAAGCCATTGAGCTTTGGGGTGGTATGTTACACAGCAATAGCTAACTGATACATGGATATGAAGCACCTGCCTTCCATCCCTGTTCTGTGACTATGTTCTACCCAGACCTAGAGCAGGAAATGCTTATATGAGTGGAGTCAAGCATTTCCACACTTTCACAAACATGCCCCCTGGTTGGGCCAGTAATATTAGCATGCCAGCACTGGGGAGAGGGGGAAGATACAGCCCTTTTTGCTCAGTCCAGGGAGCAAGAGTCAGCTCTCTTCCACAAACTACGAGGTCCCTCATTATCTACTTCTCAGCAGTCAGTCCTGTGAACTGGGACTGGAGCCGAGGCAGGAGAGGCTAGGCATGTATTTTATCCCAATTGTGCTGTGTGAGGTCTGGTGATGTGCCCCTGCCCACAGAGAGAATTGGAATCCTCATGTCTGCCAGATTCTAGGCCTCTGTGTCACAGGTGGATATTCTTTCCAAATTCCTTCCAACTGAGCCTCTGGCTCTTTTCCAGGCTCCTCAGAGATCACCCCCAATGTTAGCATGGTCTTACTTCCAAGGAAGTTGTGCTCAGGAGAAAGTGGCAGCTTGTGTGGTGGTGAGTTGAGGCTTGCCTGTGCTGTAGCTTCTCTGTTAGTGTGTGGCATGTGAGCTTTGCTGTAGCCACTCTTTCACCAGTGTTTGGGGGCTTGCAGACTCATCTTCTGTAATGGTTTATTAGCTACTCCACAGCAAAGGCAAAGCTATTTTCAAGGTCAGGAGCTCCTCACTATTGTTCCATATACTGGCTATATAGGCACATGTGTGCACTGTAGGGGATTTTGCCATTTTTCAGCCACAAAGCTTCCATTCTGTGGACCTAAGAATTCCTTAATTTCCTTCTAGTGAACTTCCTCCTTCCCACTGTGGGAACCAAAGGGGCCAGACCCTTCCTCCACCAATCCTGGGACAGCCAGGGGTTGGGCACCTGCCCCTAATCGGACTCTGTTCTGGGACCGTTAAGAGTGATGCAGGGACTGAGGGACGCAGGGTGCTCAAGGCAGCGGATGCAGGGGTGGCACTCGGACCAGACCGAGACAGTGTGAGCCGGGCTGTAGTCCCCTTCCTCAGTCCTCAGTGTTCCTACAAAAATCTGTCCTCAGCTCCCTGGCCTCCCCCAAGCCCCCTCCAACTGATTCATCTTGCTTAGAGAGACAGAGGCCATCTCCAGTTCTTGTAGCTACAAGGCATACTTAAAGAAGAAATGTTTTGGTTAATAACCTTTCATGTGTGTAAGTCCTGTTTTGGTTTTTCACTTGCATTGTAAGTTCCTGTGGGCAGCACTTGGCTTCATCCTGAGTCCAACTCTTGGCACGTAATAGGATCTCAGGCAGAGCTGGGCATGGCTTAAAGGCAAGAGCAGGGGGCTTTGGAGCCAGAGGGCCGGAGTGTGAAGCTCAGCTGCAGCACTCACCCACTGCGAGACTTGGGTTCATCCTGTGGCATCTTTAGTCTGGACTCTGCATCTGTAAAGTGGGTGTGATGCTTAGAATGACCACCCTCCCTCCAAGCCTCGGGACCTCTGTGAGGTTCCTCTGGGTTACCTGGGAACCAGTCTGAAGGGACCCTGACTCCTTTATACTCAGCTAATAGCAGCCAACACCATCCTGCCCCCGAGGAGGAGACATACAAGCAAACAGGGGATTGAAGTCAAGGCTGGCTGTACAGGCACACGACGGAGGCACTCACACAGGAGTTCAGAAGGGCCTCACACTTGGTTTATGCTCTGCTCTCACCATCTTGAAATTCTTAGCAATTTTGAACAAGAGGTCCTGCATTTTCATTTTCCACTGGGCCGGCAAATTATATAGTGAGCTATGATTACAATACCGTGTGAACTGAGAGCACATACAGTGAGAGTCCATTTGTATGAAGTGTGAAAACAGGTGACACTAATCTTAGAAGTAGAGATGGTGGTTACCCGGCCTGAGTGGGGAGGGGGTGGGATGGGGGCCAGTGAACAGAAAGGGCCTTGAAGGGCTTCAGTCGGTCCAGGAATGTTCTGTTTCTTGCTCTGGGAACTGGTTATACAGGTGTGCTCATCTAGCTCTGCACAGGATCTGTGCATGTTTCTGAATGTGTGTTACACTTCAGTACAAAGTTGAGAAAATTTTTGAAAGGACCTGCATGTAGTAAAGGGAAGTACAGGGTGCTTCTCTGAGCCTTAGGGTGCTTGGAGAAGGCTTTCCAGGGGTGGGGTCTGAAGAAAGGCCTGAAGGATGAGCAAGAGGCTGAAGCTGGGTTGGGGTGGGGCGGCTTTTCCTGCGAAGGGAAAGCAGACCTTTTCAGCCTGGAGCTGAGCAGGTGCATGGCTCAGGAGAGCACGGGCTCTGCCTTGGAGCTTGATGCAGAGTGGGCAAGAGACACAAAGGCTAGTCTGTGTACAGCTTCACAGGGCTGCTGAGGCCTTAGATTCTGCTCTGGGCAGTGAGAAGCCATGAAAGGTTCTGAGCTTAAGACTCCAGCTGCAGTGTGGAGGGCAGACTGGGGCGGGGATGGGAGGCAGGGAGATGCTGAGAAGGCCACTGGACTTTCGTAGGTAAGCAGTGACAGGAGTTTGGGCTGGTGGAGTGTAGAAAAGGAAATGAATTCTGGAGACTTCTTTTTCAAATGGTACATTTGGTGATTTTAACTTATGACCACAAATTCTAATCCCCCATCTCTTGAATACGGGCTGGCCTTAGTGACTTGCTTGTGATGAATAATATGTGGCTGAAAGTGATGCTACGTGACTTCTCAGGCTAGATTAGGAAAGGTGATACACTTCCAGCTGGCTTTCCCTTGGCACCCAGCTGCCATGCTGTAAGGCATGGATAGTATCTCAGGCAGAGCTGGGTGTGGCTTAAAGGAGCCAGAGGAGAGCTCACATATACGTGTTCTGGCTGACCACTCTACTGGGGGTTCAGGTGACAGCTAACTTCAAGTCCAGAGTTGTGCATGCAGAGATTTTCAAGATGACTGCAACTGCATGAGATTCTGAGGACTGCCTCACTGACCCTGTCAGCCTCCAGAACTGTGATTTATGCCGCTAAGTTTGGGTGGTTTGTTGGCAGCAAGAAAACAGCACCCTTGACTGTTAAGTAGACTCTTTAGAAGAGCTTAAAAAATTCCCAACACCCAGGCCAGATCCAAGCATTAATACTCTTTCAAGCCCCAGTGTGCAGCCAAGATTGAGAACCAGTACTGTAAACCAACCCTAAGACTTGAGCTAGGGTTAACTTCATGAAATGCCCCCATTTCCCCCACTTCCTCTTACCCAGCTTCCTTCTGTCCTTGTCACTGGTTTCCATCTTCAGTTCCTGGCAGATGAAAGTGAGCCATTTATGTGACAGGGACTTTGAAATCAGTGCTTAAGTTCTTGATGCTTGAGGTGTTTATTTTTAAAGCAACGTAGGAGAATGAATATGCAGGGGAAGCAGGGAGGCTCCCAGGAGCAGAAGTGTGAATGAGGTTGCCAGATAAAATACAGGAGGCCCAGGTAATTTGAATTTCAGATAAACAATGAGGATTTTTAAGTATAAGTATGCTCCAAATATTACATAGACACACTAAAAATTATATATTGTTTATCTGAAATTCAAATTTAACCATGTTTCCTATATTTTTATTTGCTAAATCTGGCAACCCTAAGCGTGAAGCCAGCCAGGTTAAGATGTATTTGGGCCTCAATGGCGCGGGGGCGGAGGGACATCTGTAGACTCCTGAGTTCCCCAACACCAGGGTAAAAGGCACTCAGGAATCCCCAAGTCACTCCCCTTGTTGGAGGAAAGTGAGGCCCCAAGACAGGAAGAAATAAATCCAAAACAGGCAGTTCTTGATTTGCACAGTATTATGTTAACTAAATCCATGCATAGTAAACCTACTTTGCTGCAATAAACATTTGCATGCAGGTTTTCGTGATGACATAAATTTTCAGATCAGGTGGGTTATGCTTGGGAGTGCGATTGCTGGGTAGTATGGTAAGTCTATGTTAACTTTGTGCAAAATCACCAAACGATCTTCCAAAGTGGCTGTTAGCCTTTTGTATTCCCATGTAACAGAAGAGGATTCCTGTTGCTCCATATCCTAGCCAGAAATTGGCATTGTCTGTTTTCTGGATTGTAGCAGTTCTAGTAGATGTGTAGTAGTATCTCATTGTTATTTTAATTTGCATTTCCCTATGATAAATGATGTTGATCATCTTTTCACATGCTTATTTGACATCTACATATCTTCTTTGATGAAGTGTCTATTCAGATCTCTTGCCTGTTTTTTAATTGGGCTGTTTGTTTCCTTACTGTTAAACTTTAAGAGTTCTATATTTTTCTGGATATAAGTCCTTTATCAGATATGTGATTTGAAAATATTTTCTCCCAGTCTGTGGCTTGTTTTTTTTTTTTGTTTTTTTCCCATTCTCTTAGCAGTATATTTTGCAGAGCAAGTGTTTTTTGTTTTTTTTTTTTTTTTAAATGTTGTTTCTCTATCAGTGTGTGGGCTACAGACAGAATATGAGGATTCTCTCTTTTTTTTAAATTAATTAATTAATTTATTGATGGCTGTGTTGGGTCCTCGTTTCTGTGCGAGGGCCCTCTCCAGTTGCGGCAAGCGGGGGCCACTCTTCACCGCGGTGCGCGGGCCTCTCACCACCGCGGCCTCTCCTGTTGCGGAGCACAGGCTCCAGACGCGCAAGCTCAGTTATTGTGGCTCACGGGCCCAGCTGCTCCGCAGCATGTAGGATCTTTCCAGACCAGGGATCGAACCCGTGTCCCCTGCATTGGCAGGCAGACTCTCAACCACTGCGCCACCAGGGAGGCCCAGAGCAAGTGTTTTTAATTTTGATAAAGTTCAATTTATCTATTTTGCCAAACCCAAGGTGATGTAGATTTTCTCTTGTATTTCCTTCTAGAAGTTTTATAGTTTTGTATTTTACATTTAAGTCTGTGATCTATTTTAACTTAATTTTTGTGTAAGATATGAAGTATGTATAGAGTTTCTTTATTTTTGCAAATGGATGTCCAATTTTTCTAGCACCATTGTTTGAAAGACTTTTCTCCATTGCATTGTCTTTGTAAAAAATCATTTGCTTTTTTTGTTCTCTATTGTTTCATTGATCTATGTGCATCAAGGTCCCATTCTGACAGAGAGACCCAAGCAGCCCAGCCAGTTGAGACATCCACCCCACGGTCCTCAATGGTGGACTGTGGCAGATTTCTGATTGCAGGGGTGTAACTGACCAAAGGCTTCAGCTGCTATGCTCTGAAACCCATTGCCAAGGCCATGCTTCCCAGCTTATAACTGGGCATGGCAGGGATACTAAATCAGACCCATTAATGGGAGATGTCATAAGCTTTGATGGCCAACTTTGGCTTGAGGACTCCTCAGTGGTATAAGTTAAGGGTCCAACTTCATTCTTTTGCATATGGAATCCAATTGTCCCAGGATGATTTGTTGAAGAGACTGTCCTTTCCCGATTGAATGATTTTGTATCCCCTGTCAAAAATCAATTTACTATAAATGGGAGGATTTATTTTTGAGCTTTTCAATTAAATTCCATTGGTCTATATGTTTATCCTTATGCTAGTCACACAGTGTTTTGATTACTGTAGCTTTTTAGTAAGTTTTGAAATCAGCAAGTATGAGACTTTTCCCAACTTTATCTTTTTCAAGATTGTTTTGGCTATTCAGAATCTATTGCAATTCCATGAGAGTTAGGCTGGGTTTTTGTACTTCTGCAAAAAATGGCATTGAGATTTCATAAAGATTGCTTTGAATCTGTCAGTTCCTTTGAGGAGCATTGTTGTATTAATTTGCTTGGGTTGCTATAGCAAAATACAACAAGAGAAATTTATTTTCTCATAGTTCAGGAGGGTAGAAGTCCAGGATCAAGGCGACAGCAAATTCAGTTTTCAGTGAGAGCTCTCCTTTTGGCTTGTAGATGGCTGCCTTCTCATTATGTCCCCCAGTGGCCTTTCCTCAGTGTATGTGTGTGGAGAGAGTGAGCTCTCTCTTTTTAAAAGGATACTAATCCTATTGGATCAGGGACTCACTTTTATGACCTCATTTAACCTTAATTACCTCCATAAAGGACCTATCCCAAATACAGTACACTGAAGGTCAAGGATTCAACATACAAATTTTGGGGAAACACACATTCAGTCCACAATAGTTCTCATCTTAACAATATTAAGTCTTCCAACCCATGAAAATAGATGTCTTTCCATTTATTTGTGTTTTATTTAATTTCTTTTGACAACGTTTTATAGTTTTCAGTGCACAATTCTTATGCCTCCTTGCTTAAATTCATTATGAAATATTTTATTCTTTTTTATGCTAGTGTATGTAAATGTAACTGATTTTTGTCGGTTGATTTTGCATTCTGCAACTTTTTTGAGTTTATTACTCTAACATGTTTTTTTTTTTCTTGCGGATTCTTTACAGTTTTCTACATATAAGATCATATCATCTACCAATAGAGATAATTTTACATCTTTTCCCAATTTGGCTTCATTTCATTTCCTTATCTTGTCTAATTTCTTTGATTAGAACTTCCAGTACTATGTTGAATAAAAGTGGTAAAAGCAGATATCCTTATCTTATTCCTGATCTCAGAGGAAAAACTTTCAGTCTTTCACCCTTGAGTATGTTAGATATAGGTTTTTCATGTATGGCCTTTATAATGTTGAGGAGGCTTCTTTCTATTCCTAGTTTATTGAGTGTTTTCATCATAAAGGGATGTTGGATTTTGTCAAGTGCTTTTTTCTGCATCAATTGAGATTAGCATGCAGTTTTTTCCCCTTCCTTCTATTAATGTGGTGTATTATCTTCATTGATTTTCGTATGGTGAACTACCTTTGTGTTCCTGGGATAAATTCCACATGATCGTGGTGTATAATCCTTTTAACATGCTCCTGAATTCAGTATTCAGTGTGTTAGTATTCATTGAGAGGTTTTGCATTTATATTAATAAGGGACATGGTCTGTAGTTTTCTTTTCTTTTGGTGTCTTTGTCTTGCTGAGCTCACAGAATGTGTTCCCTCTTCAGTTTTTTGGAAGAGTTTGAGAAGAATTGGTGTTAATTCTTCTTTAAATGTTTTAAATCCACCTTTGAAGCCATCTGGATTTTTCTTTGTTGGGAGGATTTTGATTACTGATTCATTCTCCTTACTTGTTTATGGGCTTTCATAGTTTTCTATTTCTTCTTGAGTCAGTTTTGTTAGTTTTTGTTTTTCTAGGAATTTGTCCATTTCATCTAGGTTATACAATTGTTTATCGTACTCTCCTATAATCCTGTTTATTTCTGTAAAATTGGAATTTTGTCCCACTTTTATTTCTAATTTTAGTAATTGGAGTCTTCTCTCTTTTTCTTAGTTAATCTAGGAAAGGTTGTCAATTTTATTCATCTTTCCAAAGAACCACCTTTGCTTTCATCGATTTTCTCTGTTGTTTTACTATTCTCTGTTTCTCACTAGTCTAATCTTTGCTCTTTCTTCTGCTAGCTTTGGGTTTTGTTTGTTTTTCTCTTTCTAGTTCCTTAAAGTATACAGTTAGGTTATTGATGTATTAGTTTGCTAGGGCTACCATAACAAAATACCACAGACCGGGTGGCTTAAACAGCAGAAATTTATTTTCTCACAGTTCTGGAGGATGGAAGTCCAGGATCAAAGTGTGAAGGGGTTGGCTAACTCTGAGGCCCCTCTCCTTGGCTTGCAGTTGGAGGCCCTCTTGCTGACTCTTCATGTGATTATCCCTCTGTGCATGTATGCCCCTGGCTTTTCTTTGTGTCTCCAAATTTCCTCTTCTTATAAAGACACCAGCCAGATTGGATTAGGGCCCACGCTAATGGCCTCATTTTAACTTAATCACATTTAAAGCCCTATCTCCAAGCACAGTCACATTCTGTGGTACTGGGTGTTAGGACTTCCACATGGTAATTTCAAATGGGAAATAATTCAGCCCACAGCACCATCCTTTTACTTTCAACCCTTTTGTGTCTTTCAATCTAAAGTGAGTCTCTTGTAGACAGCACATAGAACCAACTACTTAGAAGATAAATGCACTTACCCTTCTACTAGAGCCGCAGGTGGGTCAGCTTCCCACAGGCACAAGAGCTAAGTGGGTTAGGTTTGAACATCTGAATGAGGGGAAATAGGGTGGGCAGCTGCCAATGTCCATTACAGGGGGCGAAAGTGAGAGCAGGGAGACCAGAGAAGAAGCTACTGAAGTAGCTGAGGATACACAGATGGTGTGGTGCTAGAGCAGTCAGAGACTGCCTGTTTCAGAGGTTGGATATGTAGTGAGGAAAAGAGAGCAATTAACATTTACCATTTGCCCAAATTTTCCTCACTTCTTTCTTTGAAGCAAATGTAAAAAGGGTGTATCTGGACTGGGGAGCTGGCCAGAAGGGAAGAGAAATCTAGCAAGCAGGCACACCAGGGTGAGAACTGCAGCTACCTCCCAGCCCATTGCCATTTGCACAATGCTGAAGGAACAGGACCCAACCCACTGTTAGGTATTGGAGCAGAGATGATTGTTAGGGCAAGGCCAATTCCATTCATTAAGCATTAATTGGGTGCCTACTGTATACAGAGGCTGTAGGAGAGAGAGGTCACAGGAGTTTTGAAATAAGAGGAAAAGTATGGGCAACGTTATCCTTGAAAAGTCTCTTAAATAGCCCATACATAGCAATATGTTAATTAAAGCACAATACCTTTATATAAGGAAAAATTGTGTGTGCAGTAATTAACACATACAAAACTTAATCGCATATTTTAATTCATTAAACAGGCACAGGGAAGAGTTGACTTTGCTAAAATTAAATATGCTTATGAACCAGCACTAGTGCACGAATTAAGCTCCTACCGCCAGATGCAGCGCTCAACGACTGGGGGCATTAGGGGGACACAAGGCTAAGACAGGGCTCATCTCCGTGAATTGAGCGTCGATCTTCCCTAGAATGAAAGTTTCCAAAGGGCTACAGTGCAGCTTAGCCTCCGGATACGCCAGCCGCCGCCGCGCCGCTCCTGCGCCACGCGATCACCGGGGGCGTGACGAAGGGCGGAGGCTGCGTGCGCTTCCCAGCGTGCCGCGCTGGGCGGGCCGAGGGGCGGGGCCTACGGGGGAGGTGCGGAGGAGGAGCGGCCGCCACAGGACGTCTGACTCGGCCCAGCCACCGGATCGGGGCTTCTCGCCTTCAACGGCTGGCCTGTTGCTCCGAGCCCGCGGCGGCGGGGGCGCCGGCGGCGGCGGGCGGCATGCGCGTGTGAGATGCGGCCGCGGGCAGCCCGGACGCGAGCAGCTGCCGCCGCGGTAGCAGAGAAGTGGGGCGCGGCCTCCTCAGCGCGGGGCGCGCAGTGCATGAGGGCGAGCACGCGGGCGCTGGGCAGCCGCCGGCCACGCCGCTTTCATAAACACTTGTTTAGGACTCGTTCGCCCCGCTGAGGCCCCGGCGCCCCGCCATGGAGGCCCCGTCCGACCCCGGGCCCCACGCCTCGGCCTCAGCTTCGGCCGCGGCGCCGCTGCGCGCCCCAGAGGTGGCGCGGCTCCGCGAGGAGCAGGAAAAGGTAACAGGCCGCGCTCCGTCCCGCGCTTCCGCCGGCGGTCTCGGGAGGCGCCCTCGCCCAGGCGCGTCCTCGGCGCCCCGTTCCCCCTCCACGGGGCTGGGGGCTGACCCCCGCTCGCCCCGGCCGACCCCGTCCTGCCCTCGGTGGGCCGCAGCCCTTTGGTCCCGGCCTAGCTCACCCCGGACCCCGAACGGGGGAGGAGCATAGCCTCCAGGCCTGGAAAGCGTGATGGGGAAACTTTTGTCACGTGCTTTCGTTGTCTTGTTTGGAGCACTTTGACCTTCGAAGGGAGGGGAGGGTTGGGGAAAAGAGATGCGATAATCTGTTTAACTTGTGTATGAAAGTGAGTTTTTAATCTTAATGCGTACAGCAGTGCGTGGGAATATTCTCGGTGAAGGACAGGCTGTGAATGAATAGTTCACCTTATTTTTTTTTTTAGCTTGTTACCTCATCGTTGGTAAAATGTATAGTCTTTGTTGCTCTTTATCTGATTGCACTTAAAAGTTTTACTAGGTTTGTAATGCTAAAACTTCATGTGCAGTTTCAGCTTTGGTTTAGTATTTGTCATGATAGAATGCTGTTTTATTAAATTTTAACTTCAAGTATATAAATGAGTTTTAATCTACCAGTAAAGAGGAAGGAAAGTTTTGTATTTCCTAATGGGATTGTATATGAACAAGTATACCAATCTAAGAAATACAGTGTTATTGTTTAATCTGAGATTTTTTTTCCCTTTGGATTCTGTATCATTTGTTTCTCACTATCTTTGAAATTCTTATTTTGAAAGGCAACGTTTCATTTACTTAAAATGTGTCATATTGAGAGTATCATGGTTATAAAGGTTAGGAAGTTGTTTAAAAACTATAAACACTGGGAATTCCTAACTTTTTTTATTGAGCATTTCTGTATAAAAATGACTACTTACATAGGTATACAAACATACCCAGTTGAGCTAGATAAGGGACTTTTTATAGAACTTAAATCCTGGTTTGCTTGGAAATAACCTGTCAGGATGAATTGTGGGAACCTTTCCTACTTTGTTCTGGTTGTTCTAAATTATTTTGTGCGTTGGATTTCCCTTTCTGAGAGCCGTTTTTTTTCTAATACCATATACAATGGTTGGGTTTTGAACTTGGCTTTCTTCAAGTTGGGGGTTTAAAAATTCAGGTTCGGTGCGTTTAAATTGTAAGACAATGTTTTTTTTTTTTTTTTTTTTTTTTAAGAGAAGAATAAAGAAAGAAGAAAAAACAGCCCTTCATGAAACCAATTTGTTCATTTTTGGCAAAAACTATTTACATTTTTTAGTCTTTTAGAAAATGTGAAACAGACCCTCAGAAGATGGTGTTCCCATTGTCTTTCTTTCTGTAGAGGAATTTACTCCTCCTTCATAGTATGATGTTTGCATACTGCTGACTTGATATGTTTTCTCCTGTTTGGCATGTTAAAAAGAGAAATCCTTGGTTTTATTCTGATGTTAGTGTGTCTGAAATACAAAGG
The DNA here is from genome assembly GCF_009873245.2 of Balaenoptera musculus. Taxonomy (NCBI): domain Eukaryota; kingdom Metazoa; phylum Chordata; class Mammalia; order Artiodactyla; family Balaenopteridae; genus Balaenoptera; species Balaenoptera musculus. Next base: position 21,648,589 of record NC_045803.1, on the reverse strand, counting down.
ATACGGTTTGGGGGTGCTCTGAACAGCTTTCTGGTATGGTATCCAGTTGCATTTGAAAACTGCCTTCTCAGTTACAGTCCTGTGGGAACCTGGATGACAGTTTTCAGTAGACATCGAGTATGGTACCAAATTACTTCTCTGTGCTGTGTTAATGTTATTTTGGCACATAAAATAAGCATGTGTATGTCTGTCATGGGTATGTAAAATCATTCCCAGTTCATGATAAAGTCCCTCAGTAAATGGACTAGACTGTATTTTAACGGATCTGCTTCAGTGGACAGGAGAGACCCATGAGGCCACAAAATAAACTGGTTAGATAGCTATCCTTTAATTATAGTTCAGTATAGGAAAACTTTATCTAATAAATAGTCAGTAAATAAATAAGTAAATAAATCAGTCAAATTTTGTGAGGGACTTTAGGCTTTAAAACCAACGCAGCAGCTGTAGGAGTACAGTGAACTTTAGTAAGTGGAAGTGTTGGGACATTCTTGGAAGGAAAAGGAAAAATTGTCATAGGAGTTTTATAGTATAGCAGTTAGTATTTCTTTATATAAGTGTAATTAAATGTGTTTTAGGACTTGCCTTTCCCTACCAGGGTTCTGTGAGAGAATTAAATCCTGACGAAAATTATTTGAATGACTATTTTTTCAGTTTTCCCTGGGATGGTAGCTAGCTAGTAGGCTCTAGATGCAGAGGAGAGAAGTGAATTCTTTATATGCAATGGATACCTTAGTTTCAGGGCATTATTTTCTCTGGGAACCTTAAGAATGGCTGCTAGGTAAAGTGGTTTAAATGTTGCTCATCAATTTTTTGCTTTTTAATTCAGATAAGGAGTATAACACATTTTATCTTGGTTCCTCTCTCTGTTTTTTCCTTGTTTATCCTTTGGAGCACTGAATAACAAGGAAAAAAAATTAGTAACCTAAGGAAAAAGACAAAGGAGGGGGGCATGAAAGATCCACAACTTCAGTAAATGATAACATCTGTAGTAAATGGACAGGATCAAATATTTGAATAGTGTTCTCATTTTTGGCATTAATGCTGACATTTTCAAAAAAATATTTTTTGGTTAAAACTTCTGTTTATTTCTTTTTTTTTTTAATCTAGCAAAAAGACATGTACAGAAAGGTTCCCTGCAGGTTTGTTTGTAATAATGAAAAAGCTAAAAATTCAACATAAGGGGATTGGTATGAGGAGATTTTATGCAGTCATTAAAAATTGTAGAACACTGTGTGGTGTGGTTAGTTATGTTTATATGTATATAAATATTCACACAGTTTATATAGGAAAATGCACCACTAAATGTTTTAAAAGCACACAATTTCATTTCTTATTTTACCTAAAAGTGAGTGAATTGAATGGGATTTTTTTTTTTTCAAGAAAGGCTATTGATAAAACCTAATTAATTTTAATGAAAGATGGGATGTTGTATCTTTAATTGCTAAATATTTTCTGCTCCTGACAAATGGCTTTTGGCTGGTTTGAACACCAGTTAGGCAGGTTTGTTTCTTATTCCAGAGCGGATGGGTACAATTTATTCAGATATCTGTTCCCCGAGTGGTTTCCTTTTCTCTTTTCCTTGGAGATGTTGTTTACTGTTAATTCTATCCAAAGATACAGGGACAAGAGGGAACTTGGATCATCTTTTTTTCCCCCTCTTTTCTTTTAACTAAATCTGTTTTTGCCAATAGGAGTAAAGTATTTGGTGGAAAAAATGGAATCTACTTAGAAGCCTCTCTGGACTGATCTATGCCGTAAAAGTTAAACCTAGGACTGCAGTGGAGTGTCTTGGGCTGTTCTAGGGAAGTTTCCTCATACTAAGATCTTGTTAAATCTGGTTCTGTCTTTGAATTACATTATTGAAATACTGGTTTCTTGGCTAAGGTGATGTTTCTATCCGTGTTTTATATCTCCAGATACTATTATCTTTAACAGAATTATTGAGATTCTGCTATATAGTATTGTGGAAAAAGTGGTATATAGTATTGTTTTCCTAGGTTTATTTGCAGGATAATGGTAACTTTGGAAAATTCATGAGGATAATATTATTTAGTTTATTATAATTATAACTGAGTGGCTCATGTAATTTGGAATTTTGGAATAACTTATACTTTCTTGATATAGAACCTGGGGAATTAAATGCATTAAGAGTAAATATTTCAAATTTTTGTAAAGCAGAACAGCTAATTTAACTTTGGTTTGCATATTTCTTAGATAAACTCCACATAGTTTAGGAAACTGTCAGTCATGTACTCCATACCACAGGTATTGTTCTTCTTTCCAAGCCCAGAATCCAAGCATATAATTTTTCAGCAGATATTTATTGAGTACCTGCTACCTGCCAGATTGTACCTACTTAATGCCTTCTTCCTCTGCTGAGGATGCAGTAGTGAACAAAATAAAGTCTTTGTTTTCACAGGGATCACATTCTAGTGGTAAAGATATGGAATAGGCATATTTAAAATGACAGAGGGTTTGTGATAGGTAAGGAGCTGTACTAGATCATTGTTAAAGATTTTGGTTTTTATTTTTGTGAGATGAGAAACCATTGGAATGTGTTTTGAGAATCATACTAATCTTAAATGACAAGAATCCATTTGTCATGCATGAAGGGAGGAATGATGGGATTATGGGACTGCATTGTATAGAATAAATTTTTTTGTGTGCCAGGCATTGTGATAGATGTTTACAAATCTGATGTTAGAGTCTTCATTAACTCTCTTAATTTTTCAGGTGAACAATTTAGGTTGTTTCTAGTTTTTGCCCTGAACTTTCTTATGGAGTATTTGTGTCTTCAATTTTGCTTATAATGCTTGTTTTTCAAAGTGCTTATGCCAATTTACATTCCTATCAGCAGTGGTGAAAGTTCCAGCTATTCCACGTCCTCATCACCACTTGGTACTGTCTGTCCTTTTCATATTTGTTAGCCATTCTAGTAATGACTAATGAATGAGGTTGATAACCTTTTCAAGTATTTATTGGCTATTTGCATTTTTTTTGTAAAATAAAATGCTTTTTCTAAATTGAGTAGTTATAAGTAGTTTATTGAAGAATGTGTTTTTGATCTTTCTAATGTAGTTCTTTTCTTTTATCATTTTTAAGAAAGGCAGAGTTGTAAGAATATTTGCTTACAACCAAAGATACATTTTGTAGCTAAATGGGTTTTCAGAACTCATAACTTGTGAGTTATATTTTATTTTAAAACAGTTTGTTTTGATTGTTGTTAGTGATTATTATCATGCCAGTCATGTGCCATGAGAAGAAACAACTTTGGTTTTAGTCTTTTATTAGTAAACATTCTGATATAGTATTTCAAGGGGAGAAGATCCATATTCATTGTGTTAGGCCTCTCCAGATTGGAGTATAAGACAAGAATAGTTCCAAAACACTGATGGGGAAAGGGAGAAGAAGGTGCACGGGGTCTAAGCTGTGATCATAACTGTTTGATTTTGTTCTCCTAATGTTGTCAGGTTGGGTTTTAAAATCTTTTAGCTTGTATCATTCTTGCCTTCATCTCCAGATTAGTGAGTCTAGATCTTTTTAGTCTGTCCAAAGGCAGTTTTTCTTTCTTTTTCTTTTTTTTTTTTTTAAAGTAGCTTTTTATTTTCAAAAATTGTAAAACAACAGAAAAGTTTAAAGAATAGTTTGAGTCATCAATCCTGTTTTGTCTCATTTGCCTTTTCTTTCTCTTTCTGTATTTTCTTTTCTTTTTTTCCTTGTAGAACCATTTGAAAGTAAATCACAGATATTGTCATGTCCTAATACTTAACCACATATCATTTTGGAGCAAGGTCATTCTTCTACATAATCATATCTTTTTTTTCGCCCAAGAAATGAACATTGACATGCAATAATATTATTTAGCATATTCAGATTTCCTCAGTTTTTCTAAAAGTGTTCTTTATAACATTTTTCAATCCAATATCCAATCACAGGCTGCATTTAGCGTCTTATCTCTTTAATTTCCTTTCATCTGAAACAGTCCCTCTACATTCTTTTGTCTTTATGAAATTGGTATTTTTGAAGAGTTTACAACAGTTTACTTATAGAATGCCCACAATTTAGAGATGTCTGATGAATGTACTCATGAAGAAACAGAATTAAATAATCATTTTTGGCAAGAATAATACATAGTTGATGATGACTTCCTATTGCATCACAGCAGGAGACATACAGTGTTATTCTATTATTGGTGTTGCTAATTACTTGTTTAAGATGGTACCTGCGATATCTCTTCACCTTAGGTACCTGTTCCCTTGTGTAAGGAATAAGAACTTTAAAAGTATTTATTAAATACTTGAAGACATTGTAAATATCCTGTTCCCCAACAACCCGTTACCATGGATGATCCTTGCCTGAATCAATTATTATATTGGTGTTTGCAAATTAGTGGTTTTCTAACCATCTATGTTTATAACTGGCATTTTTCTGTAAAGAGGAGCCCTTTCCCCCCTCTTAGTATTAGTGTAGACCCTTTTTATTTGTTTTTTAATTCAGTGTGTTATAATTTTTCATTTTTCCTTTTGATGCTCGAATTGTCCTAAATTTGGCCAGTGGGAGCCCCTTCAAGCTGACTCCTGCATCCTTTTGGCATTTCTCATTATCCTTTGGTCATTACCTTTTTTTCTGGCACAAGGTGTCCCAGGCTTACCTTGTAGCTTTCTTGTCTTAGTTCTGAAATTGACTATTTCTTCAGAGAGCCCTGGTTCTTTTTAATGAGAAATGCTAAGAAACCTAGATCTGGGCCCAAGTTGTGCTCATTGCCACTGGGATATTATTGCATCAGGGCCCTTTCAGTGGACAGTGCTAAGAAATGTATTAACCTTCAGTATACCAGGAAGAATAGTCATCACCATTTACCATCTAGGTCCAAGAGATCTTTTTACTTTTTATTTTTTAAAGTAATTTTTACAAGTAATGTACAGAAGTAAGGATAAGGGATAGTGAAACCCATTTTTATTGGATATTTTAATAAGAATTTAAACACAGCAGTCTTCTTTGTATTAAGTAAAGTTTGGTGCACAAAGATCATAAGAGATTTAAGAATATTGCCATATGTCTTTTTAGAAAAATGTCCAAGTTCTTGTTGCAGACTGTTACATGGTGAAGTTCTTCTTGTTGAATGACTAAGTGGGTGAGAATACCCTACTTTTTTTTTTGTTCTTAGAAGTATATTGTTCATTTATTGATTCTTTTTTTCTCCTCCTTCAAGTCAGTCCCCCTTTATTCAACATCTGCTATATTCAAATATATATATGTAGTTCTCTTCCTGGTTGGCATGGTCTGTTCTAGAACTTAGGGAGGTACAAAGATAAACCATTTACATAATTCCTGCTTTCAAAAATCATTTCCAGTGCTTCAGGGTTTTCCTTCCTAATCTCTGTCCTCAAGAAGCCTAAAAACTTGTAGGAGTGGAAAAAAATAGAATTTAGAGATCTTTTTTTTTAGCAATCTTTATTTATTATGATAAAATATGTATAAAATAAAAATTGCCATTTTAACCAGTTTTAAGTGTAGTGTTCAGTGAGATTAATTACATTCACTGTGATGCAGCCATCACTTTTACTTGAAGGTTAATGTAGGATGAACTCCCAGATGGAGAACTCTTGGCTGTCCTACCATCAGCTCTGCCTTGCTCTATGGTTATCAATTTTCCCCAGATCAAGAGTAGGCAGGTACAGGTAGTGGACTCACAACGTTTGACCTCAACTGGTTTTTCTAAGTTATTTTGTACATTTTTCAGCAGCGAAACCAAACTGGGTCTTCAGGCTTTATTTCTGTTTCTTGCAAGGGAAGAGCTTTTATACCATTGGACATGTTTTGGTTTTTCCTCAATGAGAATTTTAACCCTCTTTTGTATTATTTCTACAATAATTTGTAAAGCTGTTTATTTTTAACTGCTTTTTTTTTTAACTTTTTGGGTCAACTTTTTTATACTGCACTTACTTGTTAAAATATAGATACATAATACTGGTAAAATCTTTTTTTGTTTCTAATGAAACAAATTATTGAGACTTTTTTCTCTTTTAACAGGATGGAGTGAGGGTAACTTGTATCAATTAGCTAAATTAACCAAACTCTTCAGAATATTTAGATTTAGAGATCATAGAAACTACTGGTAGTCAAACTTTTTTTTTTTTTTTTTTTTTAAGGCACAGAGCTTTCTTCATTAAAATAAAACCTTATTCAAAAACCCAATATGTAAAACAGATGAAAGCTAAGTTACTCTGCTTTAATGAGGGAGAAATTGTGTGTGTGGAGGGGCTGGGAGGGGGATGAGTATCTCTGTTCCTTGCACCCACTTTCAGTAGCCGCCAGGGAAGTGGTCCAAGGAACTAAACTAAACTTAACCAGTGTTTTAGTCCAACTTCTGATTTCGCAGATGGGGAACTGAGACCTAGTGCCCAATTCTCCCCTCCCTTGAGCCCCTGGTAATCTGTAATCTACTTTCTTTCTATATGAATTTGCCAATCCTAGATATTTCATAGATGTAGAATCGTACAATACTTGTCCTTTTGTGACTGGTTTAATGTTTTCAAGGTTCATCTGTGTTGTGGCATGTATTACAACTTTACTCCTTTTTATGGCTGAATAATATTCCATTGTATGCATATACCACATTTTGTTTATCCATTCAACTGTTGATGAACACATGGATTGTTTCCACTTTTTTACTCTTGGAATAATGTGGCTATGAATGTTGGTGTACGAGTTATCTGTTATAGTCCCTGTTTTCAGTTCTTCGGGATATGTACCCAGGAGTGGAAATGCTGAGTCATAAGGTAATACTATGTTTAACTTTTTGAGGAACTGCCAAACTGTTTTCCACAGTGTTGGCACAGTTTTACATTCCCACCAGCAATGTATGAGGTTTCCAATTTCTCCACGTCCTTGTCAACACTTTGCTTTTTTTTTTTTTTTTTGGAATAGAGCTATCCTAATAGGTGTTAATGTCATTGACCTATTGTGATTTTGATTTGTATTTCTCTAATGAAAAAGGATGTTGAGCATCTTTTCATGTGTGTTTTTTTGTTTATTTTTTTGGGCTGTGCTGGGTCTTAGTTGCAGTATGTGGGATCTTCATGGGGCATGTGGGATCTTTAGTTGTGGCATGCGTACGGGATCTAGTTCCCTGACCAGGGATCGAACTCCGGACCCCTCCATTGGGAGCACGGAGTCTTACCCAATGGACCACCAGGGAAGTCCCTTTTCATGTGTTTATTGGCCATTTTTGTATTTTCTTTGGAGAAATGTCTATTTAAGTCCTTTGCCTACTTTTAAATTGCGTTGTCTTTTTGTTGTTGAGTTGTAGTTCTTTATTTATTCTCGGTATTTAAACCCTTTTCAGATGTATGATTTACAAATATTTTCTCCCATACTATATGCTATCTTTTCACTTTAATGATAATGTCCTTTGATGTACAAAAGATTTTTTTTTAATTTTTAATTTTTATTTTAATTTATTTACTTTCTGGCTGCGTTGGGTCTTCATTGCTGTGCGTGGGCTTTCTCGTTGTTGCGAGCAGGGCCTACTGTTTGTTGTGGTGCGTGGGCTTCTCATTGCGGTGGCTTCTCTTGTTGCGGAGCACGGGTTCTAGGTGCATGGGCTTCAGTAGTTGTGGCACACAGGCTCAGTAGTTGTGGCTCACAGGCTCTAGAGTGTAGGCTCAGTAGTTGTGGCACACGGGCTTAGTTGCTCCACGGCATGTGGGATCTTCCTGGACCAGGGCTTGAACCTGTGTCTCCTGCATTGGCATGCAGATTCTTAACCACTGTGCCACCAGGGAAGTTCCAAGTTTTTTAATTTTGATGAAGTCCAGTATATCTATTTTTTCTTTTTTTGCTCCTGCTTTTGGTATCATATGTAGGAACCCATTGCTAAATCCAAGTTCATGAAGATTTACACCTAGATTTTCTTCTGAGAGTTTTATGATTTTAGCTCTTATTTTTAGGTCATTGATCAACTTTGAGTTAATTTTGTTTATTACTCATTGATTGTTGAGTTTTAAGAAAATTCACCTAGGATATTGTCGTCTGAAGACTCATAATCTAAGATTTAATTTATATTAATATTTTCACCATCATCTGTATCTAGTTGTGCTATCCAAAATGGTGGCCACTAACTACATGTGGCTATTAAGTTTAAAATTCTAATTAAGTAAAATTTAAAAAATTAAGTTTCTCAGTCATAATAACCACATTTCAAGTGCTCAATAGCCACCTGTGACCATTGGCTATTGCATTGGACAGTGTTGACTCTGAAGATTTCTGTCATCAAAGAAAATTCTATTGGACAGTGCTGGTGAAGAGAGCTGCTATCTTTTTTATTCATAGTTTAATTTGTTTAACAATTGTGAAGTGTCTTTTTCTGTCACTTTTCTTCTCCTTCCCATTATGGACAGAAAATGAAAATTTCTGAATTGTCAACTGTGTTTGAAAGCTAAAACCAGACTACAAAGATGGTGTCTTCTTCAGTCTTTTACACTTTTTTGAAAGATGATGCAGTACTTTGCTCAATGCAGTAAGAAAACTGAAGAATGATTTTTACTATTGATAGCATATTCCTTCTAGATGATTCCATGATTCCTCAATTACTTGTTATATAGTTTTCTTTAAGCATAGTTTGGGAAAATTGATGAGTAATCATGAAATCATTATTAGGGTGATGAAACAAGATGCAGGAAATATATAATCAGTAGGATCCTATAATGTGTCTTAGGTTTATGAAGAGGTTCAATGCACTCATATATAATTGCAAGATAGAATGAGTTTTAGACTTTTTTTTAAGTAAGTAAATTTTCTCTTTATTCTTTGCAGTATCTCAGAGAATAGAAGTCATGAAATATCAATCCTTTCAAATAGCTAGAACTGTTCAAAAACAAACTAAAAGCTAAAATTGGGTTCAGTGGATCCTGATACTTTGCATTCAAATACATTACCACAAAATTCTTCAACTACTCCCATCTGTATTTGAATCTCCCTTTTTCTGTAGTGAAACCTTGTTCTCAACAACATCTATATTTATTCATTTCCTTTATTCCACAGTATACACAAAATAGTTTTAGAATTACTACATTGATACCACTGCCAACAGCAAACCTATGAGTGAAGTTCATGATTTCATTGCAGTTCAATTTGTTCTTGCAGAGTTAACCCCCTTGGAGTATGCAGTTAGGTAATGATCTCAAAAGTTACTTGAATTATTATTTTTTTTTCTGTGCAGTTATATCTTGGATTTGGTATACAGTTTGTATTGAATTTTAGTGTTTGCTTTTTTATCAGTTTGACTTTATGAGTCTGTAAAACATTTGCATTGTTAAAAATCACAACTATATCAAAAGGTATGGTGAGGTAATTCATTCCCGTCCCTGCTCCTACCTTCCCCTATCGGTAATCTTTACATTAATTTCTAGTTTATCCTTCCTGTATTTCTTGAAAAATAAATACTAAAATATGCTCTCTTATCCCCCCTCCACCTTCTTATACAAAAAGTAGCATATTATATTTGCCCCTCGATTTTCTCATTAAATGATACATCTGGGAGTCTTTGGTTCACAGAGATCTTTCTCATCATATTTTGTGGTTGCATAGTACTCAGGTATATTATCAGGTATTCATCTGGTATCTTACTGATGGGCATTTTGGTGGTTTTCAGTTTTTTGATAGTACTAATAATGTTGCAGTGAATCACTCTGTGCGTATGTTTCTCATTTGTGAAGTGACTTCAGGTGAAGTCCTCAAGGTGGTTTAGTGGTCAGAAGGTAAACTGGTTTAGCTTTATAAACCATATATAATCACCTTTTTGAAGAATTGGTTCTAACTTTCAATTTAGTCTACAGCATTAAATAAAAAGAGGTAAGAGGACTCGATGTTCAAAAACTAGAGAACAGTGTTTTGAGTTCCTTGAATTGGCTATTTCTTGTGATCTCCACAGCCATTTTCAAGTTATCATGTTTTACTTGGAGGCTGGTCCTGGTGGTTCCACTCTTGCTCCCCTTCTACCTTTTTTCCAGAGCTGTCTCTCTTTTTCTGGCAGTGTAAATCGAATTATGTAATTTTGTCACTCTCTCTACTGCTTATAATCCTTTGGTGGCTTCCCACTGTACTTAAGAGTGAAATCCAGGGTTATTAAAATGTGATTTGAGACGCTTGTGTTGTTGGGCTCATCTCTTTCTAGGTTAATTTCAGGGTACTCCCTACTTACTCTACCTTAAGATAATGACATGTTTTGGGGGACAGTACCTTAAATGTGTTTGTTTAAAAAAAACTTTCTTTTCTCCTTCCTTTCTTTCTTTCGTTTGCTCGTTTGTTCTAGAAATCCTAATACAGTATAGCAAACAGTAACCCATTTAATGTATGGATTTGGCCATTATTCCTTATCCTTTGATTTCCTGATTTTATGAACCGAGTAATATTAAAGTTATTGAAAATGAGTGCTTTTTCACAAAGAACAAAAAGACAAAACTGAGTTACCTGTCAGGCACTGTCCTAGATACTGCGATACACAAGGTTTCTTTTCTGCCCTCAAGGGACTTAAAATTTGTATGGAAACATGTTAACAGAAAACTTAATGCAGTGTGATAATTGCTCTCTTTCTAATTGTTTGCTTTTCAACCTACTGTAAACTAGGTGCTACCTCTGTCTTTTCATTGAAATTACTCTACCTAAAGTTTTTATTATATTTCACTTGCCAAACTCAGTGGACCATTTCGCAGATCTGGCCTTACTTGGCCTCTGTGCTTTATTTGAAACTTTTATTGTTTCCTGGTAAACTCTTGAAACTCTCTGTACCATAGGAACTTTTGTGACTCTACTTTTTTATGGCTCTTTCTCTATTCCTACTTAGTCTCCTTAGTGTCTTCATCTAATGCTTAAATGTTGGTGATCCCTGTACTTTACATCACTGACAGTCGTCTCTTCTTACTCTGCATGTCCTCAGATACTCCTATATGCACTCTGCTCTCCCAGACCTGTTGCCTGTTGGGCAGCTTCACTTGGATGGCCCACAAGAAGCTCAATTTCATTTACTAAAGTTAACTTATTATCTTTGTCCCTAATGTACATGCTGTACATACTCATCCTGATTCTGGGCAACATTATTCAAACCAGAGTCTTTTCAGCCTCCCTGATCCATCTTTTAATTTACTAGATCTTGTCAATTGTTTCTTTCTGTCTTTTTTACTTTAATTTTTATTTAATTTTATTTGTTGGTGGTGCTGTGTGGCTTGCAGGATCTTAGTTCCCCAAGCATTGAACCCGGGCCACCACAGTGATAGTGCTGAGTCCTAACCACTGGACCACCAGGGAATTCCCTGTCAATCCTTTCTATGTAATCCATACCTTGTATCTTAAGGCACTAATAGCTTGTATTAATTAGGTTCTTACTCAAAAAATAATATTTCAGATTTTTCAGTTAAATGTTACTATGTCTTTTGATATTGTCAGTCTTTGTTAACATTCTGATGTTACCTGATTGTGTTTTTATTTTAACAGTTCTAATCTGTGAACATGTTATATCTCTATTTAGGGTCTTTAAATTTTCTCATCTGGTCACTTAGTTGGAGTTTGTCTACTCATTTTACCACGTTTTCCACTTGTCACATATTTTTTTATTCCTTTATTTCTCTTCCTTTTGTGTTAGTAAAATATTTGTATTCTATTTTAAACTCTCTTAGCTTTATAGTTGTATGGTTTTTATTTTCCTTTTAGTTATTATCCTAGAGACTACAATATCTCTTTTTTTTTATTACAGTCTACCTTAAATTAGTAGGAAATTATTCATAAATCTTCTGAAATTTTGCCGCTTAGGAAATTATTCAGATAATCTTTTGATGGCTTAATTTCATGAACCAACCCTCCCTTATCTGTGCTATTGTCATATATTTTACTTCTACAATGTTTCTGTAACTCCCTCCACCCCCAAAATTAGGCTTATTATTCTTTTAAACATTCTATTTTAATTTTTATTTAGTTCTGAGCTGGGAGGTGATTCTTTATTCCAACACTTTAAAGATACCATTCCATTATCTTTTGACTTCTTTCATTTCTGTTAGTCTTCCATCAGTCTTATTGTTTTTTTCCCTGAAAAATTTTTATATATTTTCTCCTCTGTCTAATTTTGGATTTTTCATCTTTGGTTTTTAGGCATTTGATTATGATGTGTCTGGATTTGGTTTTCCTTGTATTTACCCTGCTTTGAACATGTAGTTTATTAAATCTGTAATTTGATGACTTGTCAGTTTAGAAAATTCTTATCTAATCTGCAGATGCTGGTCTTATGTCATTGTCTCCTCCACTTCTGGTATTCTGGATACACATATTAGACATTTTCATTGTCTCATATATCTTACTCTCTTTTCTGTATTTTCTTGCTGCCTCTTGATCTGTATGCCATTTTGGATACCTTCTTCTGACCTGTATTCCTGTTAACTAATTCTGTTCTTATGTATCTAATCTACTGGTAAAATCCTTTTACTAAATGCTTAATCTCAGTTACAGTATTTATTCCAAGAATTTATGTTTTGACATTTCTTTAATGAATTCTAGGCCTGTTTTGACATCTTCAGTTTTCCCTCTGTTTTCATGAATATATTAATCATAAAAGAATGTCTTATAACTGCAGTATGTAAATTAAATGGAGCTCTGTTTCTGTTTATTTTTTTCTCTTGATTTCTCGTCAGCTGCTCCTGTTGTCATAGACTTCCTTGTAATTTTTGATTGGATGCCAGACATTGTAGTGAAAAATTGTAGACTCTTGATGATGTTACCTTCCTTCAAAGAGAGGTAAATTTTCTTTAAGCAGCCAGAGTACTAGTGGATCAACACAACTCAGTTGAGAGTTGTTTTTGGATTTTGTTAGGGCTGGTCTGTTTCAGTTTTGCTCTTATTCCTAACATGTAGCCTTTACTTCTAAGGCATAGCTCTAATTCCATATGGAGTATGTCTTTTTCATAGATTATATGGTCATGTATTTGTAGTTTTGTTTCTCTTCTGTTCTGTTGCATTGGATTATTTGCCTGTAGTTTCACCAGTACCACACTTTCTTACTAGGTCTTGATGTAGTAAAATTCCTCTAGCTTTGTTGTTCTTGAAGATTACTTGTACTGTTCTTGACCTTCTGCTTTTTCATGAATATTTTAAAATCAGGTCTGCAGTACTCACAAAATAACCTTCTAGGGTTTTGTTTGGAGTGCATTGAATCTAAAGATCAATTTGGGGAGCATTGACATGTTTACACCAATCCATGAATGTGGTATATCTTTTTATTTAGTTCTTCTGTAACTTCTTTCAGTAGTTTAAGTATATAAATCTTGCATGTCTTTTACATTCATCTCTAGGTATTTATTTTTTATTGCATTTTGTAATTTGCTGTTCATCTTTTGCTAGTATATAGACATATACTTGATTTTTGTATACTGTTAAATTTACTTGAATTCCGTAATTGTTTATCTGTATAAAAGCTCCTAGAAATGCAAAAGTCATTGATTTTTACTGTTCTTTCTTTAGAATATGTATTCTTTGAGTTTTAAAATTTTCTCTGATAATTACCTTAGGTACCCCACACATTATGTATGTTATTTTCATTATTAGTTAGTTAAAATATTTTCTAGCTTTTATTGAGATCTGTTTATTGACCCAGGAGTTTCTTAGAAACATGTTCCTTGATTTCCAAACACTGAGTAGGTAGGCATTTAGAATCTCCACTATGGTTGTAGATTTATCTTTTTCTCTATTTTTTCAGCCTTTGCTTATGCATTTGAAGTTACGCTATTTGGTGCATGCAAATTTAGGACTCTAATAAATTCCTGGTCAGTGGGCATGTTTATCAGTCTGAAATATTTCTGTCTCTAGTGATATTTCTTGCCCTCAGGTATCCTTTGTTGAATATTCCTATGGCTACATCGGCGTAGTTTGCTTTTGCTTGTTTCCGTGATATATCTTTTCATCTTTTAATTTCAATTTCTTTGTGTACAAAATGTGTTTCTTATAACAACATATAGTTGTGGTTTTAAACACAACTGGACATCTTTTCCAGTCTGGAAATCTTTTTCTTTTGTATAGGATATTTAGTCAATTTCTGTATAATAGAATTACTGATACATTTAGTTTCATTTTTATCACCTTTCTACTTGACTTTTTATTTTAAAAATTGTAGAATGTGCTTAACAAAATTTGTCATTTATATCATTTTAAGTATACATTTCAGTGGCATTGTGGTGCGCATTGTGGTGCAACCATCACCACTATCCAGCTCCAGAACTTGCAAAACTGACACTATCTATTAAACAATAACTCCCCATTATCCCTTCCCCTATCCCCTGGTAACTACCATTATCTGTCCCTATGAATTTGATTACTCTGAGTATCTCATATAAGTGGAATCATACAGTGTTTGTCCATTTGTACTGGCTTATTTCAGTAAACATAATGTCTTCAAGGTTGATCCGTATTAGAGCATATATCAGAATTTCTTTTAAAGGCTGAATAATATTCCATTGTATGTATATTGCACATTTTGTTATTCATTCGTCCATCAGTGGACATGGGTTGGTTTCAATTTTTGGCTATTGTGAATAATGCTGCTGTGAACATGAGTGTACGATTATCTGTTTGAGTCCTTGCTTTCAGTTCCCTTGGGTATATACCCAGAAGTGGAATTGCTGGATTATATGGTAATTCTGTGTTTCATTTTTGAGGAACCACCATACTATTTTCCACAGTGGCTGCTCCATTTTACATTCCCACCAACAGTGCACAAGAATTCTAGTGTTCCAATTTTTCCACATCCTTGCCAACATATCTTATTTTCTTTCTTTTTTTAATAGCTATCCTAATGGGTGTGAAGTGGTTTCTCATTGTCTGTTTGACCCACTTTTATGTTCTTTTTTCTCTCTGCTTTTTTGGGCACGTTCCTTTGATTTAATCAGACACATCCTATTGTATTTTCTCCCCTCTGTTAACTTGTTCAAGATACTCTCTTTTTCACCTTAGTACCTTAGTGGTACCTTAGTGCTCTATTTTATGTATATGTTAGCACTAAATATACTATATACTTTTACTAAGCTTTTTTTATTATCCTTTTTTATTGGGGAAATTTTTCCTAGAGATTGCAACATGCATTCATTCATCCCACTTCTTGCATTGTTGCTCTCATGCATTTTAATTCTGTGTTTTAAACACTACAATACAGTATTTAATTGTTCTATGTGACCAATACTGATTTATCTGTACCTTTTAAGAAATTACCTGTACAGTTGCTCTTTAGTTCTTTCTGCTTTTCTATTGCTCCAAATACTTCTTGCAGTAGTTCTTTTTTCCGTTCAGCTTTATTGAGACATAATTAACATATACTGTTGTGAAAGTTTCAGGTATACAGTGTGTTGTTTTGATACATTTATATATTGCACAGTGATTACCACCTTAGCTTGTTAGCTAACACCGCTGTCACATCACATAATTACCTGTAGTATTTCTTCCCAGTGAAAATCTGCTGGTGCAGAATTCTGTTTCTGTGTGAAAAGGTTTTTATTTTTCCTTCATGTTGGAGGATCTGTTTGCTCTGTACATAATTAGATTTTCAGTTATTTTTTTCCAACACTTGAAGATTCTATCCTATTTTCCACTTTCTGTCATTGTTTTTGTTGAAGTTAGCTTGAGCTCTGACTCTTCTTGTTGCTACTTTGAAGGTGCTGTATCTCTTCCCTGCTCTTTCTCCCTCATGCTGATTATAACATTTTTTCTTCGGTTTTCATCAGTGTAACTATGTTGTGCCTTCATATAATTTTTTTAAAAAAAGTCTCTTGCTTGAGATTCTCAGAACTTCTCAAATCTGTTGGTTAATACCTTTCTCTCATTTTTAGGAAATCATATCAAGATCTGATCAGATACCGCTTCTACCACATTCTCTCTTTCCTCTCTTTGTGGATCTTCAGTTATACAGTGTTTCATATGTCTCTTACTGGTCTTTTCTGTATTTTCCATGTTTTCTTTTTAAATCTCTGGACTTTATTTATGGTATTTTTTATCGATGTGTCATCCAGTTCAAAATTCTGACTTTTGTGTTTAATCTCCTGTTAACACCGTTTATTGAGCTCATTTTAGACGTTTCAGTTAAAGATTATCCTTTTGATTCTTGTATAGATATTCTCTAGTGAAATATGCCGTCTTTTCATGTATTTCTTCTATCTTTTCACTATTTTCTTGAATATATTAATAATTATATTTTAATGTTTTAGTTTATTAACTCCAGTATGTAGATTGCATATTTATTTGGTTTTGTTTTGTGTTGTTTTTCTTCTTTTCTTCTTGATGTTTGTTCATATGGCCCTATTTCTTGGTAACTTGGTTATTTTTAGTTAAATGTTAGAAATGTAAATACTCCTGAAGTATTTACGATTAAATATTAATATTTTAGTATCTTTAAAATTGTAGATACTCCTGAAGATGATATCTTCCTCTGGAGAAGTTTCACCCTTTCTTCTGCTAGGTTGATAAAATAGGAGTTGGATACCTTAATCCAGGCAGGTACTGAATGGAGTGCAGGTTGGGTTTTGTTTTAGTAAGGTATCAGCCACCTTGATTCCTTCTTGGCTTTCATCTGAAAACGTAGTTCACCACATTTCTTTCCTTAAAGGCTTCTGAAGTTTTGTTCCATCAGTTCCCTGAGTTCTGCTTTTCACACCTTCAGTTTAGCTTTTTGGCCTTTTCAGCCTCAGAATTTGGCACGTCACAAGAAGAAAACAACCATATGCTTAAGACCGCTCATGTCTCTGATTTTGTTATTATAGCCTTCTCAAGACTACTTTAAATTTCTGCTCAGGAAAAACATAGTTCTCAGCCTCTTCCCTGTGCCTAGAGTTGTCCAAGAAAAAAGCATCAACTCACTTCTCCACAATTATCTCCTGAATTTTAGTCCCTCTTGTTCTCATTGCTTTGGCAATTCTTAGATGCCTTTTAAGAGATGATTTTATATTCATCTGGCTTTTCTAGTTTTCAGAGGGATTATTGGTTTGTTATCAGTCTTTTCTCCCTACTTGGAGGTAGACGTCTGGAATAAGTTAAGCTACATAGCTACTTGCAGTGATTTAGTATTAATTTTGCTATAGTCTCACTGATAGTTGGCAGTGTTTCTTTAAAATAAAAATTTATTCCTGTAATTGGTGCAGGGTGGCATTTCAATTTGTTTTGTCACTTGTGAGGATATTTTTTCCCTGTCCTTCTACTATTATCTTTAATGAATTATTTGTTTTCTTTGAGATCTTCACAGGCATATTTTCATTTCTACGTAGCAAGTTTACTTACAAAGTTTTCTTAATCAGTTACAAACCACAGAAATGAAAGTTTGGAAAGTATTTACTATAAGAAGTCAGGAGGAACTAGGGTAGGGTTATTTTATTTGTGGGTGTTTGTTTTGTTTTCTTGTACATTTATGTTGTTACTTCGTAGACCAGCTTTGTTAGATTTAGCTTGTGCAAATCCGTTCGTGGTCACCTTTTCGGGTCCAGTGTCTGTAATCACCTCAGTCTCTCTCTGGGTCCAGGGTAAACTTGACTGGCCCAGTTAGTGTGGATCCTCTGCACTCACACTGGTTGCAGATGGAGAAATGGGGTCCTCTGCCTATTGTAGATGAGAGGAGGGCGGGGTTTTAGGGAGTAAGGTGTGGGAATGGAGAGGAAATGATTGATATCTCTAGTGAAACAATAGGCAGGCAAGCTACAATTCAGGCAGTATGTCACATTCAGAAATACAGGTCACAGTCTCCTGTCTGCAGTTCAGAAGTCTTAAAAAACAAAACAGAGTTATTTCTAAGTTTTTTGGCATATTCATTTGTCAGTGGAACTGATTTGAGTGAGGCATTTTTTTCCACTTTGAACATTCGTATGTTTCCTTGCAAATGTTCTGTAAAGTATGATACGTGTAATGTATTACCTTACTAAATTACAAAAAGTTCTAAATTGAGAAACATTTTTTCCTGAGGTTTTTGGCTAAGTGATTGTAGACCTATACTTTAAAAGGACTTGTTGCACACTTACTGTATGTCAGGTGAGTACATTGGTGAATAAAGTAGATCTGGCCCATATCTCATTGCTCTTTCATCCAGTACAATTAGAGTTTCCTGGATATCTAATTCAAGTAATACCAGAAACAGAACCCTCCAAACATGTCAGTGGCTTCATGCCTAGAAATACCGCTGGATGTAATATATGCTGTCAGTCTTAACTACTTCCAATGTGATAATGGAAAAGAATATGAAAAAGAATGTATATGTATAACTGAATCACTTTGCTGTCCAGCAGAAATTAACACAACAGTGTAAACTAACTATACTTCAATAAAATAAAAAAAATTTCCAGTGTAAGAAAACTGTATATTTATTAGAATACTTGGTATTATGAATAATAAATAATTGAAAAGAGCCCTAACTTGTAGGTAAAACCAACAAGGGAATGGGAAGTACAATACCAAAGCATGTTAGATGTGGTTCCAATATTTGTGTAAAAAGAAAGACTGTGTTTGACTATGAGAAATGCATTAGAAGCCTGGGTAGGAGAAAACAGGGCTAAATGTAAAAGTAAGGATTAAGATGATAATTTTGATTCCATCCGAGCTACAGTTTGGAAAAAACATTTAAGTGTTTTAACAGTGGCTTATAATTGGAGTTAACTTTTGGTAGTAGTAGGCCCACCTTTGTTATTTTCACTTTTCAGCATATTTAAAAAGTAAATTTGTTTAAAGTTTTTATACAGAAACACTCAGTTTATTGTAGTTTATTACTGCTTATTGCTATTTATTTTTTAGGAGCCTGTAGTGATTTCCTCCCTTCTTTGCAGAGAGGCTTATTTAAAAGACCTGTAATGTTTTACTAATTTTGTTGAAGTGTACTTACTATATATTTTGGTAATGACATTTATACATCTATTTGATTAATTGACAATATGTCCTTTAAGAAATTAATTTCAACCATTTAAGGTAATAGTGCATGTCCAGTATCTATTGGTTTTAGCCACCACTGATAATTTTTTCCTTTTTGACTCAGCAGCTTTAAAATTATATGATCTGTTTTGACGACATAATCTATCAAGAGAAGCAAACCATGTAAATGTAGACAGATCTGATTAGTACAATCCTCAGATTGTTACTTCATACATTAACCTGAACAGGGATAATTTGAAATTGCAATACAGTGAGAAAAGTTTTAGAAGTAAAGTGAAACATTTTTGAGAGAAGTACATGCAGACTTACCCTTTTAGGCTTTCTATTGTAGTCTAGTTTTAATGTGGCACTGTTCTTACCCTGGAAAACTCCTAGGTTGATGCCCCCTTGTGGTCTGTTACCAGAACAAATAGCACAAATGGAAATAAGTAATGGAGGTCTTAATACATGTTAAGTCATTCATTGCTTTCTTTATAATAATTTTTTAAAAGTGGCTTCTGAGGAAAAACAGCAAAGGAAAATTATTCCTGTATTCTATATACTTTATTGGTTTTAAAACTTACCAAGTATTTTGTAACTGAATGCACATATATGTTAGCTGGACACTGACCTAAAAAATAGGTTGTTGGGTAGACTATCATTGTTATCCTGGGCATCTAACTCGATTAGTTATAAGTGCCTTAAAATATGATAAGATGTGATAGTAATTATAAGGCTATCCAACTACCCTCCCCCCCCAACACACACACACACACACACACACACACACACACACACACACACACACACGTAAATGGGGCTTGGGAAAACTTGTTGTTTATACTTTGCTTGACCTGAGAGGGCCAGGAGTTGTATGAGGCCATTGGAAGGAATAAAGATTTTTGTTAGTGTATTGGTCAGTTTAAGCTTATTTGCTTTTCTTGACATTATTGGCAAGGTCTCGTTAGTGTGTGAGTGTGGATTTGTGGAGGAAGTGGAGAAGTAGCAGCATCAGTCAGTGTTTTAAGAAAGACTGCAGATATAAACAGCTGCTTTTCCTTTTACCCAGTAAGATTCATGATGGTTGAAAGCAGTCTAATACAGTGAGTATGGGCTTTGAGATTAGATAGGCCTGGTTTTAAAACTGATTTTATCTCTTATCAGTTCTTGGGCAGTTGTATAATATTGGGGAAGTTACTCCATCTCTGAACATAGGTTTCTTCTCTTTAAGAAGAGGTTAAGACCCACCTTAGTGAACTGTTTCATCATATGAAGTCTTGGCATTTACCACTGTTATTATTACTTCTTAGGTAAAGGGCCATTTTGAGTTATAAAGAAAGTGTACCATAGGATTTTCTTACTCTTGGGCCATAGGTAAAGACCCCTGATGGTAGAATGAATGTGTCTTTTAAGTGGTAAATCAGTTCATAGTCGTTTTTCTTTAGTGCAGACTTAGTGTTGTGCTACTGCAGAAGTACGTATTTTACTTATAAATTTTTGGCTATAAGTGTGATTTTATTAAAGAATTTACTAGGTCAATTATTTTAATACTTGAAGCCTACTAACCATTTATTTTTATAAAAATGATTCAATAAGTTTTTTTTCTTTAGGAGTAATAGTTGCATGTTCTGGCAGATTAACTTAAAAAAATAAACTAGTATTGTTCCTCGATTGCCATCTTATTTTAAAAAAGCTTGTGTGAAGGACAACAAAGTAATGAAATGTTTTTTGTTGTTTTGCTTTGTTTTTCAAAAGTTGCTTTTAGAACCAGGCTCACTATCTTAGTCACTTTATTTAACAATAATTAATCTGAGTCCATTTCAGAAGAAATAAGGTTATTTGGAGTTATTTAACTTAACAGAAAAAAAAGATTTTAAAACCCAGATAAGTTCAACTTTGAATCATAAGATTTTCTCCTTTCCATAAATTTCCTTGGCAGCTAAGCTGTAAAAATTTACTAATTTTTTTCTTTTTGAATACTTTACTATAAAAAAGAAAACTAGAAAGATATCTCAAAATACAAGTGCAGCTGCTTGGGTTCAAATGTTTGTTGGAATTAGGTGGACTATAAATCATGTAAACAAAGATTTAACTGTAGACGTACCATCAGAAGGCTATTGTATGTATTCATACCTGCCTCTTTCATGTTTTCCTTTATTTCTTGGGTTCTCAAAATATCTAGCCTACATTTGGATAATGTCTAACTGAAGACT
This sequence comes from Balaenoptera musculus, assembly GCF_009873245.2. Classification (NCBI taxonomy): domain Eukaryota; kingdom Metazoa; phylum Chordata; class Mammalia; order Artiodactyla; family Balaenopteridae; genus Balaenoptera; species Balaenoptera musculus. The sequence continues at coordinate 21,627,464 of NC_045803.1, read as the reverse complement.
CTTGTTCCGAACCCTGGATGAAACTAATAAAGACTTTAATGAAGACAGTATTTTGTTGGTGAAAATTTCTCTTGTAAATTATGAAATGGATTTTTGTTTTTTTATCCGTAAATATCTTGGGGACACTTATTTTAGGAAAGAAAAGGGATGGGGAAAAGATAGCTACAGCAAAGTGGAGAGTTAAATAGTGAAGGGTGATGGCAAGAATACATGCCATTCTACCAGGAACTTGTTTTTTAAACATAAAAAACATATGTGCCAAATTTACATATTTACTAATTAAAAAGGCTTCCTGGAAACATTAAGTAGACTTATCTTCTATAACCTTTAACATTGTCACTAATGGATATTGCATAGAAAATTTCATCGAAGGTCCTTTAAATAATGTAAATGATTATGAATATGTAACTAGTTAATATGCAGCTACGAAAGGATTATCATGTAGAGGTTAATGAACATTCTGCTCTTATGGTTTGCAGGGCTTTTCTTTTTGTGCTTTTGGCTCACTTCATGCTTGGAAACACATGCATTGGGATTGGAAAGCATCCTGACTGTTTTTGGGTCTCATCTTTTAATAGGGTTGTTAAATAGAAACTTTATAAAAAGGATTTCATGAAGATTTTTTTCCTTTTCAATTTACATTTAATTCTGTTTGTCTATTTTATAATTACTGCCGAATCAGAAACAGTGAAATGGATTGATGGAGTTTTAGCCTGGCTCTTCCAGATGTAAAGTCAGTACTCTATTGTACATTATCACTGTTATTAAGTGTTGCTGTGTGATTGATACTTACTGAGAGATCTTTATTCTAAAACCGACTTTTTATGCTGAGTTAATGTGTAGTATGGTTGGGTATCTGACTACAGCATGTATTTTGGTACAGAATTGCTGCCTTAGTATTTATTTAAAATGTCCTAAAGGAAGACATTTACTTCAGGAATTAAATGTTATAAAATAGAGGAATTTAGTGACAGGCCAAAAAAAAAACGACTTGTGATTTTTGGGTGAAACATGGAGCTTATATAAGATACAATATTGGTATTTAGAACAGTGAACAAGAGCAGAGTTTCAAACCATGTAATACTGCTGTGTTTTTCATGTGACATTATATTAAGCATATTGGTTTTTATCCCTTAGTTTCTCTGTCTCTAAAATGGTGCTACAGTATTTGAGATTACTGTTTAAAAATTTTATTAATGGGCAGTTTAAAAACATGATTAGTAATCTTTGAAAACAGTGCTGTTTTTTTCTTTTTAAATTGCCATTCACGTGTTTTTTCCTTACTGGTTAGTGTTCTTAATTTGTTTTCTGAGCATTTTAAGAATCTACTGAAATATCTCTAAGGAAAACAAATAGCTTTTATGTTTAATTTCATTGTTTTGGTATTACAAGCATAGCTTAAGCTGGCTATGAAGTGCTTAAAATTTTATCATAATTCACTGGGGGGACAAATTGGCTGTTCAGAGCATCTCTTTATCCCAAGTATTTCTTCTTGAAATGTAGTAGAAAAATATCACTGTACTCATTTTCAGTGCATCAGAATAAAAATTACAGGTGAAAACGTTTGGAGATATACTGACAAAATAAAGTACTTTCACTACTGTCATTTTTTTAAACTGATGAAATGTGGATGTTACGTTGGTTTTTTGTTATTTATAACATTTGTGTACTCTACAAAATATGTAACATTGAAAACAGGCCTGCAGATTGTACAAAATACTAGTTATCTTATATCGTATGTCACCTAATAGTTATGAAGCGGGTTTTGTACCAAAGTATGAATCGGAAAGCTGTAATTTGTTCTGCAGTTATCAGCCTGCATTAGAGGGGTATGATAAAGTGTGCTGCTTAAAAACTAACATTCACATCTCTGTGCATTTGACAAATAAAAATGTATATTGAGGTGCTTTTAAATCTGTAAAGCCACTGTTGTAGTTTTCTGATAGAATGATTTTGTAGCTTTGTGCATAGCCCTGTTTTTTCATGAGTAGTTATCTGTTTTCATGACAGGTGGTCACTAACTGCCAAGAGAAAATCCAGCATTGGTGAGTGAAAGATGGTTTTATTACATTTCTGAAATACTAATGAGGTCATCTATTTGTATAAAGCATACACATTTTTTTGTATCCCATAATTGAATTCTTCTAGTAATCTCCATTTTGAATCCTTTTGATACTAATTTATATTGTCTTTCATCGTTTACTGAATTACATGTTCCCTGATTTCCTGAAGTTGTGTCACCATTTGTGTTTAATTGCTTTCTTTTTTCCTTTCTTTTCTTGTCTTTTTTTTTTTTTTAAGTTAGAATAGTGTTACTATCATTATGAAGTGGAGACAGGAATTTCTGAACCTGACTAATCATAGCTGTATTTGGGGACTATTTTTTATATATGTAGTAGAATAATAATTTGAATCAGTTGTTTTAAAATAATGATAGAAATATGCACAGATACATTTTCCCAAAGTTTGAAAAATCTAATTAAGTGCCTGCATCTCAGAACTTGATTTAGAGACCACACGTTTCTAGAGTGCAGAGAGAAAGCAAGCATATCTATTTTAATGTGCTAATCTATAGTTAATAGGACAATGCTTGGTAATAAATAACACACTTTCCTGTGTCTTGTGAGGAAAATGCTCAATTTAATGGTGAATAAAATCTTACGAGTTGTCATGAGGTATAGCTGTTGATCTTACAGATATCAAATTACAATATATCCATGCTGTGTTTACGAAGATTTTAGTGAGAGAACAACAAGAGCTGTCTTGATTATTGTCTGCAGGGTTATTGCAAAATCACGGTAACTGCCCCTTTAGCGGTGAGATTAAACCTTTGGTTATACAACATCAAGCATATAATATTTTAAATTTATTTTAAGAGGCTTTTTCTTCATGCCTGAGAGATCGCCAAGGAAATAATTTATAGTTAGTGTATATCAAATGTTTTTTGGTTTAAATGCACATAGGCTGCAGGCAGTGGATAAGAGTGAAAATCGGTGCAATCTGTACACATCATTTTATTAAATTCTGACTTCTGGCTTGCAGAAATAATCTAAAACTAAATAATATCCACTTTATAAATAAAAATTCAGGGACTTCATTAATTTTCAATAAATGCAGAGTTGTAGTTGCATCCACTGGTGGTTTAAGTCTGTCAATATTTCCATAATGGACCATTCGCTTTTCATTTTACATTCAGTCCAGGTTAAAACTTGAAATGTGAGTCCTCGGTCAAGGAATTAACCATTTTCCCCCTGCTAATTTGGCCAAAGTGATCCATTTTACGAATAATTCCCAAGGGAAGTCTTATTAATGTGGACTTTACTCTATTGGTTTTGGTAAGGAATTCACGAAATTAGTAAAAGGTTGATTCACTCAGAATAGATACTAAATTACACAAATGTGTGACTGACAACTTGCTTCTGGTTTAAGATTGTTTCCCTACCAGACTGAGAATTCTTTAAGGCTAAGGGACATGTTTTCATCCTTTTATCCACAGCACCTCCTACTGTGTTTGGCACATTATAGGCACTTAATAAATGTTTGAGTAAGTAAAGACCAAATATTTGCTTATTTTTTGTATAACGTTTTTATAAGTACTATAGCAGTACCCAAGTCTGATGAGCTTGACAGACAGAAATGCAACATTTACTTCAGGGCAGGTTCACATGACTCAGTCTCAATTTCCAGTTTTCCATAGCTCTCCAAACTAAAGCAGCTTAGCATATTTACTTTCACATATCTTAAAGTAATATAGTACCTTATCTATACATTAAACAATTAAAATAATTTTTTCCACTTAGAATTTGCTTTTTCCTCTGAATTATTTTTAATATGGCTCAGGAAACAGACTTTTATGTTTGTTTTTAATGAGGGTCTGATATTGCTAGAATCCAAATGGCCAGTGAATTCACGAATTTATTATATTAAAAAACTGAAACCAAGTGTCTCCAATTCCTCTGAAAGCCAGGAAATTGCTATTAGGGAGCATTGTGGAATTCTTGTGATGTTTTTATTATCTTAATTCCACAAACAACGATTGAGTTTCTGCCATATGCCAGTATTATGCCGCTGTTTGGAAGTGAAAGACCCTGCCACGGAGAAATGCATAGTTGGGCACTAAACAGGGAAATCACAATAATTTTGTGCTATTTGGTTGGAGATAGGAAGCAAGAACAGAGACTGGAGCTATTTTTAAGGGTGTCTCATGCATTGCTTTTAAAAGCATGTTGCTTTTCACTCTAACCTTTGGCATTAGCATAGTCTAAAATACAATTCATGTACCTAAGTTATCCTTTTTTATGAGTATATACCAATATAATGAGGAGCAAAATAACATGTTTTTTTAAAAAATGTAGTCTTATGCTAGTGATGTTTATGCTCATTTGTGCAATTTTAAAGGATTCTTTAAGGGATGAGTATGAATATTTTACCTTAAAATTTTTCTTAAGAATGTAGGCCACAAAGTAAAAATATTTGTAGAAATGTAGGAGTAAAAATGGTCTGGGGCAATGGAGTCTGACCCCAGAAATCTCTTCCAGAAAATTAATTCAAATCCCAGAACTTTGGTGACCTAAAGACATTTATAGTATTTGTTTAATTAGTAACAGATAAAAAGGAAATGTTTGAGCCTAATAGTTGAGAATTTGTGCATCACTTTTAGAGCTAATAGTGGTTATCAATTTAGTGAAGATTTAAGAAAATTTTTAGGTACAACTAACTTTTTTCCTTACAATCCTTTTTACTTAACTCAGGAAATAAGGCATTATAAAATCCACACACTATTTTCTCATGTGGACATATGGATATACTTCCTAGTGTTTGATCCACTAGGGGCTGATTATTCTGTTTGTAGATTATTTGTAATTTTTAATCTTTTAAATTCTTCCCTAAAGAACATGGGATTTGGAGCCACAGACCTACATTTGACTCCTGTCATTTACTAACTTTGTCACTTTGGGTGAATTACTGAGATTTTTAGTTTTCTTGTTGTAAAGTGATGATGATAACTACTTAACTTGAAGGTAAAGTGTGAGACAATGTCTATGGAACATCCACACTGGCACTCAATAAATATTAATAGTAACTGAAATCTTTTTTGAAAAGTTTAACTAATTGTCAGATGAAGAAAGAAGGAAAAACCAAAAAACCCTCCAAAGCTTTGTAAATATTCCGGAATATTTTGTATTCATGCCATTATCTTCTTATATCATGATGGAGAGATGGCTTCCTGAGTGGTATTGTTAAAGCTTTATATTAATGTTTTTAAATAACTTTTATTATGAAGAATTTCAAACAAAGGGTGACAGAGTTCTGTATTGAACCCATATGTACCCATCACTCAGATTCAATGATTATCAACTCATGATTGCATCTGAACTGTTTGTTTCCTTTTAAAATAGCCTATCCTACCCTCTACCCCCACCTCAATTTTGACATTACTCTGAAGCATTTCATTTCATCTGGAAATATTTCAGTATATATCCTAAAGACATAGAAGATTGCATATTAGCTGTTTAAATTTTAAATTAAAAATTTGAAATTGGGCAGTATATTTATAAAGTTCAAACTTTAAGAAGTACGAAAGGGTATAAATGGTATGTGGTTTCCCTCTTACCCTTGTCTTCCAGTTCTCACTTCTCTTCTTGGTAAACGACTGCTCTTTACCAGTTCCCTGCGAATCTTTTCAGAAATTATTTGCACAAGGGGTGTGTGTATGTATGTGTGTGTGTGTGTATGTGTGTATGTATATGTATGTGTATTCATCCACATATTTATATATATTATGCTCCCACTCTTTGATAAAGATGAAATCACACTGTACACTGTACATTTAATACTCTACTTTGGAGATTGTTTTCAGTCATTAATTAACTCCTATTCTTTATGTTCCCATGAACTTCATTGTGTGTCAAATGTCTGATTTTTAGCGTTACCAAATATTTTTTGCTACTTATTTTTTTTAAAATAAATAATGGCCACATGACTGAGAGTATGACTTACACAACTCAAAATACATCCTTGCTAAGCTGTTGTATCCATTATTTATTGTTCTTTAATAAAATTACTCCAAAATGTACTGGCTTAAAACAGCAACCATTTACCTATATATGGTTCTTTGGTTGTGCATGTTGGACTGAACTTACCTCTGTTGTTTTCTCCTGATCTTGTTTGGACTCACTCGTGTGGTTGCAGCCTTGTGGTAGCTGGGTTGCCCAAAATGGCCTCGCCCACAAGTCTGGTGGCTAGTGCTTGGCTGTTAGCTGGGCCTCACTCTCCATGTGCTCTTCCTCTTGCTTACTTTACATGATGCTATAAGGGCAGCAAGAATGGAAGCTGCAAGGCCACATTCTGTTGGTCAGAGGAACTCATAAAACTAGACCAAATTCAAAAGGTGGGTAAATAGACTCCACATGTTGGTGGGAGGAGTGACAAAAAATTTATGGTCATTTTTAATGCACTATAGATGACTTCTGTTGAACATGTCCCACAGAAAAAAGAAGTCTCATTACTTGTGTTGATTTGTGAGAATTAAATGGAATATGGTATCTGATGCCTGGCACATACATATCATCTGTATGTTAGGCACTGTTTGTAATCATAAATTATATGCATATGAATTATGTAAAAAAAAAAAAGTCTTGTTTCCTGCAAATTATCTTGAGAGTTTTAAGTAGTAAAGATATCTATGAAATTACCTGAAGCAAACTTAAATGAAAATATAGAAAAAGCTATTTTATATTGCTCAGATGTTTAATTTTAGAAATAATAGCTTTAAATTTGGATGTAAAAATTCTGAAGCATGTGAATTTTGAGAGAGGGGGGATTGTAAAGCAAACGACATTTGTTATTTTTCAAAGGAAACTGGAAAAAAATAGTATTTTAAGAAAAAGAGTAATTAGTTTCTAGCATAGGTTATAGTCAAAGTATATAGTGAGAAATAACCAAGAGAGCATGCCTAAATAGTTAAAAATCACAAGTGAAGATTTGATGATTTCTTTCTTTCTTTCTTTCTTTCCTTCCTTCTTTTTTTCTCTCTCTTTCTCTCTCTCTCTGTCTCCCCCCCTTTCTTTCTTTCTTTCAATTCCTCTTTCTAGTTAGTCTGTACAAATGGATGAATATCTGTATCTACCTCTGATGTTTTTGAGGGATACCTTGCCCCACAAAAGCACTGAACTATTTTAGAACAATGCTGTGGTTTTATAGTGTGTTTCTCATGAATTACCTGAAACAGTGTTTTCTTGACTTGCCTTCATATGCTTATATAAAATTTATTTTTTGTGCATGCTATATGAAATATCGATCTGCATACCTTTAATACTTTAAAAACATTTATTCATGATGATGAGTTCACTCCTCAACGTTAGGTAAGTTTGGTAACCATATTTTTCAGAGTCTTCATTTTACTGACCACAAAGTTTTCAGTCACTGTTTTGTACAAGCCCTCTGTTTGGGCTTTTTTATTTTTATGTGTCATAAAATCTTCCAATTTTCTGAAGATTTTACATACCTTTGTTGTTGGGATTTCTGTTGTTATTATGAAAATGTCCTTAGGGGCAAGGGCAAGAGGGAGGAATCATATATAGAAACCCCCTTCTCTGTCATTCTTCAGCTTTTTTTTTCTGGTGTCATGTTTTAGTACATGGGTTGGGATGTTAAGTAAGTTGAAATTTTTGTGTATGATGTTTCAAAGCAAATTAAGATGCAAAAAAAAAAGATTCAAGTTGAATGTTTTAAGAATGATTTTTTAGGAAACAAAATCTGTATTAAGTTTAAAATTTTTTATTCTGAATATAAAATGAATACATATTTACTGAAAGGTAGAAATAAAAGAATAAAGATAAACTTACTCATAATTCTGAAGAGAAGCTAATTCTCTCCCTCTTGCTTTTTAAGACATTTTGTTTTATTCCCTTCAGCTTCTTAATTCTTGTGTTTGTGTCACTGTGGTCAAATTGTAAATGCTTAGGGTTTTTTTCTTTTCTTTTCTAAAAGAGTTAATGATTTTTAAACTGTAATTAGAATTTGTTAACTTCTGGGAGTCCCCTCACCTTTGTATCATGTTTTTGGAAAAACCACACTAGTTTAATACTTAAAGCATTTCTGAAAATAAAAGGCAAAGTTATATGTTATAGGGGAATTTTTTCCCCCCAAAGAGTTTAAACTATTATATATTAAAAAAAAATCCCTAATGACATCTCATCATTTAGAACATAGTCTTTGAATGTATTTCCAGTGTCTGTATATTTTGGTTCACAGTTTCTCACAGTCAGCTTAAGTCCAGTGAGTATTTTGATATATCTTATTGAGGCTACACCTCAATGCGATTTGGACACCTCATGATTTTTCATCTTTGTCTTAACCGTATTAGGTTTGAAAACTACATTTCTTTGCACTCTGATTTTTTTCTGTTTTCGTTCATTTTTATTTATTTATTTTATAAAATGAGAGCAGCATGCAATAAAACTTTCAAGCACAGAGCACTGAGGACGAAGGGTAAATATTGCAACAACAATGCTTGACTGAGAGGTGTATCATTCAGTGATAATCTAGAGTTCATGCTCTTGTTTTGAGATACAAAAGTCTAAATTCTAATGTACTAAAGACAAAAGGAGGTGTGGCTATCAGTGTATGACTAAGGAAAATGTAAGCTGTAAAAAAATTAGGCATGTGTACAATTTATCTTTTTTACTAATTTATTTTGAACTCATGACCAAATTGGTGATAGTTTTCCCATTTTTCTTTTTATTTAAATCAAGGAGTTATAGATAATTTTGAGAATTTTGTGTATTTGGTACGTTCAAAGCCAGGATTGCTATTTTTTTTCCTCATGTAAGACCTCTTGAAAGAAACAGTAACCTCAAGGGATCTATGAGTGGACTTCTATTGAAATTTATGCAAAATATAGGGCCTTTTTCTCAGGAAAAGATCTAGAGTTTTTATCAGTTTTTTATAGGTATCAGTGACCATAAAGGGTTATGAACAACAAACAGAAGCTTCCTTTTTTTCTAAAGTATAGAAAACAAGAAATTGAAATGATGAAACTTATAAATTATGCTTAGGTTTAAGTAGAAACTGGCACAAACATTCAAAGCTTATTAAGTCAATTATAAATTATCACATCTAAAGTCATCTTTTCTTAAAAGTCCCTCCTGATTTGTTACAGAAATATGTATCAGTTGTAGAAAATTTGGAAAACAAAGAAAATAAAAATTGCCTATAAACTCATCACCTAAAGCTAAGACTTAGGCACTTTGAGGGCATTTCTTTCACACTTAGAGTTATGTGTTTTTATATAACTTTTAAACTTTCTTACGTTGAATTCACATCTCATTCTATTCTTAGAGCAAAAGAATACTGATGAAGAAACAGGTACCAATGATAACTGACAAGTGTGAAGTTACATGTGCATGGTTGTTGGTAGAGGGCACAAATTCCTCTCTCCCACCTTTGCTGTGTATATCCATTGTACTCTGTTGTCTCATTGTTGAAAAGTTCAATTGAAGAAATCTCGTAGAATGTTAGCTGCGTCTGTCTCTCTTTGGATAATTTTGTTTCATTAAACTTTTGAAAAATTATAAGTTTTTATATTTAGGTTCATCTGTTATCTATTTCTAAAAATAAAGTTTTCTGATAGATTTGTAAAATATAAAGAACATGGATTATTTCATCAGCATCTTCTGATATGTTTCCTAGGTGGTATGAGTTGAGAAAAAGGAATATGAGACCATATTGCCTGAATTTTGAATACTATCATTTATCTTGATAGTATTTTATTTTGCCATGACCATTTTTTTAAAATGCTGTTGATTTTATACAGATACATTTAAATTGTTAAAAGAGTTCCCCTTCCCATCAGATTGCAGAAGGCACAACAGTGTAGATCCGTCTTTCAAGAATGTTTTTATTGCTTAATATAACCTTGATAATTTGTCATGCTGTTTAAGAGGATACTTTAAAAAAGTCAGTAATTCCTTTCTTTAGAAACGAGATTTCTCTCTTTACAATGCCTGAATTCAGTATTCCTCTATTTTCTTAATTTTTGAGGTAAAAACCAAGGCATCCATCAAGCCAGTGGATCTTTAACAGAGAAGCATTGCAAAAAAAAAAAAAAAAGACATGCTATATTTGAGCGATGATCCCTGCAGCATATGGCATAAGGCTTGGTTGCAGAGCAGGCACTCAATTAATGGTGAATTGAATTGAAACAAAGGTTTCTTGGATGCTTAATGGGACATTCTAGAGTGGGTATGATGGGCTAAAAATCATTTTTAAAGAAGATTGTAAATTTATTCATATATATTCCAAAATCTTTGGGTTTTATAATTTCTTAAATTAAAAACTTAAAAGCATTAACTCTGCCCCAGATCAGCCCAAATATTAACACTAATGTAAAGCCATTTCCCTTTTGTCCCTTTAAGCATCTCTTCGTGTTTTCTGCTTTTTTGTTTAGGATATTAGGTAAAGAGAATGATAGAGGAGATTTTTAAAAAATGGGCTTAATGTCTATTTTCTGCCTATTCCAACTTCATACATTAAAGTGAAAATTAACAAAATTTTATTTCAGTGATTTGTTTTATTTTCCTTTTTTATTATTGAAAGCTGGAAATTGGAGTCTTTAATCACTTGTCTCAAAGAAGGGATGTAGAACTTTTTCTTTTGCTTCACAAAGATTTTCTTTTATCCGTTGCATTTAAGAAGAGGATTAAAAATAAGGAGTTCCTCTCATATTTTTCCCATCTCCTTTTTTAATATTCTATTATGAAAATCTTCAAACATACAGAAAAATTGAAAGAGTTAAATAGATGAACCTTGATCACATATCTATCCATACCTCAACCCTTAATCCATTTTTTAATGATGCATTTCGCAGTAAATTGTGGATATCTACATACTTCACCTATAAGTACCTATAAGTACTTGAGCATACACATCATTTAACTTACTGTCTCTCATACTTTTTATAACCTTATGAAAATAAGGTATTTCTCATGAGATCTGTCCTGATCTTCATCCTTAAGGTTAAGGCTAGTTTGTAGTTATGTCCTTTTTTTTTGCTGCTGCTTTTTAATAACAATAGATGCTTCTCAGAAGGCTTTTATTATAGCACATGATTAGCAAGACTCAAAAGAAGATTATAAAAGTTTCTTATATGCCTTATAGCAGTGCTTTAGTTCTTATTTTCTATAAGGAACGTTGCATGAGGATGTCTGATGCAAATTAAATCTTACTTATTGGATAATTCTTTTAAATTAAGAATTGAAGGCTGAACCTAATCTGTAAGGATCAGATATGGTGAAGCCAAACAAAGAGGTCTATATAGAATAAATAAGTAGGCTTGAGAGGTTTATCCTAACTATATCTGGGTTTTATTTTCCATTTGAAAAAAAATTATTTTAAGCAGTCCCTTCTTTGACTACATATTTTACCGTCTCCAAAAATTTAGTTATATATTTCTCAGTGGTAAAATAGAAAAAAATCTATTCAATTTTGGTACAAATAAAGATAGGTACAACCTTCCATAACACATTAGTTCTTAGAATCATTTTTGTGTTTTCTGTTTTATAGGCTTTGTGATCTTTAATGGGATTATTTAAGCCCTAAGTATGAGAGGGACTATTTGGAGATAACTGTTTGACCAGGCACTTGATGCTGGATATTTCCACTAGTGGGAATTTCAGGGAGAGAGTTCCTCAAGCCATAATTTCTCCCAGAGACACTGCTTGACTCCTACTTGCCTCCCTTCAAAAAGGATTTCTGCATGAGCTGCTTTTTAAATTATCTTCTCCTTTCTTTTTGTATTTTTAGAAAACAATTCAAAATTTAGAAATAGCAACTCCAGTCTTAAACTGTTCTCCAGTATGTCCACATTTTTGTTCTAGAGAGAATTATTGATAAGTTTAAAACTGAATATACGTGCTTTGGAATAATACTGATATTGATCTCTTGTAGCACCTTGATTGAACCTACTGTTCTTTTAATATATAAAAGAGATGTTTTGTTAGAAGTCCCCCCCCTTTTCAGGTGTATTTACCGGAATATTATATATTGAATGTTAACTTGAATACTAGCTGTTTAACAATCGTAGGAACATTTAGACATCTAAGCATTTGCAAAATTACTTATCTAAAACTGCTAGTGTTTGTAGATTTAATATTGAGTTCACTGTGTGCAGGTAATGTGTCACATCAGATCTTTATGGACAGTATCCCATTTATTGCTTGCACCAATCCTGTTTCCAAAAGCTTCCTGAATTGTTACATTTAGCTATACTTTTAGCAGTAAGTTGTGCTATTTGTATCAAATTGAATGAATTTGACATAGTAGAATTATCTTAGCGGGTAATATAGTCTTTCTTTAAAATTTTAGAATTGGTGTTTTTTTGATACTTCATGGAAAAAGGGTCATTGGATGCTCAATGTAGATGTTCAGTGCTGGACAGGGTGTTAGACCGTTTATATTTAGTCCTCTTTGGATCTGTGCGATAGTTAGGCATTATTCCAATTTTACCATTGAAGATACTAAGACTAGGGTTAATTTGTTTATGTTAAGTGGTGAATCTGGGATTGACCCTCTGGTCTGACTTCAAAGCCATGTTCTTTCTGGTATATAGCCCTGTTCATGAAGTTTCCTAACATTTTATTCATATAAAAATGTATCCAGAAGGATCATTTTTGCCTTAAACAAATAAAGACATTTTATGTTTATTTATAAAAAAGGATTCCAGAGGAAATTTTTTAAAAAGCACTAGAACATTAGAAAATGAAAAGCCTTGCTTGAAAGAATACACGTCAGAAGACCTAGGTTAAGGTCATTGCTTATTGCTTACCTCTCCTTGATAGAGTAGATCTAATTTCTCTTAAACGTGTGGTTTTTTCCATTTTCCTTCTGTTTTCTCTTTTGTAAGAGGAAAATGTTGATAAGTGACATTTACTACAGGAATATTTTAGGATGAATAACAATATATATGTGAAATTCCTTGATATTTTTAAGACTAAATGGGATGATTTTTATTATGTTACTGTTGCTTTAGGGGAGCTAAAGAGTAAACTGAAACCAATTCCATGATTTTTATAAAGCAGCCATTTTTATTATCTGGAGAGTGATTATGCTGAAATTTATTCTAATTTTAATTCGACAATATCTACATGTTCTTTTAAATTACTTGCTGAAATGATGAGTGTTTTGTTTTCGTTATTTTTAAAAATGGAGACCACCACCCGTCTGCTTTAAAAAATTTCAGTGCTCTGGTTTTGCTTGCAGCCTGCAGCCTAGCAGGCAACCCTTAAACCTCATATCCAGAGAAGGTTTGGAAAGAGGTATCTCATTGTAGGGCTATTCAGTTCCAGCAGGTGTGAGAACCGAGTAGGCTTCACAATGTGGAAACGTAAGACCATTTCTGCTCCTACAGAATTACATCCTTTAGTGGTTTGAAATTACTTTATTTAGGTAGCTCTGTTTAGGTAAAACATGGAACAGACTCCAAGGCCCAATCGAAATGCTTTTTATATTACCTCTACCTAATTTCTTCTAGCCCCTGATTGATTCTCTCTCACGTTAATAACATTAGTATGAATAACTGAAGGGTTGATGACTCCACCACATTTTTCAACCTAAAGTTTTCCGAGGAGAACTGAAGCATCTGATCAAATTTTGTGTTCGTGATTTCTATTCCAAAACCAGTGTTTATTCACTCAAAAGCTTTTATCAACTCTTCTTCCTTCATCTTGAGCCCGTTTCCCTCCAAACTCACTGTCTCCCTTAATTTCCAAATTTTATTTAATTCAGATGATCCTCTACCTTAGGGAACACTAATTCTCAAGATGTGTGTGTTCTACATCTAAAAGCTAATGTCCCTGAGAGTCTTAATTCTTTGATAAATGTATGGTGGAATAATGCCATTGCTAAATTTTGTAAAAACACGATTTTAAAATTAAAAAATACTTTAATCTTTAAATTGCTAAAATTAGGTGTTTGATTAGCTTGTCTTATGATACATAGCCTACTTGAGGAATTGTTAATTTGTGTATTAATTTAGTATTTGGTATTTTTTTGTCAACAGGAAGAAAGTAGATAATGACTATAATGCCCTTGAAGAAAGACTCAGTACCTTGCCTGATAAGTTGTCTTATAATATCATGGTATGTTTGGTGTGTTTCTTTTAAAGTAATATGTTGTTTCTTGTAAAGATATTAACTGTGTAGAGTAAAAAGATGTTTCTTTGCTTTATGTATATTGATCCACAAATTGCCTCCCTGATGGCCTCGATCAGAGGTAGCTACCATAGCAAGGAAGGTTTATTTTTGTTTTACTTTATAATAATACACTAATTGTAGTAATAGTTGATATTTACTTTGCCTTTTTTCAGATTTATATTAAATTATCATATTATGATGGCATAAATGTTAGCATAAAATTTGACATATTTGGTATGCACATTTACTATGTTAGAAAACTAATTACAACAGAAATATGGCATGTAGTCATTTCCTGTTAGCCAGAGCAGGAATAGACCATAATGTTGTGTAATTCACAGAATTAAACCCTAGAACATTGATTTTATATAAAAAGGTGCTGCTGATTTTTGTTTGCATGATCTTCATATCGACATAGCAGTCTATTCGTGAGCCCTGAATTAGATTCTTTCATTGCATAAATATTCTTTTTCATGAAGACTGTGTTCTTAATTAAATTAGCCCAAATATTTTGAAAATGTATTGTTATTTATTATACCAGCTCAAATATTTCGTAAATTTTGTAAACCCTTTAAAGCTGTGTATTTGTTAATTCCTGTTTCACTCAAAAAAGAGACTGTTTTCTCAGAAATAATTTTCAGTTTTTAAAAATCAAAGTTATTCTTTATTAAGTTAACATTTTGTTTCTAGTTTGCTTTCATTTAGATTTATGAATCATCAAAAAATATAAACATTTGGAAGCAACACTAATTTCTCTGAAAGCTATATGTAAATATGCTCTTTTCTTGTTTTAATGTTGATTTATTAACCTAAAACAATTTTCTATAGGTTTTCCTAGTGAAATTTTAATATAATGTTAAATTTCCATGAAATTGACATTTTATTTTTCCTAGTGTAGAGATAAAAAGGACCTTCACACAGAGCTTTTAATGCTGCTTTATAAAATATAGTTTTTAGTGTTTTTAATTTTTTTGCCCCCCCCCCCTTTTTTTTTTTAAACAATAGGTACCATTTGGCCCCTTTGCCTTCATGCCAGGAAAACTTGTCCATACTAATGAAGTCACTGTTTTACTTGGGGACAATTGGTTTGCAAAATGTTCAGCAAAGCAGGCTGTGGGCTTAGTTGAGCACCGGAAAGAACGTATGTACCAATTATAAATGATGTTTCTTTGCTGGATGTGTATTGGTTCACATAGTGCCACGCTGATGGACTGTTTGCTATTAAAAGTACCTTCCATTGATTTATTAGATAAATATAACAAATATCCAGGGTATTTGTGATTCTTTCGAATTGGAGGTAGTTTGAGCAGATCCAGCATTTGAGAATGTGGGCTGGAGAATGGAACATCTGGTTGGAAATATCACCCACATTAGTATGTTTTCAGAAATTACCAAGTGTAAAAGTTATCACATATGGTTTTGTAGGTAGAAGTTGGATAGGTACAAGAATTGGGGTCATTTTATATTTTATAATTGGTTTGTTTTAGATGCTTTTCGTAGACTTACTTCCGCTTTTTAATACTTTAGCACAGAGAAGGAATTTACTTCCTTCTTCTCCTTCTCCTTCTCCTTCTCCTTCTCCTTATTGAACTAAGATAAATACCTATTTGCAAAAGTAGAAACAGTTCTTAACCATGCGTTTTGGTTTGGAAGAAGTCACATTTCCATTTTACAGAAGAAAAGGCCGGGTGGGGAGAGATGCTACCTAAAATGTCACCCTTAAACTTAAGTGGTTTGAGGTTTCTGCCTCATTTTATTGAGGTAGTTCTAGTTTTCTTTATCTGTGATATTGTTTATTGATTTATACATATCCACACACACACAGGTTGTGTAGTTGGATGGGTTGGCTTGGGTGCTAGCTTAGTTGCATTTTAAAATTAGGTTTATTTAGTATCTAATCTATGTTCTTAATTTCTGTAATAGCATACTTAAATTGATAGTATAATATCACCCCTACCTGATTTTTAGCCTTCTAGTTAAATATGCATCTGAAAATAAATTTTTGAGGCTCCTTCTGTATAAATGAGGTCATGTAGATAGAAAACAGCTGAGCTTTCTAAAGCTGAAATTATTTCACTTATACATGAGTGGGTACTAGTTGGAGAACTCATTCACTCAGTGAAATTCTGGAATCTATATTTGGAGACTCTAATTGCAAATCAACTCCTATAAGTTTATAATTGATATATATTTTGATCTTTTGTGCCACTAATCAGAATCTTATTGTTTGGCTTGTGTATAATTTCTGGCAATGATAATTCTTTTGGTATTACTACATTAAAGTAAGTCATGTATATTAGAGCAAAGAGAATGGGCATAATTCTTTAAAGGCCTTTCTTAATGGTGAAGGCTTTCTTTATCTGCTGGGGTAACTCTGCTGATATGAAATCAGTTCATAGTCTTTTGAAGATTGTTCACTTTGATTTTCATATGGATATTTCAGCAGAGAAATCTTTAGAATCAATTTGACTTATATTAACGGAAGAATACTTTTAATAGAATAGAACAGAACTCTAGAATAACAAAATATTTTTTGGTAAATCACTTTCCAATGTTAGATACGGTTTTAGGAAGTGACGAAAACGATGACTTTTGGGGTCAATATTCATCTAAAATAATTTTCAGAACACATAAATAATAAATTATGTTTGAGAATCTATTTTGGTAAATGAATTCTAAAAAGTTGTTTTCACACAGTTTTATAATAATTTATAATAACTGAAGAAATTGTTCAGGCATATTATTGTACTTAACATTTATTAAGAAAAGATACTTTATTTTTCTTAAGGCAGAAGAAATAAAGCAGGTTAAACATACCTACCTCAGTGTCAACAGAATAATTGGGGAAGGTGAAGGGATGTCATTGCATGTTTAAAAAGTAATCAAAATACAGGACAAAATAGATTTAACACAACAACAATAAAAGGATTCAGAGGCAGTGACTCAGAGGAAGATCATTTGTAAGCGGAAGATGGCAAGCTCAGTGTCCTACCCTTTTGCTCACATCTGGCATTTTGCCATTTAACATGAATATGACCAGCTTTTTAAAGTTTTTTATTTTTTAAAATTATCAGAGCAAAGTTGACTTTTTATTTGGTATACAGTTCTATGAGTTACAACACTTGTAAAGATTTGTTTCACCAGCACCACAATCAGGAAACAGAATAGGATACAGGATATACCTTAGTTAGGACATGGGACCACACCAAAAACTCTCTCATGTTTCCCTTTTGTGGTCACACCCTACCTCTACCCCTAAGACCTGACAACCACTGATCTATCACCTTTTCTAGAATGTCATATAAGTGGAATCATGCACTAGGTAACCTTTTGAGACTTACTTCTTTCATTCACCATAATGCCTCATCTAGGTTTTTCTGTGTATGAAAAGGTTCATTCCTTTTTATTGCTGAGTAGTGTTCCATTACATGCATGTACAACAGGTTTTCTATTTACCTATTGAAGGACACTTGGGTTTGCTTCTGGTGTTTTGTCAATTACAAACAGTTGCTATAAACCTTTTTGTACAGGTTTTTATGTGACCATAAATTTTCTTTGCTGTTGAGAAATACCTGTTGTTTTCTTTTAGTGTCTTTGTCTGGCTGGCCTCATAGAAAGTATTCCTTCCTTTTCACAATTTTGAAAGAGTTTAAGAATTGGTGTTAATTCTTCTTTGTTTGGTAGAATTCATCTGTGAAGCCATCTGTTCTGGGCTTTTTTTTTTTGGCTGTGTTGGGTCTTCGTTGTGGGCTCTTCATTGTGGCATGTGGGCTTCTCTAGTTGCATTGCACAGGCTCTAGAGCACAGGGGCTCAGTAGTTGCGGCACGTGGGCTTAGTTGCGGCATGTGGGATCTTAATTCCCCAACCAGGGATTGAACCCGGGCCCCCTGCATTGGGAGCGTGGAGTCTTAACCACTGGACCACCGGGGAAGTCTCTGTTCTGGGCTTTTCATTGTTGGGAGGTTTTTGATTATTGATTCAATCTCCTTAGTTGTTCTAGGTCTACTCAGATTTTCTGTTTCTTCTCATTTCAGTTTTAGTAGTCCATATGTTTCTAGGAATTTGTCTCTCTAGGTTATTCAGTTTGTTGGCATTCAACTGTTCACAGTATTTTATAATCCTGTTTCTGTAAAATAAGTAGTATTGTCTCACTTTTCTTTTTGTTTTTTTAATTTAGCTTTTTATTTAAGATTCTGCTTTTTATTCTTCCTCCTGCAGGTTTACTGCATATTTCATTTCAGGCTCTATATGTGATTATAAAGGCATATCTACTTTTATTTCTGGTTTTAGTGACTTGAGTCTCTCTTTTTCTTAGTCAGTCTAGGTAGACTTGTCAATTTTGTTCATCTTCTCAAAGAACCAGCTTTTATTTTTGATTTTTCTCTGTTGTTTTTTCATTCTCTATTTTGTTTATTTCTACTCTAATCTTTGTTATTCCTTCCTTCTGCTTGCTTTGGATAGTTTATTATTCTTTTTCAAGTTTCTTAAAGCATACAGTTAGGTTATGATTTGAGATCTTTCTTTTTTTTAATGTAGGTGTTTACAGGTATAAATCTCTCTCAGCATAGCTTTCTCTGTGTCCTATAAATTTTAGTATATTGTGTTTTCATTTTTGTTGATCTCAAGGTATTTTCTAATTTGCTTTGTGATTTCTACTTTGACCCATTGCTTAATTCAGTGTTTTGTTAAATTTCCACGTGTTTGTGAATTTTTCATTTTGCCTTCTGTTGTTGGTTTCTGATTTCATTCCATTGTGATTGGAAAAAATACTTTGTGTGGTTTCAATCTTGTGAAAATTTTTAAAGACTTGTTGTGTGACCTATCACATGGTCTTTCTTGGAGAATGTTCCATGTTTCCCTTAGAAGAATATGTATTCTGCTCCTGTTGGGTGGAATGTTCTGTATGTATCTGTTAGGTCTAGTTGTTCTATAGTGCTGTCAAAATCCTCTTTCCTAATCGTTCTCCTTTCTGGTTCTTCTGACCTTTATTGTAAGTGGGGTGTTGACATCTCCAATTCTTACTGCAGAACTGCTTGAATTGTGTCAATTTTTGCTTCACATATTTGAGGCTCTGTTGTTAGGTATGTGTATTTTTATAATTTTATTCTTTATTTTAAAATTTTATTGAAGTATAGATGATTTACAATGTTGTCTTAATTTTTGTTGTACAGCAGTGTGATTCAGTTATACATATATATTCTTTTTCATATTCTTTTCCATTATGGTTTATCACAGGATATTGAATATAGGTCCCTGTGCTATACAGTAGGACCTTGTTGTTTATCCATCCTATGTATAATATTGGGTTGGCCAAAAAGTTCGTTCGGGTTTTTCTGTAACATCTTACGGGAAAACCCGAATGAACGTTTTGGCCAACTCAGTAGTTTGTACCTGCAATCCCAAATTCCCAATCCTTCCCTCCCCCACTCCCCCTCCCCCTTGGCAACCACAAGTCTGTTCTCTATATCTTTGAGTCTGTTTCTGTTTTGTACCTATGTTCATGTATGTCGTATTTTAGATTCCACATGTAAGTGATATATGGTATTTGTTGTTCTCTTTCTGACTTACTTCGCTTAGTACGATAATCTCTTGGTCCCTCTGTGTTGCTGCAAATGGCATTATTTCATTCTTTTTTTATGGCTGAGTAATATTCCATTGTATGTATATAGCACATCTCTATCCATTCATCTGTCAATGGACATTTAGGTTGTTTCCATGTCTTGGCTATTGTAAATAGTGCTGCTATGAATATAGGGGTGCATGTATCTTTTCTAATTTTAGTTTTGTCTGGATATATATGTCCAGGAGTGGGATTGCTGGATCATATGGCAACTTTGTTTTTAGTTTTTTGAGGAACCTCCATACTGTTTTTTCCATAGTGGCTGCACCAGTTTACATTCCCACCAATAGTGTGGGAGGGTTCCTTTTTCTCCACACCCCCTTCAGCGTTGTTGTTTGTAGACTTTTTTTTTTTTTTTTTTAATTAATTATTTATTTATTTACTTTTGGCTGTGTTGGGTCTTCGTTTCTGTGCGAGGGCTCTCTCTAGTTGCGGCAAGTGGGGGCCACTCTTCATCACGGTGCGCGGGCCTCTCAACATCGCGGCCTCTCTTGTTGCGGAGCACAGGCGCCAGACGCGCAGGCTCAGTAGTTGTGGCTCACGGGCCCAGTTGCTCCGCGGCATGTGGGATCCTCCCAGACCAGGGCCCGAACCCGTGCGCC
The DNA here is from genome assembly GCF_009873245.2 of Balaenoptera musculus. NCBI lineage: Eukaryota > Metazoa > Chordata > Mammalia > Artiodactyla > Balaenopteridae > Balaenoptera > Balaenoptera musculus. Next base: position 21,607,049 of record NC_045803.1, on the reverse strand, counting down.
CTGCATTGGCAGGCAGACTCTCAACCACTGCGCCACCAGGGAAGCCCTGTAGACTTTTTGATGTTGGCCATTCTGACCGGTGTGAGGTGGTACGTCATTGTAGTTTTGATTTGCATTTCTCTAATAATTAGCGATGATGAGCATCTTTTCATGTGCCTATTGGCTATCTGTATCTCTTCTTTGGAGAAATGTCTGCTTAGGTCTTCAGCCCATTTTTTGATTGGGTTGTTTGTTTTTTTGTTATTGAGTCATATGAGCTGGTTATGTATTTTGGAAATTAAGCTCTTGTCAGTCGCATCATTTACAGATGTTTTCTCCCAGTACGTAGGTTGTCTTTTTGTTTTGTTTATGGTTTCCTTTGCTGTGCAAAAACTTCTAAGATTAGGTCCCATTTGTTTATTTTTGCTTTTATTCTGTTGCCTTGGGAGACCTAAGAAAACATTGTTACGATTTATGTCAGGGAATGTTTGCCTATGTTCTCTTCTAGGAGTTTTATGGTGTCATGTCTTGTATTTAAGTCTTTAAGCCATTTTGAGTTTATTTTTGTGTATGGTGTGAGGGTGTGTTCTAACTTTATTGATTTGCATGCGGCTGTCTAACTTTCCCAGCACCACTTGCTGAAGAGACTGTCTTTTCCCCACTGTATATTCTTGCCTCTTTTGTCGAAGATTGACCATATGTCTGTGGGCTTATTTCTCGGCTATTTTGTCCATTGAACCATATGTCTTTTTTTGTGCTAGTACCACGCTGTTTTGATTATTGTAGCTTTGCAGTATTGTTTGAAGTCTGGAAGGGTTATGCCTCCTGCTTTGTTCCTTTTCCTCAGGATTGCTTTGGCAATTCTGCATCTTTTAAGATTCCATATAAAATTTAGGATTATTTATTCTAGTTCTGTGAAAAGCATCATGGGTAGTTTGATGGGGATTGCATTAAATCTTGCTTTGGGTAGCATGGCCATTTTAACAATATTAATTCTTACAATCCAAGAGCATGGGTTATCTTTCCATTTCTTTGGAACCATCTTCAGCTTCCTTTTTTTTTTTTTTTTTTAAATTATCAGCTTTTTTTTTTTTTAATTAATTAATTTATTTATTTTTGGCTGTGTTGGGTCTTCGTTTCTGTGAGGGCTTTCTCTAGTTGTGGCAAGCGGGGGCCACTCTTCATCGCGATGCGCGGGCCTCTCACTATCGTAGCCTCTCTTGTTGCGGAGCACAGGCTCCAGATGCGCAGGCTCAGTAGTTGTGGCTCACGGGCCCAGTTGCTCCGCGGCATGTGGGATCTTCCCAGACCAGGGCTCGAACCCGTGTCCCCTGCATTAGCAGGCAGATTCTCAACCACTGAGCCACCAGGGAAGCCCTTCAGCTTCCTTTATTAATGTTTTGTAGTTCGCAGCATACAAGGCTTTTACCTCCTTGGTGAGGTTTATTTCTCAGTATATAATTGTATTCTTGATAGATTAAACCTTTTATCAATATAAAATACCCCTTGTCTGTTGTAACCTTTTTTGACTTATTTTGTCTCAGTGTAGCCACTCCAGTTCTTTCTTGTTACTGTTTGCATGGAATATCTTTTCCATCCTTTTTCTTTCAACCTATTGTGTGTCCTGAGAAGTAAAGTGAATCTCTTTTTGACAGCATATAGTTGGATCTTGTTTTTTTTTTTTTTTTTTTTTTCCCCAATCGATTCTCCTAATCTGTGCCTTCCTACTCCATGGTACTTTAATACATTTACATTTATATAGTAACTATTTATAGGGCATTGCCATTTTATTATTTTTTGGTATATCTTACAGCTTTTGTACCTCATTTCCTTCATTCTGCCTTCTTTTGCGTTTAGTTGATTTTTTTGTAGTGAATATTTTGATTCCCTTCTCATTATCTTTATTGATAGTTTATAGGTATTTTGATTGTGGTTACCATGGAGATTACTTACAACATCCTAAGGTTATAGCAATGTATTTTGAATTGATTCCAGCTTAACTTCAATCACTTAGAAAAAAAGCTATTTCTTTATAGCTCTGTTCCCCCCTTTATATTATCGATGTCACAAATTATATCTTTATATTGTATAGCGATTAACATAGATTTGTAATGTTTTTTTATGTGTTTCTCTTTTACATTATGTAGCAAATAAAAAGTGGAGTTACAAGCCACAATGACAATAATACTATTTTAAATTTTTGCCCACGTTTACCTTACCAGAGATCTTCACATGTTCATATGGATTCTAGTTATTGTCTAGTGGCCTTTCATTTCAACCTGAAGAATTCCCTTTAGTTTTTCTTGTAGGGCAGGTGTAATGATAAGGAACTCCTTTAACTTCTGTTTATCTGGAAATGTCTTAATTTATCCTTCATGTCTGAAGTACAGTTTTTAATCTCTCAGTACTTTAAGTATTTCAGCCCACTGGAGTTCTGACTTCCAAGGTTTCTATTGAGATCTCTGCTGATATTCTCATTGAGGATCCCTTATATGTGATGAGTTTTTTTCTTGCTGCTTTGAAGATTCTCTTTGTCTTTCAAGAGTTCGATTATGTGTCTTGGTGTGGGTCTAATTGGGTTTATTCTACCTGGAATTAGTTGAGCTTTTTGGATTTGTATCAATAGATTCATTATCTGGGCAAATTCAAGAGTTGTTCGGCCATTATTTCTTCAAATAATCTCTTTGCCACTTTCCTTCTCTTCTCCTTTTGCGACTCCCTTAATGTATATATTAATCCACTTGATATGTCCCATAAATCCTTTAGGCTCAGTTCACCTTTCTTCATTTTTTTTCTTTCTGTTCCTTAGACTTGATAAAGTCAAATGTCTGTAATCTTCAAGTTCACTGATTTTTTTTCTTCTGCTTGCTCAAAGATGTTGTTGACCCCTCTAGTGAATTTTTCAATTCAGTTATTATATTTTTCAGCTCCAGAATTTGTGTTTGGGCCCTTCTTATAATTTCTCTTTGTGGGTATTCTCACTTTGTTCATATATTGTTTTTTAAATTTCATTTAGTTTTTTGTATTTCCCTTTAGCTCTTTGAGCATAGGAGAGCTTTTAAAGTCCTTTTCTAGTACATCTGATGCCGATGTTTCTTCAGGGACAGTTTCTGGAGATTTATTTTGTTCTTTTGAATGGTCCGTGTTTTCCTGTTTACTGTGTGCTTTTTGATTTTTTGATGAAAGTTGGGCATTTGAAAACACAACTACCTCTCCCAGTCTTTGCAGAGTGGTGAGAAGGACCTTCACTAATAAGCTAGGCATTCTTTAAGCCTTTGTATCAACCCAAAGTGAAAAGTTTTGTCTTTTGTGTGTTTTCTGAGCATGTCTTTCCTGGGCCTGTGTATGGATTTTTGATTACCCTATATACATGGCTGCTTTTGAATATTTTACTTTGCCAGAGAGTCTCACCTCAACTTCTCTTTGCAGCCTCAGGATGTATGTTGTATGGCTCAATCTCTCATCTCTTGCCCTAGGCATCTGCAGAACTGTAGTCCTCCTGCAGCTTTCAACAGCAGTGCCAGCTAATTTCTTCCCCCTGAGGCCTGGTTTAGGTGAGACAGATACCAGTTTTTCAGACAGCCACCAGACTGGTTAGAATGTTGCAAATACAGTCTAGTTTGTTCTCTGTGGTTCCAGGCAGGGATCTGGGCTGCCACCTTCTCCAGACCAAAACTGCTCCACACTAGGGAGTGGGTGGGGAAAGGCAAGTAAAAATGCCATGAAATTTCCTGCCATTTTGACTGTGGCTTTTTCTTGTTTGGGTGTTTGCATGGTTGTAGACCTTTGACTGTTTTCCAGAGCCCCTCTAAGACATTTTAGTTAGTTTTTGTGTTTTTGATGTTTTTCAGGGAGGCAGGGAAAGCTTGAAGCTTCTTAGTCTGTAATTTCGCTCCTTGTTGTTTTAAAGGAAGATTTTATTTTCCTTTGAGCATAGGAAACTTCTGAGCATGTTTGTAGTAAGTAAATGCAGTGAGTGATTAATTGGAGGAAGGAAGGAATGAGAAGATCCTGGAGGTGATGAGATTCAAAGCATAGATAGAAAATGTAGCTTTGGAAAATATCGATGAAGAAGAGAAAGAAGCAAGATTAGGTGAAGAATATTTGGGTTGAAGACGTTAGATTAAAATCTTCATAGTAATAAAGTCAAGTTTATTTGTTCAGAAGTAGGAGAGGTTAGGATCTTGAAGTGCATGTGGACTATGTATTATGGGAAATGTGATATGGCCATCAACAAACTTTTATGATTTATCTTATGAGGCAATATGTGTATTCTTTAGTATCTTCAGTGAGGCATATCTTAAATGCATTGGTATTTTGTTACAGAGTATAAGTTTATGATTTTTGGTTTTATCTTCAGAATAAACATAAATAGCTTTAAAACATCATATACCTTAAAACATATAATAAAAATGTAGTATCCTTCTCTGTCCCTCTCTGCTCCCAGTTCCCATTCCCTAGAGGTATTTCTTTTAGTCTTTAGGCTAATCTTTTGCTTTCCTCTTTTTATGCATATTTCCCAAGTACTTTGCATATTCTGTTTTCTTGATTTTTTTTTTCCAATTTTATGTAGTATCTACTAGTTGCCTGCGTATAATTAAAGGGGAACATTTAGCTCATGTTCTTCTCCCTGTTCCTCAATCATTTTAATATTTTTTATTACAATTTTTGTTTAATCAGTGTTCATTCTTAGATATAATTCCATTTCCATTCTTGAACAGCCTTTCATTTGAAGTTTACTGCTTTTTTTTTGTTTGTTGCATAATGTTATGTATCTGTCATTAATTCAACCAAACACTTTCATCTTATTCTTAGAGACTTCTTTACTGGAGTCCTTCATATTTGCTCCTCTCTTGAATTTCAAAGAATGGCTATCTTCCTAGTGTCTTCCTTTATCACTGTACCATATCTTTGCCTCTTATTTATTCCCATTTCTTGGTTCCTATGGCATCTCCTTTCAAGTTTTAGCTTTTAGTAACTTTCTAGGAAGGTATGTGGGAGATACATTTTTTTGAAATTTTGCATGTCTGAAAATATTTTTTATACTCCTGCTTTTTGTAACTACTCTATTTAGAATTAGAAGTTTAAACAATTTTGAAGGCCTTCTGTCTTATGGTTGCTAGTAAAAAACTGATTCCATTTTCTTTCCTTTGTATGTGACTTGTTTTTTCTCTTTAGAAATTTTAGGTTCTTGTCTTATTCCCCATGATCTGAAATGCCATAGTGATATATACCTTGTGTAGAGTTTTAAAAATTCATTTGCTAGGTGTTTGGTGGGACCTTTCAGTGTGGAGATTCATGTCCTACAATTTTGGGAAATTTTTAATATTATTTCTTTGATAATTTCCTTCTCTTGTCCATCTCTTTATCTTTGTTATAATTTTTTACCTGATTTCTTCTATTTTATGTTTGGAATCATGGAATGATTTTTTTTTTTTTTAATTTCTGCACATTTTAATTCCAAGGAGCTCTGTTTCTTGTTCATTTATTTGTTTTTCTGTTGTCCTTTGAACGTTTCTTTGGCATAGATACTACTCTTGTTTCGTGGATATAAAAATCTTTTTTTAGGATTTTAGAGTTTTTTTCTTTTAGAGTTTTCTTCATGCATTGCTTTTGTTTTTTGTTCCTTTCATGTTACTTTTTTTTTTCCTCTCTGGCATTTGACTTCAAATATTTGGTGATCATTGGCTAACCATTCATACTTAAGAGTTAAGCACTGTTAGGAAACTGTGTGGGCAGAGTTTGTTGACTAATAGCTTTTCCGTAGGGAGTTAAAGTTGCAAGATGATTTTTCTCATTAAGGGATTGACAAAAAAATCAGCAGTTTTGGAGTTAATTAGCATCCTACCAAAGAATTTTCTAATCATCACCTAGTGTTTTGAGAACCAGGCTGGATGTCTCAGGGTTCGGTATGTACACTGGTTTCACCAAGACATTTCCTATTCTCTTCTCAGTTCTTCACCCCTCCCCACAGTCCCTGCAGACCACTCTAGGCTGTAAATCTTTTGCTAAGTCAAGGAGGGAAATTACCTGGCTATGCTTTGGGAGGAGGGGGTTTGGAACCTAATCATTCCATTCAAACTTTAATTCAGATATTTGTTTTTAGTTCACCCTTTCCTTCAGAAATATTTCCAAGAGAGGAGCCTTCTCCAAGTCCTACAACTGCAGCTTTACAACTGCTGCAGTTAAAGCTTTTTCTGTTGTGCAAAGTCAGTTACCAGTTGTCCAGTTTCCAAAACTTGGTTGACATCCTTTATCTGCTATATTCCTTGTCTCCTTTCCCATTATCTTTGTCTTTATGCCCTCAAAATTTTTTTTCTTAGTTGTTATTTTAATAAGGTATGGGGAAAAAGTAAATTAAGTGCATGAATTCAGTCTGTGTTAAAGCAGAAGTACAGACCTTTGAACTGGTTTAAGGAGAGATCCTATACAGAGGTTTGTGAACATTTCCACCAGGGGGCATGTCCTGTTGAAACTGTTGAAAGAATACTGAAAAATTCCAGCACACAAAAGGAGAGAGATTGGAATGGAGTGGTTACAAAGGATTCAGAAGAGACTTGTCTTTACAGGCCTGATTCTATCCAGTACATATGAGTGTATGGCTAGGTAGAAAGATTGCTTTCGTGAATGATGTTTGTAACTTC